>NC_079420.1:10993547-11256047 GCF_026213295.1 Gadus chalcogrammus
TAAGACGTGGCGGCTCGTTTCGCTGATCGATCTCTGGCTCATAATTGGGGTCTGACTTTCCATCTCTTACTTGTCTTACTAGCTCCCTGAATAGTTTGCACTGCATAAGGAGCGAGGGACCAAGGGGACGAGGGGACGACTGCAGCAGGGCGCTGCGAGCGTACGACACCAGTATCAGCAGGACGTCAGTGATGTCGATCTGATACTAGCTGCTGATACCAGGATATTAACACACACTTAACTCAATAACGCACACGGAGGTTCCTGTTCATTTAATAACTGCGGTGATGTTTCTGAATGGAGCTGAACATTATTTCCCTCTGGCCACGAGCACAACAATAGGTCGGCGCTCGTCTCTAGAAACAGGAACTCGGTCCGAGCTCGGTGTGAACGTCGTACTCACTCTGACGCTCGGATGCTCTAGACAGCCGAGAGGAAGTGAGGGCGACCGAGGGACTGAGGTGGCGGTTCAGAGGGCCGAGAGCCCCGACCGAAGGAATCAACCTTAGATTGTGTCGTGGAAATATCAATCATAACTATAATATACAATTATATACAAATTATATGAACCCCGTTTATATCATTACTAGTCAATTTAAAAGGAATTTCTATACATTCTCCTTGGATAGTTCTTCATTTTGCATTGCCATCGTAGCCACAAACTCTAATACTGAGGCCAGTCTACTGACTTCTCTGTTGTGTAGATTCCTTTAAAGGTCTTGCAGACATGTCCTCTTCCCCTATAGTGTATTGCAAACTAACTTGCTCTCTCCGACCGTGGCTGACTTCAGCCGTTACCAATCCTAAACTCTCCAAGATGGTCCCTCCCCTCACCTTTGTTACCGTTGTATCAACGACCCACGATGCAAAGGTTCCCCTATAAGAATCTTGTTCAACCATTGTCTCCCTGAATGTATCCTTTTTAACTTTAGTGGCTGTATCTTCACATGATCACGCTCTAAAATCAAATCTAATATATAGCGGACCGAAGTATCCTAAAAATGTGTTATTCTTCATCACCTTTCAACTCCTGTCCAGTCCTACATTATGAGCCTATGGGTCCGGGGGGGGGGGGGGGGCTCTCTGACCTCTCTAAAGGACAGAGAATTCTGCTTTAAGGGAAACGCCTTTCTGGTGTTTCCCAGTGTGTGGTAAGATCTACAAGTTGTTGTGAAATGAGGGTTTGTTTGACTGGATTATAGAAAACATGAGAATTAGCAGTGTAGTAGTGTATATGTGGGTGTGAGAGGTAGATAGGCAGAGAGAGAGAGAGAGAGAGAGAGAGAGAGAGAGAGAGAGAGAGAGAGAGAGAGAGAGAGAGAGAGAGAGAGAGAGAGAGAGAGAGAGAGAGATGAAGAGAGACCCACCCACACAGTGGACTACAGACTCACCGGGGCCTTGGTCAGACGCAGAATGCAGCCATTCTTGATATCCAGACGATTCTAGAACAAAGAAACACACACACACACACACTGAGTGATATGTAGAGAAAACAGAAAGTCACTTATCAGTAAAAGTGTCCCGGTTCAGAGGTCTGTTCCAGGCAGCAGAGCTGTGGCTACACAGACGTTGTGGTGAGCAACCACCAGCGACGAGATTACCATGAAATAATAAGATAGAGGGGGCGAGGAGAACGAGAGAGCGAGGATGAGAGGGAACAAGAGAGAGAGAAAAAGGGCGAGAGAGAGAGAGAGAGAGAGAGAGAGAGAGAGAGAGAGAGAGAGAGAGAGAGAGAGAGAGAGAGAGAGAGAGAGAGAGAGAGAGAGAGAGAGAGAGAGAGAGAGAGAGAGAGGGCAAGAGAACGAGAGAGCGAGAGCGAACATACAGATAAATATTAGCCAAAGTCTGTCATTTTAGTGGCCATTTCCGGGAAAAAAAATTGTGAACCCACTCCAACCCTACTAACTCACTCCAACTCTAACCTTATTAACTCACTCCAACTCTAACCCTACTTACTCACCCCCCAACTCTAACCCTACTAACTCACTCCAACTCTAACCCTGCCAACTCACTCCAACTCTGACCCTGTTAACTCGCTCCAACTCTAACCCTACTAACTCACTCCAACTCTAACCCTGCCAACTCACTCCAACTCTGACCCTGCTAACTCGCTCCAACTCTAACCCTACTAACTCACTCCAACTCTGACCCTGCTAACTCGCTCCAACTCCAACCCTACTAACTCACTCCAAATCTAACCCTACTAACTCACCCCAACTCTAACCCTACTAACTCACTCCAACTCTAACCCTACTAACTCACTCCAACTCTAACCCTACTAACTCACTCCAACTCTAACCCTACTACTCGCTCCAACTCTAACAATAGGGATGCCTATGTCTACAGGAGTAATAATGAGTGATGTGTGATTGAGTGCTGTAAAAGAGTCATGTGTAAGGAGTGCTACATAGGAGTGATGTGTAAGGTGTGCTATAGAGGAGTGATAATGAGTGATGTGTAAGGAGTGCTACAGAGGAGTGATAATGAGTGATGTGTGATTGAGTGCTGTAAAGGAGTCATGTGTAAGGAGTGCTACATAGGAGTGATGTGTAAGGTGTGCTATAGAGGAGTGATAATGAGTGATGTGTAAGGAGTGCTACAGAGGAGTGATAATGAGTGACGTGTAAGGAGTGCTACATAGGAGTGATGTGTAAGGTGTGCTATAGAGGAGTGATAATGAGTGATGTGTAAGGAGTGCTACAGAGGAGTGATAATGAGTGATGTGTAAGGAGGCTGTGACTCACCGACTCAGTGATGTACATCTGCACACCATCTGCATACTGAAGAGCATGGTTATCAGGGCCTGAGAGGTTCCACCTACACACACACACACACACACGCACGCACGCACGCACGCACACACGCACGCACGCACACACACACACACACACACACACACACACACACACACACACACACACACACACACACACACACACACACACACACACACACGCGCACACACACATGCACACACACACATACGCACACAAAGACACACATGCACACACACACAAACAGGCATACACACATACACACACACACAGGCACACACACACACACAGACATACACTTACACACACACAAACACGCACATTTACAGGCATGCGCACAGACACACATACACATTGTAAATGCAATATTATGTATACAGGACATGAAAGGCAGATGCAACGCTAGAGCTTTTGGTTATGTATAAAGACACACATGTTCACACACACACGCAAACACATACACACGCACACGCACACACACACACCGTCACAGAGCACTTACCCGTCACAGACCTCCTTGATGACTGCAGAAAGAGGCTTTTTCTGTGCATAAAAGGGAAGGGGAGGAAGTAGTATAAGTGTTCTTATTGACAGGAAAAAATAAATAAAACTGCCTGCCCTATTGCCCTTCAACTGGGAGACTGCATCACCATCGTGATACCCTGCTTTTACTGTAACCATGGTGATACTTGGCTGGTACATTAACCATGGTGATACTCAGCTGTTACATTAACCATGGTGATACTCTGCTTTTACTGTAACCATGGTGATACTTGGCTGGTACATTAACCATGGTGATACTCGGCTGTTACATTAACCATGGTGATACTCTGCTGTTACTGTAACCATGGTGATACTCGGCTGGTACATTAACCATGGTGATACTCGGCTGTTACATTAACCATGGTGATACTCTGCTGTTACAGTAACCATGTTGATACTCGGCTGGTACATTAACCATGGTGATACTCTGCTGTTACAGTAACCAGTGTGATACTCGGCTGGTACATTAACCATGGTGATACTCTGCTGTTACAGTAACCATGGTGATACTCGGCTGTTACATTAACCATGGTGATACTCTGCTGTTACAGTAACCATGGTGATGGCTCTGATTGGACGAGGAAAGGCTGTGGGGGAGGAGCTGACAGGTGAACGCCAAATAAGAAGCCTCAGGCAGCGTCTGGACCCGCCCCCGGTAGAGGCTCGGTGTTAACCACCAAACACGCATCATTATGACCTTTGACCTGAACACCAGCACTGCCTAACCCCACAAGACGTCCTTGTCGACAGCTGAGTGCATGTTGGGTCACTTTAGACCAGAGGCCGAGTCCGGACAGACTGGGATCAGAGACCGTGTCAGAACAGACAAGGAGGACAGACCAGGTCCAGAGACCGTGTCAGGACAGACCAGGTCCAGAGGCCGTGTCAGGACAGACCAGGTCCAGAGACCGTGTCAGGACAGACCAGGTCCAGAGACCGTGTCAGGACAGACCAAGCCCAGCAGGCCGATCTGAGCTCCTCATGCTGAACAGTCCACAGCTTCATGAGGTAATGGTTAACAGAAAAAAGGCTGTCCTGCTGGGTTCTGAAGTCTCTCCTAAAGATGAGATCATGGGAACACGGAGAGGGAACGCAGTATGTAGCATGTAGCATGATGAAAGCCACATGCTAGCCCTGAGCTATGAGCTCACCAGAGAAAAACAGAATCCTTCGACCGCTCTGCTATATCATAACTTGTGTGTGTGTGTCCGTGTCTGTGTCTTCGTCTGTGTATGTGTGTGTCTAAGTAACCTGGTCTAGCTGAATGAGGTGTGTGTGTGTGTATGTGTTACCTAGTCCAGCTGTATGAGTCTGTGTACGTGTATGTGTGTGTGTATGTGTGTGTGTGTGTGTGTGTGTGTGTGTGTGTGTGTGTGTGTGTGTGTGTGTGTGCGTGTGTATGAATTGTATGTGTGTGTGTGTGTGTTTTTGTGTGTGTGTGTTACCTGGTCCAGCTGTATGAGTTGTGTGTGCGTGTGCGTGTGCGTGTGTGTGTGTGTGTGTGTGTGTGTGTGTGTGTGTGTGTGTGTGTGTGTGGGTTACCTGGTCTAGCTGTATGAGTTGTGGGTACGCTCCAGGCATCTGGATGGCGATCTTCACAATGTCTTTCTGCTGCGGCATCTCGTCTCTTCAGGCTGCCTGGCTGGAGAGAGAGTTACTCTGATAATCATCATCTTCAGTTCTTCCAGGTATCATTAGTTATGAGTTATTCTGTTAATCACTGTCATGCTCAGTTCATCCAGAGATCGTCAGTCAGTAGGAGCTCAGGCTGGGGGTTCAGCCCTGGAAGAGGGCAGCAAACGGCTCCTGGATCTCTTTGCTCTAAAAGCTGTGTTAATGTGTCGCCAACCACTGGGGGGCAGTATCAGGCTGATGCCCCAGTGTGTGTGTATGTTGTTGTGTGATTGTGTTTGTGTATGTGTCTGTCCACGACTGCGGCCGTCTGTCTCAGACCGAGGCCGTCTGTCCCAGGGTCTGTCCCCGCACACAGCCCTTCCAGCCCTGTGCTCTCTAGACAGTAGTCTGTCTGTCCGGGATTCGACAACAGAGGACCCAACGCAGAGAGAGGCCAGGAGGCGAACAAGCAGACAGTTTAGAGATAACACAAAGTCTGGAGGTGGGGGGAAGATTCATTCAGATACAAGGACCGTACAATGCAGTGGGATCCTTTTATTCAACCATCACTAGCAGTACTAGGATGTGCACCCAAACTCCTCACAGAAGGTTCGAGCTGGGTAAGAACCCCTTCTTGTTGTGACACAGCAGAGCTAAAGATACTAGCAGCAGGAGAGGATGATGTAGAGCGGCTGTGTGTTCCCAGGTGCGCTGACTCGTGTGTTAACCTGCCTCAGCACGTCCCAGGCCAGCTGCATTCCTGTACACTGGGCCGGGAAGAAGTGCTAGCAGGATTGGAGATACCAGCTAGCTGTCAGGAAGGAGAGCTACGCTAGCATGACTGGAGATAGAAGCTTACAGTAAGGTAAGAGAGCTAGCTAGCCTGACTGGAGCTAGCACAGTTGTTGTTAGCTGCTATGATAGAGAGCAGCTAAGCTAGTAACCTTGAGTTAGCCGCTAGTCACTAGGAAGGAGAGCTAATTGCTTCGGCCAGACGTCTGTCGTCATGGAGATGAACCGTACCGGTCATTAAGGCCACGAGGATAACCAATTGCTCAACATGATATCATAACCACAAACAATAACAGAAAAAAAAAGCTCCTCTGATCTATCGACTTGCGACAACATGTAGTTGATATGTTATAATGTTATAGAACAGCCTCACACTAATGTGTTCCTAACCCTAACCCCTGACCCTGACAGCACTGTCGGTCACATGCTCTTCCCAGACTTTGTTTTGTAATAAGTGCAGGCTGGTACAGGTTGTTACATTGTTTACTAACAGTACTTACATTGTTCCCCTCCCAGCGGTTCTGTGCTACTGCACAGGGATGCCCCCTAAATATGATCCAGACCGTACCCCTTAACCTGACCCCACACCTAGTAGTAGTTTGACACAGTTCACTAAACTCCCCTATTCAGAACATAACTCCTGACGTCAACACACACAAACATAGGCGGTGCCCACTCCTCTCCCAGGAAGACGTCCAACCCACCTCCACCACCTCCTCCACCCCACCTCCCCCCTCCTCCTCCTCCTCCTCCTCCTCCTCCACCCCACCTCCTCCTCCTCCACCCCACCTCCTCCTCCTTTAACCCCGGCCTTGCACTGGGCGATGGCATACATATTGTATCAAGATTCATGTGTGTCTGATCCAGGCCTGGAGCGGTACAGAGTACTGCAGCTCCGACCAGCCTTCTCTCTTCTGCTCTCCAGCCTGCTGACAGCAGACGGGGGGCTTCTTTCGCAACAATGCTGGCTCTGTCTCAGGAGATGTGTTGGTTCGGTCTGAACAGAAGTAGAAATGTGTGAATGCGTCGGCTCAGGTTGGGCAAGGTGTGAAGTTTAAACCAACCAGTGACCACCTCTAATCATTTTACCGCGGCTCGCAACTACATTGCCGTGTCCCACCTACCTCCTCCTCCCCCGCCTCCCAGCTGCCTCAAATTCCTCCCCCCCCCCCCCCCCCCATCGAACCACAACACGCTGCTCTGCCGCCTTCACTGAGATTAGGAGAACATTTGCTGCTGGTACCAGGAACGGGGAAACGCACTCTGCTACAGCTGTCCCGAAACAGACCGACACGCACGCACGCACGCGGGCACGCACACACACACACACACACACACACACACACACACACACACACACACACACACACACACACACACACTCTGTCTCTATCACGCACACACACACACGCAAAAACGCGCACGCACACACACACACACACACACACACACACACACACACACACACACACACACACACAGGCAGACACACACTCTCTCTCTGTCTGTCTCTCTCTCTCACACACACACACACACACACACACACACACACACACACACACACACACACACACACACACACACACACACACACACACACACACACACACCACACACACACACACACACACACACACACACACACACACACACACACACACACACACTGTGAATCTAACAGTAGGAAAAGGTAAAGAGAAAGCTGAAGGTTTCCTGGAAATCCGCTGAACAGAGAAGTTTAAACGTCAACACTCTTAACACTTCATGTTCTTCCAGAGGACCGAAGCGGCTTGAGGACGTTTGGTTCCATTTGCAAAAGAAAGTTTGAACAATCGCACAGCCAGGTTTCTGGTGTTAAATAATAACGGCATCGTTTGTATATCATATAATTAACCAAATAAGCATGCTCTAATGTTGATAAATACGCCTGGTTTCGTCTCTATGAGGAGCTCTGGAAAGAACTTACCTGGTAGGAAACAAATCTCACTCCAGTCCCGACCAGTCAACACATCGCCTCTCTGACTGGTCCACTGGGCTGAAACCAGTACCAAGTATCCCAACTGTTAGGAAAACCAGTACCAAGTATCCCAACTGTTTGGGTAACCAGTACCAAGTCTCCGAGCTGTGAGTGAAACCAGTACTCAGTACCCGAGCTGCTGGGTTCCGAAGTGAAGACAGTCCACCGCTCCGCTCATTGATCTCTGAGGTTCCGGGTTCTGCGGGACGGTCAAGGGCGCCGCTTACCGGACGGTCCGCACTACACTCTATACGCGAATGTAGTTTATACTATAGTAAAAAGCATTATCATATACTGTAGTATCCTAGTATATTCTGGTGTAGTACACTATATAGTGTAGTATACTATACAACATACTGTAGTATACTTATATTGTTGTAATAGTACAAAATATCATACTGTAGTATAAATACTAGTCATATACTGTAGTAGGCCTTTACTAGTGTAGTATACCAGTATACTGTAGTATACTACATCATACTTTTAGCAAAACTAGTACACTATATTATATATTGTAGTATACTATATCATATACTGGAGTATACTAAATATACTGTAGTATACAAATAAACTATATCATATACTGTACACTATAGTGTAGTACAATACTAGCAAGCTATAATAATAATAGTGGACTTTTATATACTCGTAGTACTAGTGTATTATTGTACACTATACTAAGTGCAGTATATACTAGTGTAGTACAATACTAGTACACTTATCATATAGTATACTCGTAAATAGTAGTTTAGTATACTATATCATACTGTAGTATCCTAGTGTATTCAAGTACTTTATAAGGTGTAGGATATACTAGCATACTGTAGTATAGTACATTATGTACTATAGCAAAGTCGGTTATATAGTCACAATTGAGGGTACCATATAGTATAGTAAATTATAGAATAGTGTAAAAGCATATCAGAGTACACACTGTACAATAAACGTAAAGCATAGAGCGTAAAAAAGTATTTATTGTGTTTCAGGTGAAGTGCCACTAGCGGCCTGGTAGGGGCGCTGCGGCGGGGTTCTGAGTGTGACCAGAGTCTGACAGAAGAAGCTTTCAAGGTCTCTGTATTAAGGACAGTCCCAACGTGATGTAAAGTGCAGTGATGAGAGCCTGCTGGGTTAAAAAACGGTTTCATACATCTTTCTACTTATTATTCAGAGCATGGGCAATATCCATAAAGCTAGCAGGTATATAAAAATAAATGCTATTCTATACAAGTCAGTTATACACAGCGTTGGAAAATAGTTGAAAACTGGTTCAATGCAAACTAGTTTCACAGCATGAAAAGTACAAAAGTTGTCAAACAATATTCAGCTTGTACGTTTTCACACAAACCGACGACATCAGCTGTACCTTTCATATGGGGGGGGGGGGGGGGGATTTAAACGAAGCCTAACGCCAGTCATGTGGCGTCGACATCACTTGAACTGGAATAAAATGTATAGATGATTCTACAAGCAGAAAAAATGCAAACTAAAAGAAATCTGTAGCACACTGGTTGACATCAGGACCCGAGTCACAGCATCAGCAGAAGGAAAGAACAACAAATCCACAGGAGGCACATCCATGATCCTTATGTCCTGATACACACGGTCCTTAGGAACCAGAAGCTTTACGTACAAACAGCAGCCGTTCAGGTGGGAGGCTCAGAACACACAACGGAGTCCGGCGAGGAGAGCAGGGGGGGGGGGGGGGGGGGAGGTCGACTGCTGAGGGGTCGTGGGGTGGAGGGAGGGACCGGTCTACTGCTCTTGGAGCGCTAAAGCTGGACCGCTAGCCGGCATCATTCAGCTGGCCTCCAGTGGAGACTGCGGCCCGAGCATCAGTGAGGCCTGACCCGTTCCGGCTGAACACACCCCCCCCAGGGCCTTAAAACCAGCGGAGGATGAAACAAGCTTATCTTCACTACCTTGGATAAAGCAACACCTCATTTGGCAAATAGCAACGCTTTGGCCAACCCTGGACCCACACCCTTAGCACTGGGACCATGATCCCAGCACTGGGAACAGTTCTTCAGACCCCTCTACAGAAGCACCTGCCTCGCTCTCTCGCCTTTGAACATTATTCCACTTTTGCCTCGTATGCTGATAGTACAAAATATATATTCTCTATGTACATAAAGACAGTGTGTTTGGAGACGGGCTGCTGGCCTCTGATGGCACCTGACTTAAAATAGAGGTCCTGTTTCTAAAACATTGATGATGGGAGAAGTTCTGACACACACACACGTTTTTTTTTTCTTTCTGTGATTAACTTCCATGGCAACGAGTGCGTGGGTTAAAAAAAAAAAAAAAAAAGTCTATGTGTTCTCTGACATCATAGGGGACGGGGGTCAGGGGTCAGAGGTTGAGGATGGGGACATCGAAGAGGTCACACAGGCCCTCCGTTTCGTCCAGGTTGTAGATGTAGTCGTGGTCACCGGGCGGAGGAGAGAGACGCAGCAGGGGGGAGAACACTGGAGACCAAACACACACACACACACACAGAGGTGAGGGGGGACACACACACACACACACACACACACACACACACACACACACACACACACACACACACACACACACACACACACACACACACACACACACACACACACACACACACACACACACACACACACACACACACACACACAGTGAGAACCTACCTTCTGAGGACATCAGGTCGTCCAACAGGTCTCCAGTCATGATTTCTGGTTGGTAGAAAGACAGAGAGGACCGGTTACATGGAGTTAGCTCAGAGATGTCTAAACCCAATCCAGTAGCCTAATACTTAATAGAGGGAGATATCTAGTCAGACAGAAAGAGAGAGAAAGAGACAGACACAGACAGAGAGACAAAAAGGAGAGGTCTAATCCTAAAATGGCCACAACAATAACAATTTCAATTTGCTGCCTTATACAACACAACTTGGAGCACAGTAAGTAGTAGGATTCTTACCTTTAGTTGGGTCGAACATGTCAGAGAGATCTTTAGGGAAGTCCAACACTAGGAGAAGAGAACAGGACGTGTGATGAGAACTGTTCTACATCCCCCTGTCTGGTCATAAACCTTATTCTTCATCTCTCTCTCACTAATCCACTTCATACAATCGTGAGTGTGAGCTATAAACTGTAGTGGTTATTAATACACAAACGTTGCTCACAATCAGACGGCTCAGACTTGATCGATTCAAACAGGACGGAGCCAGAGTGGGGGGCGGAGCCAGAGGAGGGGGCGGAGCCATCCAGGGAGGCAGAGGACTGGAGCTGTTGGCTTGGCGATGACGTCACCGCAGTGGGAAGGGCTGCAGAGAGTTGTGACGTCTTGCTAGCGTCTGGAAAGAGACGGTAGGCTCACTACAACCTCATACCTCCTTCATGGCATACACAACTATCAGGGATGCTCTACACAGGGGGCTTAAAAAAGGGTTACAAACTGAAAATTTAAAAATGTTAATTTTATTAATATATTTTATTTTTAAGCGGTAAGGTTTCAAAATGGCTTGTAATGACTAATCACTCACACCTGGTGGTAGAGTCTGGGGCCGTTAGACTGAGTCTGGCAAATAGGGCCACTGTGGGGGCGTGTCTCCTACCTGTGGAGGCCGTCTGATTGGCTGCTGGGGTGGGCGTGGCAGCACAGGGAGAATTTGTGATCTGTAGAGCAGGACAGAGAAATCACAAAATCAACAAAACCTCAAAGTCCGTACACAGTGGGAGCAGTCAAACTCAGATATCCTCCAACATTACAGAGGATTGCTTCACACACGTGTTGGAAGAATCTCATTCTGCAGCGTCGCCTCAGTTTGATTTGACCCTTACAGATCGCTGGAGCGATGTGAATGGTTTAACTCTTCTTTTGGATGGAAACTGAGTTGATCTTGCAGACCGCGATACTTCCACAACATAAGCATGGAAAGCAGCCGACCCATGTATCAGACTCCAATACCTTCAGCAGACAGGGGGATCCATGCTGGGAGACATCACAGGTGTTTTATACCCGTGTGGTAACCCAGTTGAGGACCTGTGAGGTGGCTACAGACCCCCCTGTGAGGTGGCTACAGACCCCCCTGTGAGGTGGCTACAGACCCCCCTGTGAGGTGGCTACAGACCCCCCTGTGAGGTGGCTACAGACCCCCCTGTGAGGTGGCTACAGACCCCCCTGTGAGGTGGCTACAGTCCCCCCTGTGAGGTGGCTACAGTCCCCCCTGTGAGGTGGCTACAGTCCCCCCTGTGAGGTGGCTACAGACCCCCCTGTGAGGTGGCTACAGACCCCCCTGTGAGGTGGCTACAGACCCCCCTGTGAGGTGGCTACGATCCCCCCTGTGAGGTGGCTACAGACCCACCTGTGCGTGCGCTGTGGGGGCCGGGAGGTTCTGGAGGACGTCTTCGGGAGGGGGCACGGGGAGGACCACAGGGGACTGGCTGCTAGGGTCCTTGTTGACTAGCAGCACCTCGATGGGGCCGGACGAGCTCTTCAGACGGATCTGGTACTTCCTGGGCCCGTTGTGGATCTAGGAAACAAGGAAACAGTCTGGAGATATACCTCAAAACAGTCAACCATAGCTTCTTTTTTTTTATGCTTCCAAAATATTTTTAATATTTTGGAATATTTTTAATATTTTGGAACGATCGACCATCGTTAAAGCCATCGGGGTTCTTTTCTGCTGATTGCACATGTTGAATCCGCCATGACCAAATCGGTCCTACTGCCTTTTCTGCCGACGATCGGCAGTCGGAATGGTGAGTCAGGGCCATAATGCAGAGTATATCTGCATCATCAGATATCAGCTCCATCCTCAGTAGGGGTCTGGGGTCTATTAGAACTTAAGCTTAAAGGGATACTTCACCCATTCAGAACCGGCGTTCTATCATTATAAAATCGCTATTGTAATATAAAAAAAGGTTTTTAACCCAGTCTAACCCAGTCTTCCCTTGGCCAAGCTTTCCTGATCTAATTTTTTTCCCCGAGATGACGTCAAATGACGCGTTAGACGTCATCTTGGGAGAACTTTGCTTGCCTGCTAGAAGGGCAGAGGACTACAAAACACTGGTTCCGCAAATTTGTGAGCCCACCAATAAGGAATGAGGGGGGGCGGGAGCTCGAGTACGAGATGTAAACACAATGTCCGCCATGTTTCTTCACCGCTTAGCTAGAGAACAAAATTTCAATGTCAAATAGCCGAAGTGGATTTTGAAAATATATTGTTGGATTCGGACATTCAGGGCTAATAGTGCGAGCCAGAATACAGCCAGGAAGAATTTACACCGATAGAAAAAGAAGGCTGCTGTGGCTGCCGCTAAACAAGCCTTGCCTGTTGCCGAGGACGAGGAGCCGGAGCGCGCCGGTTTGCTCTGTTCGCCTATAGACACTAACACAGAGTCCCTGTGCTGCAGCGAATTTCAGCGATGCCAGTTTCTTCTAGAATAAATGGCTGAATCTGGCGAGGACGGGGACATGTGTGTAACCGCTCACCCAGGCTTTACGCCTCATCAGAACAGTTTGCTATTGGATACATATTTCCGGACCCAGAAAGTGAAGTGGAAAAAACGAGGGCAGAAGTCTAAACTAGTCAACGTATCAAGGAGAACATGTTTACACAAAGTTTGCTCGCACTAGGGCCATGGGTCCTTACTTCTGAGCAAGAGAGACACTTTCTGCCTAATCTCAGGATAAACCGATTAAAAAAAAAAAATCCCATTTATAATACATAGAATTATTTACTTCATATAACCTTCATATCTCCACCGGTGAGTTATCCCTTTAAAGTGGCAGCGTGGTATTGGGTTAAAGTCCCCTGCCTGCTTACTCGGATGGGCTACACCTGCACTTAGGGGACAAGGACACCTCAGCGCGCGCACGCACGCACGCACGCACGCACGCACGCACACACGCACGCACGCACGCACGCACGCACGCACGCACGCACGCACGCACGCACACACCCACACACACACACTTACAGGCTCGGGGACGGGGACCTCTAGCTGGGTCCCGGTGGGGGCCCGGATCGCCAGCAGAGTTTCCCCTGCAGACAGAAGGAGGGGGCATCATTAATATCATAATCACATACAGATATGAACATAATCACAACACGTTTGACGTTTGTTAACAAAACACACTTTACAATGGGATAATTAAACAGAGCAAAACTAGACCAATAAAGTTGCGTTCCTACTGTAGACTGTGTGTTGTGTTTACCTTTGAAGGCGCCGCAGAGGTCCTCGTGTCGAACATAAGCCATTGTATGTCTGCGTTAAAGTCATCAACACAATGTGGACCAACGGGTGGTTCAAAGGTCACCCCCCCGGAGCTGGGTTCACTGGTCTGAGTTGGCAGGGTTCACTGGTCTGAGTCATCCGGTCTGCCTGACCTAGTCTCCCAAGACCCCCCCCATATAACAAACCTCAGTCTGACCTCGGCGAGGCAGCCATTGTTTACCAAATATGGGCACAGCCTTACATTGTTAAAAGACTCAAGCCAATCAAATACACTCACCCCTACACTCTTCACTCTCACCGAAACCAGTTTGAAGTAAAAACATATTCTCACCTAAGAAAAGCTTTCTGTGCAGATCTCTCTTAATATAATTTAATATCTCTCAACATTCTAATAATCTAAACCGGGTTAAAAACGCTTTGATTGTTACTCTCCTAAAGCGCTTCTACCGTTCTAATGTGAACATTCACTGGACCTGGTCGGACCTCTGATATGTCCTGGTACTTTTAGTACCAGGACCCAAGTTTCCACCAATGCCAACCCTCTGCTGGTGCGGGGCAGGTGCTGGTTCCGTGTTGTTTCTAAAAGCCAACTCCCCAAGAAGCATCGTGATCTTCCACCGACTTTAGGGCTAGAGTAGAGCCACGTCGATGGGTCAGAAAATACAACCTCGTTGCCCTAGCAACACGTCAAGACGTTGAAATTAACACGTTAGAATCAAGCTAACTGAGTACTAGACAGACCAGCGTGGAGTTGGAACCTGTTGGTGTGGCCCGGAGCCAGGATTATTTATGTGGAAAAGCCAAGAAGCGGATTCAAGATTGGCACGGGCTCCGAAGCAGCACAGGAGCCGCGTGGTGGGAAAGGGGTAAGAGAGACCCAGGAGGTGGTGTGGGGCCAGGGGCCTGAGGTGGGGCCAGGGGCCTGAGGTGGGGCCAGGGGCCACAGCGACCCTGAAGGATATGGGCTGTTGTGCGAGTCGTCTGTGACGTTCTTGATGCTCTGCTGAACCCAGACCCTCTGCTGGTCCAGCTCCTGTTCCCTCACTGCCAGGTCCTTCAGCTCTGCCTTCAGGTCCAGCAACTTGTCCGCGATCTCCCGGGTGTTACAGCCCGGACCCACACCCCTGAGGACACAAACGCGGTGAGATACACACACACACACACACACACAAACACCGTGACACACACACACACACTCACTTCCACTGGATACTGTTCTTGGACTTCTTCTCGATGAGGCCGATGCCCTCCAGCACGTTGGTGATGTCATAGATACGCCGCTTCTGTCTGACTGCCAGCGTATCGGCCGCCTGCACACAGACCACCATCACATGACCACACATACAGCCAGCTCATTGGTCGATCCCATCCACCAATCACACCCTCATTTTATCCCCTGATCACATGATCCCCTGAACGATCACATGATCACAGCCTCTGCTATCCTCCACACTTCCAGTGTAGTCCAGCAGTACATGGCAGGGCTCCAGACAAACACTTGTCACTAAGAGCACTGTGGCCCCCAACTGAAAACTTTAGGGGCACAACAAGAAATTTTAGGAGGACACACCGTAAATCAACATGCCAAACAAATATTCACATTTCTCCTAATTTTCACTGTATTACTAATAAATAGTTTGATAATAGATGCAGAAAATGCATTGTGCCGTTTCGAATTCAGTATCACATTTATTGTGATTCCCATCTATCCCAACGGTTTCCACGTGTGCATGCATGCGTTCGACGAGCACGGGAGTGCGCCCGCTTGTCGTCGTGCCGCTTGACAGGACGCTATGAGAATGCATTAGCAGGCGCGACAAACGCCTCCCGTGTGAAAAGCCCTTTATGGCACCCGAACCCTGCATGAGAGAAAGTACCAAGTTCCTTTAGGTCGGGTTGGAGTCCCGACGCAGATACCAGAGAGACTGTGGATCTGATCTTAAATACATTGCACTTTCTATTTTACTCATTTCTTTGCATATGTTTTCTTTTACTTATGTATTATTTTATTTTATTGTATGACAATGTTTATATGTGAAGCACTTTGAGTCTGCCTTGTGTATGAAAAGTGCTATATAAATAAAGTTGCCTTGCCTTGCCTTGCCTTGAATAGCACTGGCACACTAGCCAAAGGTCGGAAGTACGAGTCAATAGTTTGCTCGCTCTTTGTTCAAATGCACGTAGCAGGTTGTCAAATCTTTCTCCTTCTCACAGACGTTTACGCGCGCTTGATGATCTCAAGGACCCTCCCCCTCCACACATTAGCCACTAACAGTGGCATTTCACCATCGTTCTCACACTCATTGGCCTGCTACAGATTCCGGATTTACTGACGCGCCCCTTCCACGTTTAACGCGTCAAAATCTAAAAAATAAAAAGGGCAAATTCACTGGTCGCACATGGGCAACCAGATGTCAAATTCAGTCGCACACTCTCAAATTTTGGTTGCAAAATGCAACCATTTGGTCGCAGTCTGGAGCCCTGCATGGTACAATAGTCTGGTTGTGACCAACTTCAACTGGTAGTAAAAGGTTCTTGGTTTGAACCGCAGTCTACCTGCGAGCAAGATGACCCCCTAGTGTCTAACTCCTACCTGCTCCTTAATGACCTGTCTCTGTACTGTCTAACCTCTACCTGCTCCTTAATGACATGGATGGATTTCAATGCAAGTCTCTTTGCTAATGACTTCCTGGTCCCTCCTTGGGTAACATCTGAATGCTCAGCAGACCAACCATAACTACATGTCAGTCACTGATAACTCCAGTCATCCAATAGGATCCCTCTGCTGAGGCTGTTCAGATAAGGTCCAATCAGCTCATGCCTTGTTTAACCGCTTATTTATATTGAACCCCCATTTTACAAACGATATATTGTGACTTTCCCACGATAAAGAGTCACGCTGCTGTCACGACACCCCACAGGGCAAACAAGACTATCTTACATCTTATCCAAATCCATTTTGATGCCGTCTGGATTGTTGTTCAAATATAGCAGTCAGGGTAATAGTCTCTGAATGAGGCGTAACGTGCAGGGGGAATAAGTAACCGTGAAACCAAAACCGAAAGTAAACGTCAGCCAATGGAAGTCTGAAGTTTCATTGTAGATTCAAACGACTGGGTTGTCAATTCAAAAGCCTGACCGGTTAATTGTGTCCTAAATGATCCATACCACTTAGGGGATCAAATATGTCCCTGGTTAAAGGGCGGCTCTATGACGTGTAGTAGGTTCCCAAAAACACGGGGAACCATCAACGCAAAAGCCTCTTGGCAAATATTCGTTATACCAGATTAAAATCTGTTACAAAACAACCCTAGTCCGTCAGAACAGGACGCATGAAGGGTCCGAGAAAAATAAACTGATCAGTGATCAGCAGAGCTGCTCATGTGTGAGCAGGAGCTGATCAGCAGAGCTGCTCATGTGTGAACACCCGACCGGTTCCCCACAATAGATGACCCAGTTTGTAAACTTCGGCTCAGCGGGGGGTCGGGTAAAGGAAACTTTCCCTAACTCCTGCCGCTGATCTTAGGAGCGCATGTGGAAGTCTTCCTCTGGACCCCTGTTCACTAGTGTTGAAATACACACCAGTGTCGAGTTCACCACAGAACCAAACGTTACAAGGGAGGCTCCCCATTCAAACCGACACACGGCCAGCTCATAGGCTTGCTGGCTAGGCTAATGTAATGCTACAGTGCTAATGCCATACTTGAGTGGAAGTGCATTGCTGAAGTGCTAAAGCAATGCTACAGTGCTAATGCAATGCTAAAATGTTTGTGCAATTCTATGGTGCTACTGCATTACTTCCGTGCAAGTGCATTGCTGAAGTGCTAAAGCAATGCTAACGTGCTAAAGTGCTAGTGCAATGCTAAAGTACTAACGCAATGCTAATGGACAGGTTCAAAAAATGACATCCGCGTGCTGACAACAAACAATGGGCTCGTTCTCACCGCCTTGAGGTCCAGTACGCCGTCCTTCGCCTCCTGCAGCAAAGTCACGAATTTGGTGGTGAGCAACCCGAGGCTCTTCTCATGTCGGCTTGGGGTCTGGGGCTGGAGCGGGTCCCCCAGCGGCCCCAGCTCGGTTCTGCTCGCCGACTCGAGCTCCATCATCTGGGAGCTGCCCCGCAGGTCTGCCCGGTGCAGCCGGAGTTAAGTGCTGCTCCACCCGGCGCTCCGTCCCTGCCCTCCGCGGACCGTGCGCTTCACCCGAGACGGGAGCAGCGTGTACTGCCTGTACTATCACCGTATAACGGACCGATCCGGTCCGGAGTTCCCCGCCTTGTGAGCTCCGTAAGCAGGCCGTGAGCAGACGGAGAGCCGTTGAACACGCGAGGTCTGCTGGGACGCTGAGCTGACTGAGGGGCCGTCCACAACAAGATCGCGCATCCACCAAACGCACAACTCAAGTTGTCCGTAGAGAAAAGCACAAATACAAACGTAAAACCATGCACTTCCAAGTAAAACATACGCACACAAATGTATATATAAAATGTTCAATAAAAAAAAAAAAATCCGGTTTATATAGTGGGAATATAGGAAACTTTTCATTTTAACATTCAGACATGTTGCAAAAGTTACTAGCCGCAACGTCACTTCTTATGACACCACTAGTCAAGTGGAATTATATTTAGTTTGAGATGAGTTTCAAGGTCAATATGACGCAATGTCATTATATTAATGTAAAGTCTAATTTGTGAAACTAATTCTCACCTGAATATCTGTGGGTTTGAGTCTGCCTGCGGTGCCAAGGTACAGCCGACAGAGGGCAGCACTGGCTTTCCCTTCACTGACATGGAGTCACTCTGGAAAATGGTACCTTTCTAGATTGCCAACTAACACATGAGAGGTTCCCTTTATGGATCACGAACAAACACAGGATATGAAGATGGCAGTGGGGGACCTGACAGACAGCTGGGAACTCATGGGTGGATCACGGCTCTTTGAAGTTCAGGTCTGTTGTGCCGGACAAGTGTGTTTACCTTCGTTTTAGATATCTACACGGGATAAACACACACTGTTCACAAAGATAAAAAACGTTAATAACAAACTTGATCAGTAAAGGGGTCGAATTTGTGGTTACGGTTCTAGTTCCATAGCCGAGGTCTGGTGGGAGGGAAGTAGCAGAACTTCCCCATCTTTCCAGTGAGGGGGAAGTCAGAGGGCAGAAGGTGCAGTTTCTGATCACAGGGACGGACACCATTCAGGAACCGGTCGCCATAGAAACCAGCGTCCTTCCAGAGCCCAGAGACATGTTCTTCAGAGCGAAGAAGGTTCTATGTTCAATACAGCACTGTAGTCTTCAATAGTATAGAGGATATGCACATATTTCAGCTTAAGTCTACTCCCCAATTAACAATTTAAAGAACAATTCTTTACTTTGGGATTGCAACTGAAAGAAAACCGGCCAGATTAATCTTAAAAATATAGAATATAGGATAGAATGAAACTCATTCATAAAATCATCATTGCTCATCCTAGTTAGTGAATCTGCTGTGAATATAATAAGTAATATGACGTCGTATGGAAAGAACAATAGTGTTCAGGCCTCCAAACGAGTGATGTGGGTGGTCCTGTAAGTGTATACCTTGCACCTGCAAAAGACTCGCATCTTTATGCAAGTCAGATGAATAACTGAAAAAATGGCAATTGCTAATGCAAGTAGGCCTACACATATTATGGCTATACATTACAAAAAATGGGACCAGTGATGTAGAATACCAGACCCTTGTGTCTAATAGACAATTGAGAAAACCAGGATGCAGACCAGGCAAGCACACTGTAGCACTGAACAACAGGCATCAGGACAAATAGCTTAGCTTATGTTCGCATCAAAGCCTTTTGATTCTCTGTTAAGGGAGATGGTAATTACTTCGGTCTATGTTGTGCTAAGAAATGTACAGTATGTATTAAGCAATGGCGGTTGAGTGACGCCCGGGTCGGCATCATTTCATGACACATGGGGGGCGGCACGAGCACTTAAAAAATATATATCATCTGCGTCGCAAAGCAGTTTTCTATGATCTATCATATCACTGTGTGGGGAATAGGCATTTTGGCAGTGGCGGTTTTAAGATAGAGGCATAGGTAGGCGGACGCTTGGGTCCCCCATAGTGGAAAGAAAATCATCATGTTTCTTTTTGTACAAAAACAGAGACTAGGAAAGACAGGTCTAAATGTGAAAATAAAATTAAGGGTTAGGAAAAGGGTTATGAAATAAAGTTACCCAAGCAGCTCAAATAAAAGAAAAAAGAGAAAAAGACGCCAGTTAGTATTTGGCAACTCTGCCAAAGATGACACACTTTTTTACGGCTACTGTTGGGGATACAGACAGGAAAAACAACTTCCAAAGCGTTGAACATGTCGCTACAGCGGTAGCCGCAGCTAGCTGTGAAGTGGCGCTAGGTGAAGACCTGTGAGAAGACGTCAATAAGTAGGAAGCGTGCATGTGGAGAACAATCTATCGTTTCTCTCTCATAAGGCATTTTTACGCTGCCAAATATGCCGTCTTATGCACCCTTTTTTTGCAACATGGTCCGCGCGTTTACGCTGCCCGAGGTTAAACGCCTGCTTGAGCTAGCACCCCAATTTACCTTCCCGGACCCTACACACAGTGGCGGTTTATTGGGTTTCATTCTGATGTAAATGCCACGACTCCGCGGTTCCAGGGGAGGGGTGGCTTGGGTAGAGGTGTTTCTGCGCCGTTTCCACAGAGACAATGCAGCAGGGATGGAAATTAATGATTTCCATCATTAGTGATGGAAATCAGTGAATTGTTTCACTTCACCCGCCACTGTGTCGGGCATAAGCGTCGATTACGCCGGGGACGCGTCCCCACCAGATTTCGTCAAGAATCATTTTGACGAAAACGTGAAAACGTGGATTTCTGCCGCTGTTGATATAATACCGGCACTATCATTTGCGTCAGTAAATGCGCCGGGTATTTGTGTGACGCAGACAGATGCGCCCACATCATGTAAACAAACCGGGCACTCACGAGGAAAGCTGGAGGTTGATTGTTTGGATGAAGGAATAATCCATGGATGTGAACTGTACAAACACTTTTTCGGGAGCACTAAATTATGTCACCTCAGTTTCATGGATTAATACAATTTTATAAATTGTATCAACATTTTTTTATTAATGTATGTTCATGCAAAAAAATCAACAAGTACAACATGTACTAGCCTATGATTAACAGACCACTATTTCGGGAGCACTAAACTATGTTGTCTCACTTTCAGGGACCAATACATTTTTATAAATCTTCTGATGCAAAAAATTCTTGTTGGTCTGATGCAAAAAAAGGGTGCTAATTTTCAGTAAAAAACAAAGAGCTGGCATTATTTTATCAGCTGAGGGAGTTTTCATTGCCATAACAACGTGAGCTAATCAACAAGTAGGCCTACAACATGTTCTAGAACAGTGATTCTCAATAATTTTCTGTCATTCCCCCCCTAGGCGCCCTCCCTGAATTGAAATAGCCTACTATTGAGAACCTGCTAATATTTATTTATTTAGGTTAATAAAATTAGCGGAGATAACATCTGCAACAACTTAAAACAATTTCCAACTTCAGTTTATTAACTCAATTTGTAACTTTGTAAGTCTGTGAATCTCAAAACAGAGAAACAAGAGCAAATGATTCACTGGGGTTTGCATTTAATTTAAAATATTTTTAAACAGTAAACATTGGTCACTTGTCAGCCTCATCAGCTTATTCCCTTTCAAAAAAAAAAATATATGTTCATCTTTCAAGCACCAATAAAGACACCAAGTCCCTCTGTCATGACGCTGTAACATCAAAATTCAAATGTAAAACTTCTGACCCTTGGTATTATGTTTATTTAAAATAAAAAAATAAAATAAAAAATAAGCAGACACTAAGTCCCGTCTGCTGCTCGCGCCCCCCCGACACCTTTTATCAGCTGAGGGCGTTTTCATGAGTCAGCTGATAAAAGAATGCAAGCGTTTTTTTTTCAACTGAAAATTAGCACCCATGTCAACTTTTTCTGTTCCTTGCACCCTATCATGCTTATCATGCTACGCAGCATTACAAGCCTCTGCCGAGTGCCGACTAAACCATGAAGCAATTCAAGAGGAGGCATAGATGGAATCGCCTTGTGGTCAACTGTCATTTAATACATCTGACAGATTATGTCAAGGTTTTAAAATGAATATTATTATTATTACCTGGTCATGTTATTACACAGCTGGAAATCGTGGATTTTCTGATAAAGACTATCTAGCCCTTTTGACAGACAAAACAGCAGAAACTATGTTCCCACCCACAAGTCTCCCACCCACAAATCAGAGGTTAGAGATTCCTGCAGGATGGTTGCTCTCGATTTCACTAGCCCATTTGAGCATGTTCATTAGTGTGCAACAGGCATCTCCAAACGGCGGACCGCGGTTTCTTATGATTTCACTATACAAAGCATGATTATGTTAGTAAAATCCTTTCTCACTGAAATACAAATTGAAAAGCAGAATAGTCTGTTGTACAGCACAAAAACCGTAAAAAGCAATGATCTTCACAGAGCGAAGATCATGCACTCACCGAACTCCCCCCTCCCTCCGTCTGTCACGGCATGTGCGTAATAGCGTCACTCAAATAATAGCCAATCAATTTTTTTGTTTACCGGAAGAGTGATTTGGAATGAGAAAATGGCTTGCTCGAAAATAAGGAAATTTGACCCCGAAAACAGACTTTTTCGATTAGATTTTAAAGATTAATGGACTGATCAATACATGTTCATTCTCCCGCAAGGCAGTACAAAACCTTTGTTGTGTCTTTTATGTGTTGAAACCGTGGCGCTGATAAAAAGAGGGAATATGCGGCTTTACGAATCCAAACACAGATCCTTCGAGGAAAAGTATCAGAAGTAAGAGCGTGGAAAATATCCGAGCTGAGAGCTCAGTATGAGAGGTCTATGCGTGTCTTCACATACTCATTTACAGGCCAGCAACGTGCAAATGAATGCTCACTTAAGATTGCATGGATTTTGGGGCAACATAAAAAAAAACTTTCAGTGACATGACTGTTGTGAAGGAGTCCTTGAACGCTGCTGCCGAGACGTTACTTGAAGGTAAACAAAGGGATGAATTGTGTGAAGAAATAAAGCAAATCCCAATGTGAGCTGCAACGAAAACCAGAAAATCCGAAATGTTATCAGATGACGCACTGTAACAGCTTCATGCGGCTGTTCAGAGTGCCCCATCCTTTAACCATTGATGAGTCTTCAGATGTAACGGATAATGCCCAGCTTTTGGTTGTGCGATTGTTTTGTCAAGACAAGAAAGAGATCTGTGAGGACCTGTTGGGTCTAACACCACTTGAGACACTGTTTTGCTTACTTGAAATGTAGGCCTAATGCACTTTGTGTTTATTTGAAGTGTAGGCCTAGGAGGAATAAGCCTAATGCATGATTTTTTACAATAGTGCCACCTTTGGGTGCAGTACCACAAATGTGTGAGTTTTCGACTTACGTTATAGGCTGCAGTATGACTTTTACAGAATTTTAGAAAAAAAAAAACGTTACAGAAACAATAAGGGCCAAGCAGCTTTGCTGCTCGGACCCCTAATTATTCATCTTGGCAATATTTGCTAAGTTTATGGCTGTTTGTGATGTTTTGCTAGGTATTTGACTGTTCGTAGGGGTTTACCCTAACTACTTGTCTTGCTGATTATATTGATATTGATTTGATCTTGAAAAAAAAGTGCTGGTTTTCCTGGCTTTCTGGCAAAGACAGGGATTATCTGAAGCCGTATTCTCATTTGGGTTCCATCGTGACTATTAGTTTGTGTCGTGCTACCCTTTGTGTGTTCTCTGCTTTCCATCTTCATTTTGGAGTAAAGAAATGTATGAAGGGTTTAAAGGGGACGTTATTTTTTCTAATCTCCAACATTTACTTCAGCGTAGATTAGCTTTACCTGCCTATCCACCATTCAGTCTGTGCATTATTTTTCTACGTTCTCTTCTAAAGATTGGATGATGTGGGCCCCATACATATCTTCGGCTTGGTCCCCCAATTTCCTAAATCCGCCACTGCATATTGGCGCCCCCTCCGGCTGCAGGCGCTCCTGCTTGCTGAGAAGGTGCCTTGCACGGAAGCTGTGTGACAAGGGGAAACGGGAGGGGGGCGCGGGGGGAAAGCTCACCTCTGCGTCTTTTCCCAAATGGAACGGACATAATTCAAATGTAGAACCGCCACTGGTATTAAGCGTAAATTTCCTCAGCACACATGAAGAAATGACTCCAGCAGGACGGTCAGTGGGTCTTTTATTTTTTTGCCAATTGCCAAATGCAGTGGCCCGTTACTACATGCCCCACCGTGGGAATGTGAAGTGGGAGTGGATTTAAGTGTGCTGAGCCGGATTTCGCCCACCACCACCCAGGCCCCCAGCTGCTATGTTTCTGGTTTGTCTTGTATGTAACCGACACTACGGGATGAGATATCGGTGTGCAATCTGGGGAATTGTATAGTCCCTGTGGTCTAACGTTGGTGTGCTGTTGGTATTCTGTATCTGACATATGTGTGTCATGCTTTAAATCCTAAAGCAGGGAGCACCAGAAAAGAGGGTTACCATACCGACAAACTAAATCCATTACCGTTTTATGAAGGAAATGCTTGCTCGGGATTCCTGACCTTTTGATTATTACAGGTTCATTCACCTGTCTGAACACGTGAGTTTTCAGCCTGCAGCGGAACAGGGGCTTGGTTTCTGGAAATACAAGCTCAACAAAAGCACAGATTTTGTGGAGCGGGCTGGGGTGCGTGGTTTCCCCCTGCCCTGGATGCAGGAGGGGCTGGACCGTAGTGGGAAGCCTGGTGCAGTGGTTTTCTAACTTTTTCTACGAGTGTCACACCTCTAAGATTTTTTACCCCCTTCTGTTTTTTATTTAATTGTTTTAATTTTCTGAGTACTCCAAAGTACCCCTAGGGGTAAACCTATCCCCATTTGAGAACCACAGGGCTGGGGTGTAGAGTTTCACCCTGTCCTATGGGTGGACTGGAGCTGTTCCCCGTACTGCAGGCGAGTAAGAGAGGGAGAGGTGTGGGAGGACTGGAGCAGGTTGGAGACCAGTCGAGGGGCTGCATTCTGGATGAGCTGCAGACCAACCAGAAGATCGAAGTGATCTAGACGTGAGATGACAAGAGCCTGGGCCAGAACCTGGGTGAGGAACGGACGTGTCCTCCTGATGTTGTGGAGCATGAATCTGCAGAGCGAGTCACAGCCACCACAGAGTTGTCGACATTGATGGAGAGGTTGATAGGAGATGCCTTCCCTGGAAGGAAGAGCATCTCAGGCCCCGTCCACACGAAGCCGATTTCATGGCGAAACCGCAAAAGTCTTGTACGGTTCGGCCTTCCGTCTACACGAAGCCGGCGAATCCGCTGACCGAAACCGCAAACTTCTGAAACCACCCTCGGAGGTGGTTTCAAATCTACCCGGTTTCGTTTTGGATTCGTGTGGACGCCTGAAACCGCCTGAAACCGTAAACCATGACGTCATCGCCCCACCCCTCGACCCTCTAGCCAATGACTGTTAAGCCCGCGGAGTCTCACCCTTTATGCGCATGCTCGCCTCTTCTTCTTATTTATTTTCCTTCTGGATTGCTGTAGCAGAAGCAGCACCCCTTATGGGCCTGGAATGTGTACTACAGCGTTTCTACAGCTCTACCCGGTTTCGCCTGACTCCGTCTTTACGGAGATACTCCGAAACCGGATAGATCGAAACCGTAACTGTTTCGGCTTCGTGTGGACGGGGCCTCAGTCTTGTCCAGATTGAGCTTCAGGAGGTGCGTCAAAATCAAGGGTGGGTGTAACGCACATAGAATATATAATAAAGATTAACCTGATTTAACATAGACAATATAATAAAGATTAACCTGATTTAACATAGAATTACCTGATTTAACATAGGCCTTTATAATAAAGATTAACCTGATTTAACATAGAGTGTTTATAATAGCCTAAAGATTAACCTGATTTAACATAAACAATATAATAAAGATTAACCTGATTTAACATTGACTGTAGCCTATATAATACAGATTACACTTGTTTAGAATAAACTGTTTATCATGGTTTGGTTGGGTAGGCCTACTTGTTGTAAACTATCTATCGCAGACTTATTTTCACACAAAAACAGCCTATAAAACGTGTACACGAGAACTAGTTGTGATTTAGACCGTGTTAAGATACGAGTTCTTGCAAAAACATTGCAAAAACATTTCCTCTGCGGGGAAAGGCCACCCACCATCCTTCCTCCCGGTCATGTTTGGATTCTGAGTGTTTATTGAGAGGAGGGGCTAATCACAGACTTCATCATATCCTATCTCTACTGATGCATTTTTTGGATTATTGTTAAAGGGTATATGCTGCCAATGACCGTTACGGCGAATTATCTGTGACGGAACATTGTTGTAAACAATTCTGGATAATAAAAATAGGTACACAACTCGACAAAATATATAGCCTGACATAGGTTTAGTAGTTTATATTTTAATGTGGAAATGTAACAAGCCTTTAAATTGTTACGATATTGTTATTTAATTTATTATTTTAGTATGATCATTATTTATGTTCGTTATCCTTTATTGTATTAATAGGCCTACTTTCCATTTCCTTACTTCTTATATTTATCTTACTTTATTTATGTGGGAGAGGTTTGTTATTTCCTTTGCAGCTGTTCACACACTGAGAAAACAATTCCCATCTTGTGTAAATCTCTTTCATCACTGGCGTAATCATTACCCAGTGCAGTGCGGGAAGGGGGGTGGTTATAGGGCGAGTTTATCGTCGGCTGTGAGAGAGGACTCAGAATGGGCTCTACAGTCTTTACAGTGAGGCGGACGGATCCGTCATGACGACCCCACCAGATCATGGAAAGCGGAGAAAGACCAGAGCAGAACCAACTGGACAGGTAAGGATCCAGGTTGGTCTAACCGGGATCTATGGCATTTTTAAAATAACTGTGACGGCATTTCTCACTAGTTTCTGAATGTCTAAAAGGGATAATCAATCAATCAATGGAGAAAATAATCAGCAGAATAATCCGTAATGAAAACAATCATTAGTTGCAGTTTGATAATAAACAGTTCAGAATTAACTCAAACAACTAGGGGCCTACAACAATAAAACCCTGCGTTTAGTTCAACTGGACAGGTAAGGATCCAGGTTGGTCTAACCGGGATCTATGGCATTTTTAAAATAACTGTGACGGCATTTCTCACTAGTTTCTGAATGTCTAAAAGGGATAATCAATCAATCAATGGAGAAAATAATCAGCAGAATAATCCGTAATGAAAACAATCATTAGTTGCAGTTTGATAATAAACAGTTCAGAATTAACTCAAACAACTAGGGGCCTACAACACTAAAACCCTGCGTTTAGTTCACTGTAATCTTTGCTCGCGAACTTTCGCAGTGATATGTCGCATTAGGATCATCACCATTGTATCACCTATCTGCGATAGTTAGTGATTGCAGGACTTGACTTGTAAGAGCATTTGGCAAGAGCACCAAGCACCAACCGGCGGAGCAGGAAATGCAGAATAGGCACGGTGGTGTAAATAGAGATAACCCCCGTTTGAGGGGGAGTCAGGGGTGCGTAACGACCGTCTCAAGACCAACCAAGAAGCCACCGATTTACCAAATGCCTATATTAGGTGTCCTAATGACACACTTAAAGCATATTCTAAAGAACATTTCCTTTTTTGAGTTTGTTTGGAAACCGTCTGCACCGTGGAATGGGATTTAAAATAGTGATAAGAAAAGGTGTTATAGGTAAGATTTCAGAGTCGATAAGAGCCGCAGAGAAAACGGTTTGGAAACTGAACAACCCAAAACTGTCCCCTTCCCTCGCTTCCCCCTCCCATAGAACATTTCTCTGCCATTGAGAAGTGTTGCATTTTGCACACCTGTGATTGACAGGCAAGATGGACTACCCAAACGAATCATTGAAGAGCGATTCGCTGATTGGTCCAAAATGAGCCGGGAGCGGTCTAAAATTGAACGGCGTTGGGTTCTCCGACCACTCCGGCACTTCTACAACGAGTAAAGACTCGCAATGGTGGTAATCTCGGCCATGGCTGAGAATTAATTGGTGGAAAGGAACGTTGTTGTTCACAAGAGAGCTCCTCCTCCTCCAATATTCTTCAAAACGCACGACTGTTTTGAAGTTTTCACGCGATCAAACTTGTGTATGAACTATTTAATTTGGTGTCAATAAATAAATCAAATGCTCTGACCAAAAAAAAACAGTCCAATCATTTCACATGCCTACCTCAGAGTGCACTAATTGCCCATGACAGGAATTCAATGAAGAAATTAATCCTCATGTCATTTTGTGCCCTTGTGAAAAGGCCGCTTTTCACATATAGCCTACGTCTGACACTAGCCGCGACATGTAACTGATCAGCATGTACACACGCATTCATGCATCTGGTAATGTTTGGTATGACAATACCAAACATTACTATTTTTTTGTGACTTAACTGACATTTATTTGAATGTCAATCTTACCACATTAACACTTTATCCATCATACATTACCCCCAATAACGAAAGACATGGGGGTGAATGAATGAATGAAATAGAATGAATGGACGATTTTACTATGATATAATTGTCATCATTACCGCTAGAACTCACTCAAGCCAGTTGGGGGGTTAGTCGAGTTATGGGATGTCAAAGTACAGCCCCCTGTGTCACTGTGTGCCCAAGAGGGTGTTAGCAATGGAAGTATTTATCCACAAATATAAATTAAATTCCAGGAGCCAATTTCTAAACATCCTGTCTTGCTCCTCAGTTTCACTCGGTCGTAATTCCATCCAAAACAATGAAGCCTTTTTGAGTCCAACACAACCAACCTAGAGATTACCTTCAGATCTATAGACCGTAGAGTGGGCAGTAATAGGTAGGTGTCGAGGAAGTTCAGAGAGTGGCCTTCGATGAAAAGATTGGTAACATTCGTGGTCTCTTCCAGGTTCCCATCATAGCTGTGTATAAAGTACACGTGACGACGGGGGACATGTGTTTGGCGGGAACAAATGACCACGTGTTTGTTACCTTGGTGGGAACCAATGGCGAAAGCGAACGCACTGAGTTGGACAACTATGGCCTCGACTTCTGCTCAGACCAGGTGAGGAATTGCAGTATGAAAAGTGATATTTCTCAGGGCTTTTTAACGCTTTGATTAATCTCTGGAGTATTATGAAGTCTGCAGTAAAAGTAAAATTTCCCTGAGTCAATAGTTGGGAAATCGTTAATATCTTGTGATGCCTCATTCTTTTCATGAAATGGGGATTGATTCTAAAATATATTTTTGTATTTCTGTATGGTATCTTTCTGGAACATTTGTTTCTACACTGTTTCCATCAACAGAGTGTCCCCTCCATTTCACTCTCATATGAAGCTTACACAACATAGGGTCATGGGACTGAAAGAACCTATTGTGCCATCTAAACTTTATGCTCAGTGAAGAAATACCAGAAAAACACTGGGCGCTGTTGGGGTTGTATTTCTAAAAACACTGCTCTGTGTGATCAGAAAAAACCTTGGGCCACCAGCGTGGCTCCAGTCCTAATGTTGATGATCCAGTTCTGATCTTTTTGAAAGATGCTTGAAAAAGTAAACAATGACATACTAGATGTTGCATGAACGGCTTGTTAAAATGACCTGAGACGGACGAGAATAAACGTAAGAGCAGAGTCGATAGTTGTTGTTTTGTCCAACAGACCAGCACCTACACGGTGAACACCCATCCCATGGGCCATCTTCTGCTCATCAAGCTGGAGAAAGCTCAATATCTTTTTCTGCCAGAAAATCAGTGGTTCTGCTCCAAGATTGTGGTGGAGACCCCAGAAGGAGAGGCCCTCCTCTTCCCCTGCCACAGATGGTTGACCAGGGGGGAAGTACTGGAACTCAGAGGAGCCAAAGGTCTTTCACCAAGTCACACTTCAGTCCTTGATTTCTCTCTGGGGATATTCATGCAGTTGGTTGATCTCTTCTGATATTTATGTGGAATTATCATTATTATTAATGTTGTTGTATGTTATAATATATTTTGGTACGTTATCTGCATAACTACAGCGATGAAGGCGAGTGACGATTACCATCCTTTGCTGATTGAGCACAGGAGGAGAGAATTGGCCAAACGTTGTCAACTTTATCAGTGAGTCTATTCAGCTTTTCCAGTGGCCGCCCAATAATAATTTTCCAGTTTATACATCGAGATTCATGAATGAAGTGCAGTGCTTCCTTTAATGCGGTTGTATTGTGTAGCCATAATATGTGTACTTGGATTAGTAAATTCCTCAGATGGATATTCATCTACCTTGCATAAAGAGGTGAGTCTTCTACAGGTGGAAGGTATACGCCGACAGGACCACCCACATCACTCATTTTGAGGAATCTGAGCTTCCATCTGAAGTCCGCTTCTCGTTTTCCAAAGGACTTGAATTCACGTTTTCAAAAGAATTTGCGTGAGTGTTGTTTAATAAGGATTCAATTCCCTTAGCTGTACTTTACAATTCAATATTTTAACCTTGGTTAACACTAACAAGGTTGACGCATAAGGAAATGTTGGTGAATTATTTGTGATTATTCGTTGAGTGTACTTTGTGTAAACGCTATTTTCGATCAGATAATTGAACCCAACTGTATCAAAGTAACACATGGAGCTACAATGAGCATGAAAGTGTCTTGTTTGATTAAGCTTGTCTGCTATCAGACATATTATTCATCTAAAGTCTGCTTTGTAAGACTAAATATAATAATTATAATATAAGGGCGATATATTTTCAAGATCGGGATTCTGTGATTATTTGTAGGTCTGTCTGAAGTGTCCTCTGCTTCCTTCTGCAGTATAGCTGAAGTCAAACTGAAAGGTCTGTTTGGATCTGAGGAATCATGGGAGAGCCTGGAGTCCATGAAGAACACACTCACCTTCAAGACGTCCTCAACAGCTGGTAAAGTCTCCAACTGGATCACATGGTCAAACCCATACTTTTGTATCTTTAGCTGAATAGAGTGAACTTTAATTGAAAATTTAATTGCACCAAACATCCTTTTCATTTTTTCAGTTATTTAATCACCTATTTTAGCACATTCAGTTTCAGTTTGAAAATACCTTTTTCAAACTTTTTAATAGGATGTTTCTTCTGAAAATCACTGTGTTTTCAGATTATATCAGGGTTCTTAGTTTGTAAATTCTTCTTGAATATACTGTACAAGTGGTGTTGGTCAAGTCAAGTTGGCTCGTGTGTTGTGATCTTCAGCAGGCAACAAAGTCGGCGAAGCCTGTGCTTACCTTCATTATTTATTTGGATTTATTTAGAGTTTTGCACACGTGGACACAATTTGGGACTCTACCATTGCGATAAATTTATTCTGCCAAAACTACAGTTAATTTATGAAACAAAATAAATGACTAATATGGATAAGAAGCGTACTGTATTGGCAAAACACAACGGCTCTTTGTGACATCCGCGCCCGAAGGAGCACTGTCCACGGCTTCTCTCAAAAGCTCAGACCTTTGGTCCAGCCACAGTGGACAGCGATGTATAGGTTTCAAGAAAGCCTTTGTGTCAAATTGTAGTTACCATGTTGACATTAATATGGATGCAATTGTTTGGTTATACGTAATGCCGGTAACGCTGTACGGTGTTTGCAGATGCATTGATTTAAAAGTACAACTAATTACTGCTGTATCAGCTGTTCAATCCCAAATAATTTACCAAGAATATGTGGCTAGGTAGATGAGAGAAGCAAAGTGTATGCGCGAGGTGCACAAGCAACATTATGCATGCAGCCTTAAAATAGCATCTGAACAGTGCGCCACTGACTTTAAACCAGGTATATCCTGGTTTGTGGCGCAATTGTTTTCTAACACTGCCCATAGGAGCTAAACATTTATTCAATGTTCGATAATTCTTAGAATAACAACTTCAAAGAAGACCATTGCATTGCAGGCAATAATTGCAGTCATCAACAAGGCCTTCATTTACTGTTAAGACAAACGATAAACTGCAACAACTGGGGCAGTTCAACTTAATAAACATAGTAAATAGTATAGTAAAAAGTATGCCAGGATTTTTTTTTCTAAAGACCATTTGGCATGTGCTTTAAATATAAAATAAAATCCATGAATGCATTATCGTTGTGACCGTAGTTTTATCAGAGAGGGAAGGGAAACCTTTTTGCCGTTGGCTTTTAACTCGTTGGGGCATCATACCATAGTAAAGAGTGGAAACACATACATTCATTGACCCTCCGTTTCTATTTGATTTACATCCATTATAAGTTGTGCTTAACACATTTTTGCATTGGGCGAAAACACACATTGTGATTGTGACTTATCCCATACTATTGAAGACTACAGTGCTGTAATGAATATATAACCATCCCCTCTCTGAAGAATATCTCGCTGAGCACTGGAAGGACGATGCTTTCTATGGCTACCAGTTCCTGAATGGTGTCCATCCCTCCATGATCAGAAACTGCCCCCATCTGCCCTCAAACTTCCCCGTCACTGAAGAGATGGTGCAGCCGTTCCTAGAGACTGGTACTTCCCTAAAACAAGAGATCCAGGTATGTGTAGGAGTGCACACTGCGGACCCACAAAGGTGTCTGCAGAAATATAACCCACCTCAAAGCGAGTGGGCTACATTTTTCTATAGAAGTCTCACAAGTGCCACACAAAAAGCATGTTTGACATTCAAACCCGTGTACAAATATACACATCTGTATGAAGCAGTTCTTATATAGGAGAGCCCCTGGAGGGTATACCAAACCTGTGTGATTAGTGTTGCGTCAAAGATGTCCACTATGGTGCTGAATGATGACTCTACCATGACAACAGTCTTTTTGAATTATTTGGATGGCTGGATAGTCCAAAGATTCCATAACCTGCATCATAAATCAAAACTACAAACTTGCAATAGTGCAACAACAATTACAGATCTATATTTAGCACTGGTTGAAGTAAAAAAAAAGAATTCTCCACCATGATGACGAGAAATATAATTTGATTCGAGGCCACATGTGTGCTACTAGCTGTTGAGTGTGTGCCATTACTCCATCGGTGTCTTCTTTATTGTATCTTCCTGTGTTTGTTTGTAATCCAGAAAGGGAACATATTCCTGTGTGACTACAAGTCACTGGAGGGTCTTCCGACCCGCGTGGTGGAGGGGAAGTCACTGCCTCTCACTGCTGCCCTCTGCCTGCTGTACCTGGACACCGCAGGCACACTCAAACCCATAGCTATTCAGGTGATGACACCTTTAGGGAATAAGATACAATAGGTACGAGGAACGGTAGGGATGAACCAGTTCCACAGGCCCCCTGTGACAAGGTGTTCCATGTGTGTGGAGTGGGAGGGGTAGATACGATTAGCAAAGCTACACTGATTCTTCCTGACTAAGCCTTTTGTCTTCTCCCTGCCAGATTTGCTTAACTTCTTGTTATCCAGACTTTTTGAGTCATGGTTTTGAGTTCCACTTCCTGTCAAACGTGTTCTCACTGTAGACACTAGAACAATTTCAACATAGTAATTTCACTAATTTCGATTCAAAATAGGGTCCAGGTTAGAAATCCCAAAGTTATCCTTTAATGTATTTAGTTTGCACACATATACATAATCACAGATTGCTATTGTGAAGTTGCATAACTATTTTATTGTGTGGTCCTATCTTCTACCCTAAAGCTGGGACAGGAACCATCGGAGAAATGCCCAATCTTCGTACCCAGCGATCCAGAGCTCGACTGGCTCCTGGTGAAGATATTTGTGAAAAATGCAGATTCAGTAATTCATCAGGTTATCTCTCATCTAATGAAGACCCACTTGTTGGCCGAGGTGTTTGCTGTCGCTACCATGCGTCACTTTCCAGACGTACACCCCCTTTACAAGGTAGGATCAGCTGACGTATACAGTATACAGTCCCAAAATCAAACCTTGTGTTTTAGGAGAGGAGCTTTACACATTTTTGCATTGGGCGAAAACAAATTAGTCATGTTTTCTGATGGTACATGAAGTATAAATTTGTGTCTATGTGGATTTTGCTGGCAGGGCCATTTAACATGACAAAATTGGATTAAGATTTGGTTACCTTGGGGTATCAACTCTGTTTTGAGTGTTCAACACACTGATGGGCGGAGCCATTTTGCATTAATTAATTGTATGCATCCTTTCTCATAATTTCTCATAGTTATTGACTCCCCACTTCCGCTACACTCTGCAAATTAACGCAGCAGCTCGACGTGCGCTACTTGGGCCAACTGGACTTTTAGCAAGAGTATGTACTCACTGAACACTCATTTAACACTGAATCTTTAGTGGTTGCTGTTATATTATTGTTTTTGCCATTGGTTTTGGTTAAGAAGGCTGATTGACTTCAATCTTCAGAGTACCCCTGGCCTGGAGGGTATAATTGAGCTGTTGAGGAGACACCTGGCTGAAACCACCTACTCATCTCTATGTCTGCCAGACAACATTGCTGAAAGAGGACTGCAGAACATCCCTAACTTTTACTACAGAGATGATGGACTGAAGTTATGGACGGCCATCAACAGGTTACCTTACAGAACACCATAGGTCTCCACTGAATGGAGTCTTGATATCAGGGAGACATCTCAGACATGTTGATTACCTATGCTATGTTAATTGTTTACCATCTTTATATAACTTAAAAATGAATAGGATTCATAATAGGTCTATAGGTGCACATGCCAGTAATCTTTGTTGTATCCAACATAAACAACTGCTTTTGTTGTTTTCCTAATGCAAGTGGATAATTAGAAGCTCCAATCCTGGGCCCAAACATCCTATAATTATAATGCATGAAAAGTTTTTTGATCCGTTTCCAGTTTTGTCCGGGCTATGCTGGGACTCTACTACCCTACAGACGACGAGGTGTCTGGGGATGCAGAGCTCCAGAGATGGATCCAAGATATCTTCACAAAGGGCTTCCTGGGCAACAGCAGCTCAGGTATGTGTTGGGGCTGAACCATTAATCCAATTCAAACTGACATGTCAATGTAATAGAAGATTGTATAGAAAAACGTATAGAAAAAAGGCAAAGTCATGACCCGCCCTTCTCTGCCTCTGATTAGCTTAGCCTGAAGACAACGTTTCTTATATAGCCCTCGGTAAAAGAACAAGACGTTTTTTCTGCTGTCTTCGGAAGACTTAGGCCCAATCCAAATTCTACCCCTTAACCCTTCCCCTTACCCCTCCCCCTTGTTTTGAAGGGGTAAGGGGAAGGGGTAAGGGGTAGAAATGGGATTGGGCCTTAGTATGCAGAATGACTAAGGACATGTATAGCAAGGACGTCCTGGTGGATGAATGGGTCAAACACAAGACTGTTTGCATTATTGTGAAGACTTGGTCGCCCTGTTATTTTGGTTATGTTTAAGCAACACAACTACTAGTTCCACGAAGAACTAAGTTCTTCTGAGCTAGCACCAGCTCCAGAAGTCGATAAAAGGCTGAAGATGACGTCATGCAATAATTTGCATATTGACAAATATATTTTGAGTCCAGACTTCATAGCAATTCTTTAAATGTGGCCCCAGGTGCTCATCATCAAACAGGGCGGGACAAGCCAGCTCTATAACTCAGTGTTGCTTTGTCAAAACTTTATGTGCGCAATGCAGAAAAGAGTGACTATTGACCAACAGGTGGTACTATGGCAAGCTTATAACTTTAATTGGCAGTATCACAGTGTTGACTAATATTTATAACTATTTTGTCATATTGCTGATACATATCATGCAATGTATATTTTGTATATATGAAGACATGCTTAACGTCCTCATGCAGGGATGCCAGAGTCCTTCATCACCGTGGAAGCGGTTGTCAAGTTTGTCACCATGGTGATCTTCACAACATCTGCTCAACACGCAGCTGTAAACAGTGGACAGGTGGACATCTTTCTCTTCATCAGGGACATTAAACCGGGTGCAACTAGAAGGACTTTTCTGATGGTTATTTCCACTAGATCCTGGTCTTATCCACGTTGCTCTCTGCAGATCAGTCAGGCCTCAAGCCCATAGAAAGCCTCTTCCAAAAAAACAAAACAATAGATCCGATCAGTGCGAAGGGGAGGGAATAAAGACCCAACAAGATTAACAGAATCTGCACGGCAGGCGTTACTCTGAGGAGCACGTTTCTGCTGTACTTTCAACCAAATATGCCGAGAGCAAGAGAGCAGGAAAATCCCTAGAATGTGTTTTTACAAAGATAAGGCTGCGCCCATAATAGTCAAATAAATTGCAGCCCAGCAACGCAACGACTTGAATATCAGGATGGTCCCACGAGGCTCAAGCAACAGCCCCTTTAAACAAACGATACTGTCCGACTGTCCTACACTCCAAGCAGGGTAGGAATTTCAAGCCAGCCAACTGCCCTCCGTCTGGCTGTAATGCCACTCTAAAGCCCCGCTGCCACTGCCCCAGCGGGTTTACCCCTCTAACCATAGGAACGGGTCATCAACGTGTCAGCTAATGCTGTTCCTTATAATAAACAAATTAACAAACTTAACCTCACCCTAACCTGATTGATGGACATATCCTAACCTCCTTCTGTGTTTTAGTTTGACTACTACAGCTGGTTCCCAAACTCCCCTCTGCAGCTTCGAAAAGCACCTCCAACTACCAAGGGACTGGTTACCATGGATACCATTCTGGAGACACTGCCAAATATTGGTGACACGGTCGCCTTCATCATCAGTTCATTGGTTCTATACAAGAAATACATGGACTCTGTAAGTTGGGATACAGAGAACATTGTGTAATGGCAACAGAACAATGCTATTCATGGTGAGACTTTCAAGGTTTGAAAGATAAGATGAGGAAAAGAAGAAGACGATTAAATCAGATACGTTTAATTTAACGTTCCCTGAGGGGAACCATTATGTTACCCTTACCTTGCGTATCATCTAAACATTATCTTGCCTTATTTCTTGAACAGTAAGACAGACGCAGCTTCTGTCTGATAATAATGACCGCCAACATCTCAGAGAGAATACTATCTATGGAATGTGTCTTGTTCCCTCAGGTTGTTCTTGGTTCCTACCCTGAGGAACGCTTTTGTGAGCCGGCGGCCAAGCGGATTATAGAGAACTTCCAGAAGGAGCTCTCCAGCATCGAGGAAAGGATCATAACGAGGAACGCATGTCTGGATGTCCCGTACTGCTACCTGCAACCCTCGGAGATCGAGAATAGTGTGTCTATATGACTAGAACCACAAAGATGTTCGCTACAGGAGGAGTCCCATTCCTGTTTGATAATGCTCATCAATGTGGGGATAACATTTGGGAACTCTGCGTCCTTTGTATATCCTGCCCTCATATTGAAATCTGCCTCTAAAATTTTACATTCTCAAACAAAAAACGAATCTGCGTATTCTAACCAACAATTATTGATTCATTGTTAAAACATTCAACGACTAAATGTATAAATAATGGAATAATAAAGATGAAATTGCCAAACGTAGGAGTCAAGTAAACAGTTATGTATGAAAGGAAAAACTTTTTGCAATGAAACCTATAGTCATATTGCTATGTGTTTGAACCAAGACAAGCACAATTGCAACATAGCTTCAGGGCTGTGAAGCAACACCACTGTCCACATAGGCCTTGGTGTTGCGGATCAGGAGTGCCGCCGGGGGTGGACATGGCCGCCATGCAGAAAGACTGGCCACCCCTTCCCAACAGACTCATCCTTTGAGGCCCAATCCCATTTCTACCCCTTACCCCTTCCCCTTACCCCTTCAAAACAAAGGGGAGGGGTAAGGGGTAGAAATGGGATTGGGCCTTACTCTCCTATATAATCCTGCCATCGTTTTCATGTGCATGTGCTGGACAGAGGAGCGTAGGATTCTTTATTGTATTTTGTTGTAATCTATTAAACAACGTTTCTTGACTAAACAATGTATTTCAGGGAATTCCCAAATGTCCAGCCCAGGACCCCCCAGTAAAATGTTACCAGCCCCTGTCAGGACCACTTGGCTCGAGTAGAGCTGACATAACAAAGGGAGGCCACGCTGATTATAAAGATGGAACAACTATTTATTTAAAGTGCTAAATGCAAAACCTTATCAGTAAGGGGAAGCCAAACCAAAAGTGTAGTGCATATCAGTAGATGTAATATAAAGCAAAGTGAGGTAAAGATGAGGAGCGAAGCTGCAGCCAGCCCTTCCCCTTCAGGCCATAGCAGTAGTGAGAGAGAGCGAGCCGACGGGAAAGGCGTCTTTTATCTCCAGCTCAATTAGCCCAGTCATTAGCCTGGCACGGCCCATAGAGACAGCTCCCCCTAGTGGCGATAGAAGGAACACGGACACGGACTACGGATGATCATGACACGCCAAGCAAGGCAGGTAGATATGGCAAGCCATCCCCGCCAGAAAACTGCATAATTTAGACGCGTATCACCTTCATTACGCCGTAAAAAACGCCGTAAAATGTAGAAAAATATGGCAAGCCATTCCCGCCAGAAAACGGCATCATTTAGACGCGTATCACGTTCATTACGCCGTAAAAAACGCCGTAAAATGTAGAAAAACGCCGTATTTTACGCCGTCACGCGCAAAGAACCGCCGCTTTTTGCGCCGCAATTAAGCCTTTCGAGAGTGCGCGTAAAAAGCGCAGTTTTGAACATCAAACCGCGCGTAAAATACAGCGCTTTTGTGCACATCACAACGACGTAAAACACGGCGTCTCTCTAGTATGCTAATAATCTCTGCCCTTCTTTTCTCTCAGCCAATGCATTTGAAGTGTTTGCGCCAAATCGCTGAACAAGACAAGCAGGCCAAATCAGTTTAGCACAGATCTGCTTTGAGGAGTTCTCCTCTCATTTGTTGTTAGTTGTAGCTCATATCGGTATGTAGGCCTATTAGTAAATCCAGTTCCTACAGTGTGGTCACCGTGGCCGTGGCCCAATTGATAGAGACACTGGCTCTGTAGGCCAGAGGTTGTTTAAAAATAAATAATAATAATACATATAAAGACGTTTCAAACGTTCCATCGAGTCTCTCGCATTCTACAATGGGCAGCTTTATTGTTTCCCATGGGAGCCGCCGAAACTAGATTTCTCCTTCGAAGGTTGTGCTCCACACAGAACCTCCTCACCTTCATAACGGAATAGGCTACTTCGGGGCACCAGAATGCTTTAGAGCGGTACTGATCGCGTCGTGTCTTTCCAGTGTCAAATAGTTCACGAATAAAATCACCATAAGGTTCAAGTACGGCCATAACTAAGCCTAAATATAATTAGACAGTCAATTGCTGGTTTAGGTGGTTGGCTCTTTTTTCTTCGCTGCGTTCTGTCTTCTGGTGTAGCCTATAACTATAAATGTATCTATTTTTGTAGGCCCTATTTGTTTTTCTGTTTCGGGTTTTAAAAACCAACACACAAACACAAAATCAAATGCCGTCTATTTGTTTATTCCTTTTGCCCTTTTTCAGTTTCAAAACCAAATCAGAAAAACCAAAAAACAATCCTGTTAATTGTTTTTTCTGATTTTGTTATAAATCGGAATATTCAAAGAACGAACCATACACGGATTCTCCTACCTCATCACTTTACTGACACACACAATGTGTGGCAGTAAAGTGACAGGTCATTCAATAGACAAAAATATTCAATAGACAATAGTTTGGGGTAAATAAAGTGTCTGTCTGTCTGTCTGGGGGAAAATGCCGTGAAAAATGTACGCACGGTGCGTTCAGGATTAGGACTGATATTATGTCGGCATAGGCCTAATCAATCGGGTTTTAATATTTGAAGCATTCATATCAGTCTATTCTTTTCGTAGGCTACTCTGCTGTTAGCCTTGATGGGGAGATATTTTTTTGCTTCCATGCGCAAATAGTTGAATCCAACAACATTCCTGCGTCTCCAGAGCCCATTTAAGCACCGTGTCAGACTCAGTAGACTGTTACAAGCCTCTGAACGTTGTTAGAGCATGGCTCCCCAGTTCATCAGTGTCTCTCTCTATGGCTCCCTCTCACTCCTTTCCACTGTGTATTTATATCGATTGAACAAGAGAGGATGTTACGATAACTCCGCGAAAATAAAGGCTCCATGGCTGTAATAATTTAAATATAATTAACTTATAAAGCGTGTAACAAGACACCTAGATGATCTGGCTGGCTGACTAAAAAGGCACTGAATTTGGAACGTATAACACAGGAGGTCTGGCTTGCGGACTAAAAAGCATTGCGATCATAAAAGCGTGACCATCTGACAAAAGCACAAATCTGACAATAAATGAATTCGATCCGACAACCTCTTCCCTACATAGCAAGCGTCTCTATCGATTGGACCAGGGTTATCATTCACAACGTTGAAACTGCATTTACTAATATATTTATCTATATGAATATGACGCTACAACTAACGCCTATGGCAAGCCGAATTGACATTTATTAACTAAGTTTGACTATCCAGAATTTACATTGTAGATATCAACAACTTCATTCAAGATATCTGTTACGTAGTTGTGACTAGTCGAAACGACAGTTAGAGATATCTGTGACGTAGTTTTGACTAGTCGAAACGATAGTTAGAGATATCTGTAATTCAGTTTTGACTAGGCGAAACTGAATTACAGATATCTGCAATGACTTCACGGAAAACGACATTCAACTCGTCACACATCTTAAATGACAATTGCAGATATCTGTAATTCAGTTTCGCCTAGGCAGAATGAAAGTTAAAGATATCTCAAACGTCATTTAAGTGTTGGGCATTACGTTTTAGATATCCAGAAATACGTAATTTCCCCTTGCCGCCATAATCAAAGAAGAAGTGGGTTCATTTCCGAATGGAATAAGAAAGGAGCAGTCATGGCGTTGGCTGTGATCGAAAAGATCACGAGAAAATATGGAGCGATGTAATCAGTGAATTGTGTGAATGATGATTGAACGAGGAGCTGCTCCGCTCCCGCTTAAAGTAAACGGTCCTATAATTTGTCATGACAGATATCTGAAACGTCATTACAGATATCTGAAACGTCATTACAGATATCTGAAACGTCATTTCGCCTAGTCAAAACTCGAATTCAAGATATCTATAATTCAGTTTCGCCTAGGCAGAAGGAAAGTTAAAGATATCTACAATTGTAGATATCTCTAATCAAAATTCCTTTCAAGATATCTATAACTTGATAATAGATATCTACAACGTCATTTTGACTAGTCGTAACTCCAGTTAGAGATATCTACAACGTCATTTTGACTAGTCGTAACTCCAGTTAGAGATATCTACAACTTAATTTCGCCTAGTCAAAACTTAATTTAAGATATCTGAAAAGGGACATGTAGATATCTTGAATTGAGGTGAATTAAAGATATCTTGAACTGGAATTATGACTAGTCAGAATCAAATTGTAGATATCTCAAACTGGAATTACAGATATCTACAATTCAGTTGCAGATATCCGTAATTCACAAAGTGGATATCCGCAACTGAATTGTAGATATCCGCAATGAGAAACCCCATAGACATGAATGGCGAAAATGACGTAATTTCGCCTAGGAGGAATGTCTTTGTGGATATCTGAAATGACAATTGCGGATAGGAGGAATGTAGTTGCGGATATCCGAAATGTTAGTTTTGACTAGGCGAAACTGAATTGCAGATATCTGCAATGTAAATTCTGGATAGTCAAACATAGTTAATAAATGACAATTCGGCTTGCCATAAACGCCAAATGAGAGGAGATCTGTGTTGAACTGATTTGGTCTGCTTGTCTTGTTCAGCGATTGGGCGCAAACCCTTCAAATTCATTGGCTGAGAGAAAAGAAGGGCGGAGATTATTAGCATACTAGAGAAACGCCGTATTTTACGGCGTTATGATGTGCACAAAAGCGCCGTATTTTACGTGCGGTTTGATGTTCAAAACTGCGCTTTTTACACACGGTCTTGAAAGGCTCAATGCGGTGTAAAAAGCGGCGCTTTTTTGCGCATGACGGCGTATTTTACGGCGTTTTTCTACATTTTACGGCGTTTTTTACGGCGTAATGAAGGTGATACGCGTAAAAATGATGCCGTTTTCTGGCGGGGATGGCTTGCCATATTGGATAACGCGAGTAACGCGCCTAACCTGACGCTTGATCAGTGTGTGGTTGTTCAACGCTTCCAATGAGTCAACGCGCCAACGCAGCTAGATGAGTCCATGTCCATGCAAGTGAACGGAGCCTTCCCTCTTCGTCATAACTATCAAACCAAACATCCTTCACATTCACCGAGCGAACATTACGAAAGTAAAATGCACATTTCTCGCTAAAAACGTTTCCATAAACGCATTTAATGGCGTAACTAAAAAACAGAGATTTTAAATTATTCGTACTGTATAAAACAAATTCAATCTTTCATGCTTGAGCCAACAGAAATATGTTACATACGGAAGAGGAAAAACATAGATAATAACGATCTGTGTCAGCGTATTCTGACCACACATAAAAAATACTAAATGTCCCAGTTACAACAAGCAGAGATAATCCCCAGCCATATGGGGCATGAGCTAATAGAGCCAAGCTTGAATTTAGACCCAATTCTGCATTAAAAAATATGTATTCCAAAGTATTCCTGTTTCATAAAATAAGGCAATAAAAGACTTGTTCAATCATAAATAATGCACCAACACAATCACTACTGGTTAAATGAAGAACAAGAGTGATATAACTAGTTCAACTTCTTCTTGAGAATTGCATAGGTGTGGTTTTCTCTGGAACTTCTTCAGAACAGCTGGTCGCTGGCCAATTCTTTTTGGGTAGCGACAGTGGCGAACTTAGCCCTTTGGGGGCTCCAGGCGAACAGTCATTTGGGGGCCCCTGCATCTACCGGTCTCAGTACCGTATATCGCATAATGAGATACTCCATACAAGGGATGAACAAAAGTCACTATCCTTCTTTCATGCAAATGTTAATTATCTATTTACAAATTGAGAATAACATACAAAACAATAAGATTAGTTATGTTGACACATTACACTGACTGTTAACCTTAAGTCCTCATTTACCTGAGGGTTTCCAGTAGCTCACAGCAGCTATCTGCTGTGAGCTACTGGAAACCACTACTGGAAACCCACTGATAGCTGCTTCCAGCTATCACTATATGTCCTGTGCTCTTCAGACCTTTCATGGTTGATTAGATGCATTGCAAGGTTATTCTAGTCTTTAAATCCTTCCTCACTCAGTTGTTTTTGTTTTCCAGAAAGGCAACAACAAAAGCAAAAAACACGGTCTGCACTTTCACTGTGGACTAACCAAGACCTGTTCACCCTCTCACCATTTTTCATTATTATGTAATAGTATGCTTTTGTGAATCTGCGGCCCTTGGGCCAGAGTGCTGGGTCATCCACAAGAATATGTGTGCACCTGCCAAAGACACAGCAGCTTGGGCCAGAGTGCTGGGTCATCCACAGGAATATGTGTCTCGCAGTCATTGTTGTCGTTATTGTCATACATTTCAATAACCAAAGTGGAAGAAGGAGAGTGAGAAATATTCACTACCAGTTGTGCATCATCTCCGTCAGTTTGTTGACACACGTCATTAGCATCGCTGCTGGCTGAGCCAGAGCCACTTGGAATGAAAGGAGCAGTAACGTGACAGCAAACGACGTTGACGGCTGCTCTTGATCCGCCGACGGTCCCGCTGCCACTGCGGTGGCTGTAAAACAGCTGGATAGCTTTGGCAGCTTTGAAAGAAAGTCCTGCCTTTGGTCTTTCTTCTTCTTTTTACGCTTTCGTACGATCGCTTCATGTTTCACTCGATTTATGTCTCACTCGATTTCTCTCTCTCTTACCGCTTACTGTTTTGAATTTGACATAATTTCCGCATACGCGTGATGAGCGTGATGCGCGTAACATGGAATAGTCCATGTAGTGCAGACTGAAAGGGGGTGCACACGGAAAGATCGTCAAAACATGAGTAATTAGACATCCCGATACTACTATTGTGAAGAGATTTTTATAAAAATAATAAATATGGGGAAAAAATATATGCATTGGGGCCCTCTTGACCAGATCAATATTGTAAATAAGAAACTGTTCTTAATGTTTTATCGGGAAAAAAAAAAAAAAATTTGGGGGGCCCAAAAACCTTCTATGGGGCCCGGGGCTCCAGGCAAATGCCTGGTTTGCCTAATAGTACGGCCCGCCACTGGGTAGCGATGACGAATGATGGGGAGGATACTATCAGTTCAGAAGGTGCAAGGAAAAACTATTGTGGAATTTTTTCATGCAAAGCGCCAAAAGGACAAGTTGAGACTTGGATCATGTGTTAGATAGTTATTTTCCAGCCCAGCAGCCTGTAAAGGTTGCGTGGAGGCGTGTGTGTTTGCACAGCACTAGCTTGCGATCAATCAAAAGATCCCATGATGGTTGTGTTGAGAGAGGGAGACGTTCTACACGGACACGCCCACTCGTCTGCAGGCTGTCGGAGGAAGCCCAGATCCGTGCTGGCGGTGTGAGGCAGCGGGGTTATTACAGGTTATTAGCTCAGACTGGGTCCACTCATGACAATGCAGAAAAAACACACGCAGAGGCAGCAGAGGAGCCGCGCAAATGAACGTGTATTTGGTGACAGAGGCGAAAAAAAAGTCCTTTCTCTTCACCTGTACAAAATGCACCCAGGCTCGAAAGCCTGCTCCATCCTTTCTCCGATCGGGGAAACTGTGAAATCGGAGATGGTCGGACAGGAGGTCGGAGTTGGAACAACCCCCACAGATACAAAACCTCATCTCGTCGATTAGAAAAACCCAAAAACCACAGGGGGGGGGAATACAAGACCGCTCACCGCGGTAACTACTCACAACTACGCATAGAGCTGAGGCAGCAACAGCGACCGCGTCTAACAATTCCTACGTAATATGACGCGTTTGACGTATCACTTAAAAAACAACGGTTTTTGAAGACTTGCTCAAAATAGTCACTTTAAAACTGAATTTTTTGCCGATATACTTTTTTAAACTGATCAAATCCTGCATTTTAATTTCAAAGGGCAAGTTTCAGAGAATGTTATGTATAAATATTTTAAAAAAAAATGTACTTCCAATACGCACGGCTATTCAGCTGACTCATTGTGCCCACGGAAGGCCTGCTCTTGCTTCCCAAGATATACCACTGCAATAATCATTTTACGCAGTATCTCCCGATTTCTTCTCACAAGTCCATTTTGGCATTGGGTAGCGATGCTAGCTGCCTGGCTGAGGGCTTCTTCAATCCGCACACGTCCAAACAGTTTCACCTTTAAGTTGGAATTAATGTGGCCATTGAATTATATTCTCCTCCATGTGGATATCGTTGTTAGTCGTTATCTTTGTTAGCCGCAGCAACTGACTAGAAAGAACGAATTAGCTCAGAACATTATTAAAAAAAAATGCTGATTTGTGATTGGTTGCAAGGAGTATATGAGGCTGGTCTCCCTTCCTATGTTTAACATGGTATAGATGATTTACTTCCCAACAGTGAAACTGAATTGTGATTGGTTATCTTTTATTCTCAAAGGCGGCAAAAGTGAGTTTTGGCCTCTTTGCCTCCGCTCCCTTCAGTGGCCAACCCTGGACACAACATGCTGAGAGTAATGTCGGCCAGCCTCCGCGCTTGCAAAGGCACTTTGCAGTTGTTGTTTTTTAACATTTTCAAAAATGTTATGTAATTATTCCGTAATAAACACACATTGCACATAGATCATTTTGAAAAATAAATATTTTTCAATAATAATTTATTTTAATTTTTTTACGAAAAATCATGAGGAGGCGTTGCCTCCGTTGCCTCTGTCACGTTAAAATTGTACCGGGGGCGAAAATTGTACCGGCCTACGTCATCGTTTGTTTACATCCTGACAACCTGCCCGGCAACAGACGACACGATGCAGAAAACATGTTTCCAAACGACGAAATAACATAATACAGATAGCGGATCGCTATCTGTATTATGATAGATAGCGATAACACTTGTTTTTACTTTATATTTGTATTGTATTTAATTGTTTAATCGAAACAATAAAAAAAAATGCCCGCGAAACGGGCGATCGCGTCAAATGACAAATGTTTTGCCCGCGAAACGGGCGATCGCGTCAAATGACGTAGGAGGGTTCTTGAAACATAATACAGATAACGGATCGCTAGATAACACTTGTTTTTACTTTATATTTGTATTGTATTGAATTGTTTAATCGAATTTAGCTAGTAAACAGTGTTTTAAGCAGGTTTCATAGTCTAGAATGTTCAAGAACCTTCCTACGTGATTTGACGCGTCATTTGACGCGATCGCCCGTTTTGCGGGCAAATTTTTTTATTGTTTCGATTAAACAATTAAATACAATACAAATATAAAGTAAAAACAAGTGTTATCGCTATCTATCATAATACAGATAGCGATCCGCTATCTGTATTATGTTATTTCGTCGTTTGGAAACATGTTTTCTGCATCGCGTCGTCTGTTGCAGGGCAGGTTGTCAGGTTGTCAGGATGTAAACAAACGATGACGTAGGCCGGTACAATTTTCGCCCCCGGTACAATTTTAACGTGACACCTCCTCTAACACCGGGGGGGTGTTCGAAACCACCTACTTGCTTCCTACTCTTACTAACTATGACGTCAAATTGAGTAAGCAGAACGTAGTGAGGAAAACAGCTCCTCGAGAGCATTACCTCGTTGCAAGCGAGAGCGGGATATAACTTCGGTCGCACAAAACAGCCTCAGCCTCTCGCGAATGATGTTCTGCTCTCGCGCGCTAATTTAGTTTTGGCACTATGGGGAGGGAACCAAGGCAGGGCGGGCCTTCCTATCATTGGCCGTTTCTGAAGCGCAATGTTTGATTGACAGCCCTCCTCACTTTCAATTCTGAATTGTACGGTAGATGGCTGAAACGATAGTTACGTATTGTAACTCTAGATTCTATGAGTATAGGCGCAGCCTTTTAAGTGTCGGCCTCATTGCCCTTTAAATAGCTGAAGAAAAGCTGTTTATTGGGAGCAGAATGTCCGCCGGCGCCCGACTATATCTGCGAAATACGGACGTCGTTGAGGCACGCCGCACGCGGACGTAATTGAGGCCCACGCTGTTGGTGGGCGGGGATTACAAATTGTTCAGTGGTACGGCTCACGCCTAGGGATAACCCAAAAGCGATAGCCTTAAAAGTCTGCACCTATACTCATAGAATCATGGCGGTCATGGCATCATCTCTTAATGGCTTACAGGCCAAAGCAAAAGCTGTTGCTCCATACGCGCAGTTTGTTCACTGTTATGCTCATCGGCTCAATCTTGTGCTCAGTCAAGGTGCACGGTGTATCCAAGAGGCAAGAGTTTTCTTCGGTAATTTGACTGGCTTCTCAAAATTTTTCACCAAGTCAACTAAGAGAATGATGTATTTGGAGGAGAGTGATTGTCCCCGCCTTCCTAGAAATGCCCCTACCCGGTGGAACTTTACGTCAAGAATTGTTGGCACTGTTGCAAACAATTATGATAAATTACTTTACGTTTTTGACAGGATGGTTCAGAGTGGTGATGATGATGACACAATAAATAGAGCAGATTCCTGAAAGATTTGGAGGATTTTGAATTTGTTTTCATGTTGCTGACATACAATTAGGTTCTGGCAGAAACAGATGTTGTTTTCAGCATTTTACAACATAGAGCTGCAGATGTGGTTTTCTGCAAAGCACGGGTTGACGCTCTTCTGTCCTTTATCACAGAGAAGACTTCAGAGGGGTCATTTTGTGCCATTTATGAAAAGGCTGTTGATATGACCTATGATCCAGCACAGAATCCAAGGAAAAGACACTGTGGTCCAGACCCAAAAGAGCGTTACAAATGAGTGCACATGGCTGTGTTGAACAAACTCATCGATCAAATCACAACACGCTTTGCAAACATTGAGAACCAGAGTTTTTCTTCAACTGCTTCATTCAGCTGGTGTGGAGAGAAGTTTTTCCATGTCTAAAACGTCTTCAAACGTACACACGCAATACCATAGGACAGGAGCGTCTGCGAAATGTGCGTCTGCGAAGCAATTGAAAGGAGAACAGTTAAATCCTTAGAAGGAACTCCCAGCTGGTATGACCGAGTTATTGACCACTTCGCCAGGAAGACCAGGAGGGCAGAATTTAACTACAAGGTGAAAGATAGGTTAGGCATGTTTTCTTGTGGCCTACCAAGGTGGTTACTTCACTTATGCTTTTAAATGTTAAGGTAATAAAAAAGGGACGATTTAACAATACAGCTCTGTGACCAGCAACAATGTATTCATTGAAGTAAACAATACAGTACCTCGTAAATAACCTATGTATCATCTTTACAATAACTTATGTTATTTCATATTTTGCAGTAATTTAACCCTAATTGTCTGGAGGGAAGAACAGGAGAGAGAGGACATCAGAATACAGTACAGCAGGAATTGGAGGTGAACAGTTTAGGGAAAGAAAAGGTAGTGTTATGTCTTTCCTTTCCAGTTATGTTACCCAGGGGTGGGGGGTTAAGTGTGCGCTCGTTTCGGTGCGTCGGTCGACGGGGTTTGCTTCACCAAAAATGTTGACCACCAAACGCCACTGATAGGTAAGTATCTTATTCAACTTTAAATCTTACATTCAGTATGTTCAGTGCAATTCAAAATGTTGGATTCAACATAATGATTAAGGCCTCACTCACTTTTTCATTGTAATATTTATAATATCATACAGAGGTTATATCTGATAGGTCTACTAGATGAATAGCTCAGACCATCCCTACTTCTTCTTCTGGTATTTGGGGATTTGACCAACCAGGCAACTGACCAATCCCAAGGAGTCAACTTAATTTCAGTTCATGTTTGAGACCCCAGTGATCTTGATTGATTAGTAAGGGACAAAAGGGTAAATTGGCCCCAAGTGCTTTTGAGAAGACACCCCCCGCACGCGGTTAGACAGCATTCACACTGTGTGCTCTTCAAGAGAGGCTTAACGATGCTTGGATCTTAGAAAACGAAAAAAGAAGGACCAGTAAGGTTTTTTCATAAGGTTTCGCCGAATCTCTGCCATGCCACGAAGGTCAGCCGGTCATTCCTCAATGCATTGCTTTGAGGAATGAGGCAATTCATTCTTTTGGGGAAAATAATTAAGACCCAATTGTGGCTGGGAGTAACGAATAGTTTAGGAGTTCAAAGTTCAGAGTCATCCAAATGATACCTGAAGACAAGCAGGATTTTTTATAAGGGACCAATAGCATCGCTCATATCTTTAAGTCGGCTCATCTTGAACCGGATGCAGAGATCTGCCTCTACTGCCCATACAGACTTCGCATCATAAACTAGCCACCCGAAATCCAATTTGTAGACTTTATCGACTACAGTAACAGCATTAACTTTCTCCACACAGCCTATTCATAATATTGTAATGACCACGGAAGAGGCAGAACACGGTTTATTAAACTGGTAACCATAGCAACGTAGGTAAACAAACCCGCTAAACCCTCCCGTAGCGCTCCCCGCGCTACGGCCATCCGGAGGCGCACAGAGGTTTTGGCTGTGATATTATTTTTACAATACAATTATATTATATACTATTCTATATAGAGCTGGGGGAGTCGCAAACGGCAACAATCACTTTCTCTTCCATGCTGCGGTTCACCCCGGACTGCACTGCAGGGAACGTTGGCCGGTTGAAAACTGATTGGCTGTTACGTTACGCACGTCACTCAGTGGCCACGTTGTTGAACGCTGATTGGCTGTCATCAAACGAATGTCGCGCAAAGTTTAATATTTCAACTTGAGCAAAAGTGGCGTGCTGCAAATCCACCTGAAATCGACGTGAACGCGCTCGCCCGTGCCGGTCAAAAGTGTCGCGATGCAAATGGCATCGCTGCTTTGTATGGAATCGTTTCGCCCCTTCGCGTTTGGTGTGAACGCTCCGTATAGTGCGCTGTGGAGGAGTCACGCGCACGCGTGCGCCTGTTTTGTTTTCGCACGCCGAAATATTCACTCGTAAATGCGAGTGAAATGGGCGCACTGTAGAGCCCTGCCACAGAGGTGCAATGCATGTGCTTGAGTGAGTTCAATAGGGGTGGATTTTTTCTGTATGTTGTGTATGAGCTCTTTTCTACTATGGATGCTATTTTGGAGTGTCTTCTCTTGAGTATGAAAGATAACTTTCTCCGCATCGGCCCCGTGGATATGTGAAGAACCATCATATCTTCCAAAGTAGGCCAACACTCTTTCAAGTAAGGTTACAAGCATGTCGTAGGCTACTGTTTATATCGGTTAGGTTGCAAAACTGTTGAACAATATTTAAATTAAGGTTCTGCTTCACGCACACGCACACACGCGCACACACACGCACTGACACGTTTTAAATCAGAAGCGCCTCTGGCTTAAAGATGACTTGGCCAGGTTATCTCCAGTTCAGTTATGTTTTGACCTGATTGTTCAAACTCACTTCAGACTTTAACTTTGTTTAACTCTTTAACTTTGGCAGTTCATTTTAAAGCCAACCGCTGTTATGACCACAAGTTTGTAATGTTCTTTTAAATCGATTTGTCTTGTGGTCAACGTCAAAGTCTGAATGATTGAATGATTCAATCGAGAATCCGTCCACTGATGCCTTTCACGTAGTTGATAGCTTTGGTGTTAAAAAGTGAGTTCAAAAGCAACTCAAGCTAGCCAAATCTTCCACATACCCTACAGATGAAAGAAACAATTACAGGGAAATGAGCAATTGGACGCAAACGATTAACTAGTTTATTGGGTTGGAAATCGAATTGTTACTCACCAGAAACACCAAAATAACTCTAATCTAACACATATTCCAAGTCTCAACTTGTCTTTTGGCGCTTTGCATTGCATGAAAAAATTCCACAATAGTTTTTCCTTGCACCTTCTGAACTGATAGTATCCTCCCCATCATTCGTCATCGCTACCCAAAAAGAATTGGCCAGCGACAAGCTGTTGTGAAGAAGTTCCAGAGAAAACCACACCTATGCAATTCTCAAGAAGAAGTTGAACTAGTTATATCACTCTTGTTCTTCATTTAACCAGTAGGGATTGTGTTGGTGCATTATTTATGATTGAACAAGTCTTTTATTGCCTTATTTTATGAAACAGGAATACTTTGGAATACATATTTTTTAATGCAGAATTGGGTCTAAATTCAAGCTTGGCTCTATTTGCTCATGCCCCATATGGCTGGGGATTATCTCTGCTTGTTGTAACTGGGACATTTAGTATTTTTGATGTGTGGTCAGAATACGCTAACACAGATCGTTATTATCTATGTTTTTCCTCTTCCGTATGTAACATATTTCTGTTGGCTCAAGCATGAAGGATGGACTTTTGTTTTGTACAGTACGCATCATTTAAAATTTCTGTTTTTTAAAGCATAATTTAAATGTATAATAAACATGTCTGATTTGTTTGTTTGTCGTAATTATCTTTATCAGTCACGGGAAGATGTTTTTTTTTAAGTTGTGTAGGCCTACGCTTTAGAAAAGACATGCATGTGTGGGTGCACTGCGCGCGTTCATGAACGCTCGTTATTGTTTGCAGGAGGAACCACTAGTCTTGAGTCACTTGCGGAAGCTTGTGAGCGACTCTGCATTACTGACATCGGCAAGGAACTTGTTCCACCATTGTGGTGCCAAAAGGGAGGGAAACTGTTAACTGGGAAAAACGATTAGGCTAATTGCCTTGTTTTGCCTCAACTTATCTCAACGAACATCTGTGCTGTCATCAGTACAGTGCAGTGTGGGCAGAGGGGCGTGTTTAGGGTCCGCTATAAGAGAAGACTCACAAGGGGCTCTCTACAGTGAGGTCAGATCCATACTGACGATTCCATCAGCTCCTGGAAAGGGAAGAAAGACCAGACACCAGGACAGGTAAGGATAGCGAGGTCTAACCGGGATCTATTGGATTTTGATCTCTGGGTAATCGTGTCAGCATTTCACATGTAATTGTCAACAATAAATTCAAATGTAAAAAATCCATGTTAAAAATGATAGATGATATAAATGTTATATCTAAATCTAAATTGTATTTATAAATCTAAATGTAAACGTTAAATCTAAATCTTAAAATTGATATCCAAATGTTAAATCGAAATGTTAGGTCTATATCTAAATCTAAATCTTAAATTTATATCTAAATGTTAAATCTATCTGTTATATCTAAATCTTAATGTTAAATCGAAATGTTAGGTCTATATCTAAATCTAAATCTTAAATTTATATCTAAATGTTAAATCTATCTGTTATATCTAAATCTTAAATTTATATCTAAATGTTAAATGTTAAATCTAAATGTTATATCTAAATCTTAAATTTATGTTGAATTGTTAAATCGAAATCTTAAATCGAAATCTTAAATGTATATCGAAATCTTAAATGTTAAATCTAAATGTTAGTCTAAATCTAAATATTAAAATGTGAGAATAAGAATTAGATTTAACATTTAGATATAAATGTACGATTTAGATTAGCATTTATATTTATATTTAACCTTTAGATTTTTATAAAACATTTAGATTTAGATATAACATTTATATATATTTAGATATAACATCATTTTAACATGGATTTTTTAACATATTGTTGACAATTACATATAACGTGTTGTTTTACAAGAATTTCTCTCACATTAGAGATCAAAGTTTAACCGAGCTCTTCCAAGATTTAATTAATGCCAGACAGCACGACAGAGAGGGGCCAATTTCTGCATAGGCTTATGGGGTTAAAGCAGAGAGTTATTTTTGATTCACAGCAGGCTGGTGTAGAGTTTAGCTACGCAGAAGGCTTTTACAGGGTAGCCTACCTTTCTTCACACACTCTACCAAGGTCTAAATGAGAGAAACAGCTACGTTAGACATGACATCAAAGTGTTTCTTGCTGACCAGCAGATTAGTGATGACTTTCTGTTAGAACACATGACTAGGTCCATGACTGAGGAAGAGGGGAGGTTAAAGCGCCTGGGTGCTGTATCCAAGTCTCCACCAGCGACTAAGTGTTGTCCAACATGACGGTAATGGAGAGACTGACATGAATGAATTGACTCTAGTTAATGCCGAATTACAGGCTAACCGGGATTCTATCAGACAACTGACTGCACAGGTGTCTTCTTTGACCAGACACATGACCCCTTGTTGACAGGTCTGCAGAACACATACAGTCTGGCAGCCCTAGTAGCTAATTGAGTCACCCGCAGCCACTGTCAGTCGACAAAAAGGATAGATGCCAGGACTGTATAACAAACAGAACCATGAGCTGTCCCCATTGTTTTATCTGTGGCCAGGCAGGACACCGAGCCATTGGCTGTTTACAAAGAAGGTCATCGGAAAAATGGGAAAAGGTCACAGGAGAAGGGTAGCCAGTGATCGTGAACAGTGTTAAGCCCACATTTAAGATCAAGCCGTCAGCCACACCATGGCTGTGTCGCAATTCAGGGGACACATCCTTCGAAGGGTGCATTCGAAGGGCGATTGCGTCACAAGGCTGTCCCATTTCGAAGGCTCCTTCAAATGCGGCTGACAAATCCCACCTTCTTTTCCCAGATTTGAAGGATACACCAGATGTATCCTTCACGGCCCAACGTTTCCCAAGATTCATTGCGCGTTGGATTTTTTCAGAAATGGAGTCAGAGAGCGGAAGCGGCAGTTGCAGTAAATTACATATTTAATGACAAAACTATTCAAAAACATTTTTTTATATTAAAATAAAGTTGGGACTATTTTTAATTTGTAACTTTATTGTCAAAGTTCAATTTCATTAACACGAGCCATATAACGTTAAACTTAACGTTGTATTTTATATAATTATTATATAACCGAATCAGAATCAGAAAACGTCATTGATCCCCGGGGGGAATTTCTTTTGTTCCAGGTGCTCCGTACAAATAGAAATTACAAGCATAGAAGATAAGATTATAAAAAATAGAAAATTCTAAATAAAATACAATAAAATAAAAGTAAGAATAAAGTAAGAAGTGGACATCTTAGTGAAAGTGGACATCTCTTAGGGTGCACTCACACTAGGCCATCTGGCCGTGGCCGTGTGGCCGTTTTCACACCAAACCGTGCTCAAATGGCCCCATTGTTCTCTGGCCTGCACTCACACTATGGCCATCTGGCCGTGGCCGTTGGCCGTCGCAGCTGTGGCCTGGCCACGGAAGGCTCTTGTACATACGTCATCACGTCGTAACACGTCATCACCAAGCGTCCGCTGCATGGACCATAATAAAGTCTGCCGCCACTCAGAGTTTTAACAACAATGGATAACAACACAGAGAACACACAGTTGCACCGATTGACACGATGTTTACCGTTTAATGGGAAAGAAGGCTCGTCGCCTTTATTATGTCCGTGGTCGTCGCATTGACTATACGTCATCCAGCTCAGGTTGCGTAGCCGTGCGTGTGCACGTGTCGGCTCATTAACATCTGTACCGTAACGGCCCGGGCCGTAGCAGCACACCTCTCCCAAGTGGCCAAATTGGCCCGGCCTGGCCACACTCACACTGGCAGAGTTGAGCACGGTTAGGTGTGAAAACGGCCACGGCCACGGCCAGATGGCCTAGTGTGATTGCACCCTTAGTGGGTTATATAAAACGGCTCCACATTTCTCCTCCGCCGTCCGGTTTGAACCGCAGCTGTCATGGTTGCTAGGTGACATGCGTCATCACGCAAGGTAAAGAGTGTTAAAGGCTTGTTACGCAAACTTGAAATGCTCCATAGGCCAGACCGTCTCATTTAAAAACGTTCGTTCAGCCTTTGGTCTGGTCTTCAAGGTCTACGAAGGCCACACCTTCATAGACCACGTCCTTCGAGGGATGCGTCCCCTGAATTGAGACACAGCCCATGCCAATCAGAACCAAAGAAACACATTGTACAGCTCATAGGGAAACGTTGCACCGTCTCTTGCAACATCAACGATGTGCCTTGAAATCCTTTTAGACTCAGGCACTCAGGTGACGATGGTCAGCAAAATCTGTATAAAACCTGGATGTCAAAATCCAACCACTTCAGTCTCTCTTTGCCGATCAGTCCTTTGAAATATCAGCAGCAAATGGTATATAAGTTGCTGAGGGTCTAGAACGGTTCCCTGCCCTATTCAACGTTCCTTGTGGGTCATCAAAATGCATTAAAATTCCCATCCAAAATGCAACCCGACTTGCCATTTATCTGACCCAGAGAACCGCTCTCGGCACTCTTGAGGAAATGGCTGATGTTAAACCTGTCCTGAGTCCTGAGCACATGCAATGTGAAGTTGTCCAAACATTTTCAGCTCAGCTAAACACAGATCCAGCAACCTACCTGAACGATGAGCAAGACAGACAGACTTTGTCTAAAATCAAAGACAAGTGGCACTCCCCTGTTGACGGATCACATCTAGCAGAGGATGAACAGAGATTAGTAAGGCCAAAAGTCTTACAATGCCTTGTGTGTTCAGAACTTGCTTGACCGTGGTTGGATCAGAAAATCCACCTCAGCTTACTCTTCTCCTGTTGAGTGTGTGAGAAAAAAAGGACATGACTGTGTTGACTATCGTGGGCTGAACAAACAAAACCATCCCTGACCGTCATCCACTTCCACGCATCCAAGACATCCTGGACAACTTAGGAGGCAACTCATGGTTCTCCATACTTGACCAGGGCAGTGCCTACCACCAAGGCTTTGTTGAAGAGAGCTGCCGTTTATATCTGACCGCTTTTAGCACACCTTGGGGGAGTTGGCGCGCCTCCAATTTAGCCTCACCAAAGCTCCCTCAGCATTTCAGCGCTGTATGGAAGGCATGCTGGCTGGTCTGAGGGGTGAATGCTGTTCTGTTTAATTGGATGATATCTTCTGCTTTTCCAAGACATTCCAGGGGCATGTTGAGGACTTGAGACAAGTGCTGTGTCGCTTACGAGAGCATGGTGTGAAAAGTGTTTGCTGCTCAAATGGCAAGTCAGGTATGTCAGACGCCTGGTCACAAGTGAAGGTGTTCAGATAGATCCAAAAGACCTGGAAGCGGTGTTGCATATGAAGGAGAGACAGCCAAAGAATGTCTGAGAGGTCAGAGCCTGACTTCCATTTGCCATTTGTCCTGCACACTGATTCATCCAATGAAGGTTTTGGGGCTGTGCTCCACCAGGAACATGATAGTAAACTCTGGGTTATTGCGTATGCGTCCAGGTCACTCATGCCTGCTGAAAATAATTACTACCTCCATTCCAGTAAGCTTCAGTCCCTTTCCCTGAAGTGGGCCATCTGCAAAACATTTTGAGTCTCTCTCTCTCTCTCTGTGTATTTATCTGCATAATTTGCTGAACAATCGTAGTAGTCTCTACTCTCAAGGGTCTCAATGCGGGCTTTGGTTTGTCGACTCCCAACATGCAATGCATTGTGTGGAAAATGAGAATCATTCGCTGTTTGCGAATGATTCTCATTTTCCACAAAATAGTACCTACTTTTTCGTATACCATTCCGTTTTGTGACACCCAATAATCTCGAAAACATTGGATAACAGTTTAAATGTTTATTATTATTACCAACAAGCAAATTCATTGGAAAATTAACCCTGCAAAACAGACTTTAAGTAGGACGTACATACGTACAAAGTGCTTAATAGGTATATTTTTAGGAGAGTTAGGGAGGAGAAGGGGCGGTGGTGAACTCTGAACAAGTGAGTCTTGAGTCTCTTGTAGAAGCTGTTTAGCGACTTTGCAGACTTGATATCGGCAGGGAGCTCTTTCTACCATTGTGGTGCCAAAACAGAGTTTAGACTTTATGTGCAACCTTTGCTTGCTCTTAGCGACCAGGCGTCCAGCTGAGGTAGCTGAGCAGAGTGCTCGAGCAGGGGTGTGCAGTCAGACTAACGCTTGGAGGTAGGCATGGGCAGTTCTGTTGTACCACCTTGTAGGCCAGTACCATATTCTTCAGTTTAATGCGGGGAGTAGAGATCACAGAAGGTAGGCAGAACACGAGGCGGGCTGCAGTGGTCTGGATACACTGCAAAGGTTTATCGTGGGAGCGGAGAGTCCAGCAAGGAGCGAGTTGCAGGAGTCAAGGCGGGAGATGAAGAGTGCTTGGACCAAGAGCTGAGCTGCTTTTACTTGTGAGGAAGGGCCAGATCCTGCGGATGTTGTAGAAAACAAATCTGCGATTTGGACCAACACGATGATGTTTGCGATGCAGCATAGTTGATTGTCCAGTACCACAATGAGGTACTCGCGGTTGGGTTTGGAGAAGGAGCCATTCCATGTGACATGATAGGTGCGATTCTACATAGAGAGTGACTTAACCGACTTTTATTTACATGACAATCCTACCACTTTAACACTTCAATCCATCATAACTCCCAATAACGACAGACGCATGAAAGACAAGCACTGACAAAAGCCTATTTCTACTGATCCGGCCTCCATATTCAGTCGTAAGCCCATACTTAACAATAACAATGAAACCTTTTTGACGCAAACACAACCAAAATAGAGATAACCTTTAGATCTATAGACGTCCGGCAATAGCTCAGGAGGTAGAGCAACCTGAAGCTTGCTGGTTCGATCCCCTAGCTGAGTGTCGAGGTGTCCTTGACAAGGTACCAAGGAGGTGACTAGGAAGTTCAGAGAGTGGCCTTTGATGGAAAGATTGGTAACATTTGTGTTCTCTTCCAGGTTCCCATCATGTGTATGTATCAGGTACATGTGACGACGGGTGACATGTTTTGGGCAGGAACAAATGACCACGTATTTGTTACCTTGGTGGGAACGAATGGGGAGAGTGAGCGCACTGAGCTAGACAACTATGGCTTGGACTTCTGCCCCAACCAGGTGAGGAATTGCAGTTGGCTTTTCAACGCTTTCATTCATCTCCGGTGTACTATTGGGTCTGCAGTACAAGTTAATTGACTCTTTCTCTACTATCTAATGACTCAATAGTTGGTGAACCTTAAATATCGCGTGATAACTCATTATTTTCACAATAGGGATTGATTCTAATAAATATTTTTTAATTTATTTCTTGTATCTTCCTGGAACATTTGCATCAACAGAGTTCCACTGCTTAACGTTCTCCATTTCACTTACATCTGAAGCTTACACCACATAGTGTCATGGGATTGTCCCATATAGCATTTTTGCTCAGTGAAGAAACACCAGAAAACAGTGGGCCCTTAAAAGAACCAGCTTAGCACAGAAACTGTATAGGAAAGCCATGGTGAAGTTGGGGTTGCATTTCTAAAAACACTGCTCTGTGTGACCAACCCCCATATCGAAAAACCCTCAGGCCACCAGCGCTCTGAATGTTGATGATCCAGTTCTGGTCTTTTTTAAAGATGCTTGAAAAAGTAAACGATGACATACTGGATGTTGCATGAACGGCTTGTTAAAATGTCCTGAGACGGACGAGAATAAACGTAAGAGCAGAGTCGATAGTTGTTGTTTTGTCCAACAGACCAGCACCTACCCAGTGAACACCCAGCCCTTGGGCCATCTTCTGCTCATCAAGCTGGAGATATCTCAATATCTTTTTCTGCCAGAAAATCAGTGGTTCTGCTCCAAGATTGTGGTGGATACCCCAGAAGGAGAGGCCGTCATCTTCCCCTGCCACAGATGGTTGACCTGGGGGGAAGTACTGGAACTCAGAGGAGCCAAAGGTCTTTCACCAAGTTACACTTCAGTCCTTCATTCCTCTCTTGGGATATTCATGCAGTGGGCTGATCTCTTTTGATATTTATACGGAATTTTCATGATTGTTGTTGTATGTTATGATATATCTTGGTATACCTTATCTTATACCATAATTACAGCCACGAAGGAAAGTGACGATGACCATCCTTTGCTGATTGAGCACAGGAAGAGAGAGGTGACCAAACGAACTGAACTTTATCAGTGAGTCTATTCAGCTTTTCCAGTTGCAGCCTGATAATAACTTTCCAGCTTATACATCTACTTTCATGAATAAAATGTAGTGCTTCCTTTAATTTTGGTTTTATTGTATAGCAATAATATTTGTATTTGCATTATCATTTCCATTTTTCCGTGTTATTCATCTGACTTGCAAAACATTGTGTCTGCTACAGGTGGAAGGAATACACTGAGGGGATCCCCCACATCACTCATTTTGAGATGTCTGAGCTTCCATCTGAAGTTCGCTTCTCTCTTAGCAAAGGACTCGAATTCACGTTTTTAAAAGAATTTACGTGAGTGTTTAATTAGGATTCAATTATATTGGCTGTCCTTGAAAATGCAATAATTTAAACTTGGTCATCACTAATAAGGTTGAAACAAGATAAAATGTTTTTTGATTTGATTTTTTGTGTCCTTTTAGTTCAGATAACCTTTTAGTTCAGATAATTTAACTCAACTGTATCAAAGTAACACATGGGAGCGACACTTTGCATTGCGCCTGATTTGAGCTAGTCTGCTATCAGACAGATTAATGACTATAATATAAAGGCATTCATTTCAAGATCGTGATTCTGTGATTATTTGTAGGTCTGTCTGATTTTGTAGGTCTGTCTCTCTGCTTTCTCCTGCAGTAAAGCTGAACTCAAACTGAAAGGTCTGTTTGGATCTGAGGAATCATGGGAGAGCCTGGAGTCCATGAAGAACACACTCACCTTCAAGACGTCCCCAACAGCTGGTAATGTCCTCTTCTGGATGGTAAAACCTAGGCTTTAAAATCTATAGCTCAATAGAGTGAGCTTGTAGAAAAATGTATTGCACAAAACGTCTGTGGAATTACTATTTTAACACAATTTAGTTTCTTCATGGTTCAGTTTCGCGTTCAAAGATGAACACCAATACACACTACTTGGATTGATTTCATTCTTTCATCCTTAAAATAGTGATGCACCGATCCGATACCGATCACAGATTGATTTAAACAGTGAAGTATATATTAAAGGGATGTTTCTCCTGAAAATCATTGTTTGCCGATTATATAAGGCTTCTTAGTTAGTAAGTATATGAGGGATATTGTTAATTTGTTAAGCCGATGAAAATGTGAAAAGCACTATAGTTTTAGTTTTGAATATTGAGGGTGGATTTGGGGCTGGGTGATTAATCGAATCGTACATTTTCTTTTTTACCATCTTGTTTATTTTTTTAAGGCGGAATTTAAAAATTCTCAGTTACAAAGTTCTTTTAATGGGTTAGATTATGATTTCAATATTGACCAAAATAATCTAGATTATGATTTTTCCAAAAATCCAGCAGCCCTTAGTGGATTCACATGGATATCTGACAATGTCTGTAAATTTAGATGTAAAGGTGTCAATTAAACATCCCTTACAACAGGAGAAGGAATCACTGGGACTACTTTTTGGCAGCTCTTATTATCCTATTAAGCTTTAGATAACAAATAATGACAGGCGGCAACATTCGCTTGTATGCTGCATGGGAGATGCTTATATTTTTTACTTTTATCCCATACTATTGAAGACTACAGTGCTGTAATGAATATATAACCATCCCCTCTCTGAAGAATATCTCGCTGAGCACTGGAAGGACGATGCTTTCTATGGCTACCAGTTCCTGAATGGTGTCAATCCCTCCATAATCAGAAACTGCCCCCTTATGCCCTCAAACTTCCCCGTCACTGAAGAGATGGTGCAGCCGTTCCTAGAGCCTGGTACTTCCCTACAACAAGAGATCCAGGTATGTGTAGGGGTGCACATTGCGGACCCAAAAAGGTGTCCGCAGAAGGGTAACCCACTTCAAAACAAGTGGGTTACATGTTTCTATAGATGTTCTTACAAGTGTCACACAAAAAGCATGCGAGTGATATTCAAACCTGTTTACAAATATACACATCTGTATGAAGCGGTTCTAAGATGGGAGAGCCCCTGGAGGTTACCAAGCCCATGGGATTTGGGTCGAGCCAAGATGTCTCCTATGGTGCTGAATGATGACTCTACCATAGCATCTATTTTTTCGAAATATTTGGATGGCTGGATAGTCTGGATAGTCCAGCAATGTGTCATTACCTGCAGCATACCTCAAAACGACAAACTTACGATTGTAATACAATTATTACAGATCTACATTTAGCACTGGTTGAAGGTTCACTTTTTCTCCACCATGATCAGAAATATCATTTTACTTGTGGCCACATAGCTGTTGAGTGTGTGCAGTTACTCCATCAGTGTCTTTTTTATTGTATCTTCCTGTGTTTGTTTGTAATTCAGAAAGGGAACATATTCCTGTGTGACTACAAGTCACTGGAGGGTCTTCAGACCCTCGTGGTGGAGGGGAATTCACTGCCTCTCACTGCTGCCCTCTGCCTGCTGTACCTGGACACCGCAGGCACACTCAAACCCATAGCTATTCAGGTGATGACACATTTAGGGAATAAAATACAATGGGTAATATGAAAAGAAGGGATGAAACAATTTTTTCTGGTTATGACCAATACTGATTTCAGATTATTTTCAATGCCCGACTTGTTGATATCTATTCCGATGCAAGTTTTCTTTAGTTCATGATATAAATACATTTATAATTACACAGCCTTCAAATGAAAACTGACCAGCAATTAAACATTTTATGACAAGCATAATTGACATCAGACAACCCTGGGATTCAAAAGGTTGCCCAACGGATCTTGGATAAAACCAAAGTAATCTGTACAGTTTGCAAAGCCTAATTCCATTTCTTTTCTTTTTTTCCCCCTTAATGTTACAAATTTTAACTTAAATTGCTTGTTTATTTCTTTCTTTCTTTCTTTCTTTTATTTTGTATGCGTAATGCACCTTCAGTTGGCACTCCCAATTTCGTTGTATAGGTGACTGTACAATGACAATAAAGTCTATCTTATCTTGTCTTATATAAACGCAAAGATTTTGTGAAGTTGCATAACTATTTTATTATGTTGTCCTATCTTCTCCCCTAAAGCTGGGACAGGAACCATCAGAGAAATGCCCAATCTTCATCCCCAGCGATCCAGAGCTCGACTGGCTCCTGGTGAAGATGTTTGTGAAAAATGCAGATTCATTAATTCATCAGATTATCTCTCATCTAATGAAGACCCACTTGTTGGCCGAGGTGTTTGCTGTCGCTACCATGCGTCACTTCCCAGACGTACACCCCCTCTACAAGGTAGGACCAGCTGACGTAGACGTATAGAGTCCCAAAATCAAACCTTGTGTTTTAGGAGAAGAGCTTCACACATTTTTACATTGGGGAGAACACATTAGTGATGTTTTCTGATGGAACTTGACCTCAGAATGTACAAATGTAGTAGAAAATCTTGTGTGTCGATGTTGATTTGGCTGGCAAGGCCATTTAACATCAAAACATCGGATTAAGATTGGGTTACCTTTGGGTATCAACTAGGTTTTGAGTGTTCATGTAAACACCCTAATGGATGGACCCATTCTGCATTAATTAATAGGATGCATAATTTCTCATCATTTATTTTAGCTATTGACTCCCCACTTCCGCTACACTCTACAAATTAACACAGCAGCTCGAGTTGTGCTACTTGGGCCAACGGGACTTTTATCAAAAGTATGTACTCACTTAACACTCATTTAACACTGAATATTTAGTGGTTGCTGTTATATCACTGTGGTTGCCATAATTGGTTGTGGTTCAGAAGGCTGATTGACTTTCATCTTCAGAGTTCAGCTGGCAATGAGGGTACCAATGAGCTGATGAGGAGATACCTGGCTGAAACCACCTACTCATCTCTATGTCTGCCAGACAACATTGCTGACAGAGGACTGCAGAACATCCCTAACTTTTACTACAGAGATGATGGACTTTTATTATGGACGGCCATCAACAGGTTACCTAAGACATCTCAGACATGTTGATAGGATTCTTAATGCGTCTATAGTTGCATATGCCAGTAACCTTTGTTGTATCTGACACAAACAACAGCTTTGGTATTTTCCTAATGCAAGTGGATAATTAAAACAAAAAATTGGATTTCAATTCACAATGCTAAGAATTAAAGGTCTGTTCCTGAGCTCAAACATCCTGTAATTATAATGCTTGAAAAGCTTTGTGATCCGTTTCCAGGTTTGTCTGGGCAATGCTGGGACTCTACTACCCTACAGACGACGAGGTGTCTGGGGATGCAGAGCTCCAGAGATGGATCCAAGATATCTTCACAAAGGGCTTCCTTGGCAACAGGAGGTCAAGTATGTGTAGTGGGCCAGTATATATAAAGGCAACATTCATAAAAAGCTTTTGCCAATTTCAGATTGCTGCTCTCTTGTTCCACCTCCCCATTATTTTCCTGTTCTGAATAAGGATGTTCGTTCTTGTATTGAAAGGTCTATTAGGATTGTTAAAGGGGTTGAGCCTGTAGGGCTGAAACATTCCCACTGGTCCCAATTCCAACTGGTTTAGGATTATCCTTCTCCCACCACATTGTCTTTACCATGAGATGTAAAATGTTTATTCAAGTTATTTTCAAGTAGCAATAGCTCCAGAAGTCGATAAAAGTCTCAAGATGATGTCATGCGTTCATTTGCATATTTATGATGTCATTGCACATTAATTTGCATTAAGCAAAGTGGTTGTTTCAAGCGAGGGAGAGATCACCTTAAGTTAATTAAAATGTAAACAGAAAAATCTTTCGCCAAATACCGGTAATCACAAATTCACTACATCGACAAAGGGAGGGAGACGATGAAACAAACTATTTACATTTTTTAAATTATCATAACAATTGACGAACCATGCCTTGTGGTGTTTGAAGACAAATGTAATTTTAGTCCAGACTTCATAGCATTTTTTTTTTTAAATGTTGCCACAGGGGCTCATCATCAAAGTGGGCAGGACAAGCCAGCTCTAGAACTTAAATATGTTTGCAATGTGCCTTGAATGCAGAAAAGGGTGACCGTTGGCCAACAGGTGGTACTATGGCACGCTAATAACTTTAAATGGTAGTATCTCAGTCAGTGTTTGGCTATATTTATAATAATGATTTGATATTGCTTCTATATATCATACAATGTATATTTTGCATATATGAAGACATGCTTAACGTCCTCATCCAGGGATGCCAGAGTCCTTCATCACCGTAGAAGAAGTTGTCAAGTTTGTCACCATGGTAATCTTCACAACATCTGCTCAACACGCAGCTGTAAACAGTGGACAGGTCAGAGGTCAACCTTCTCTTCATCATTCCAAAAAAAGAATGTTTCTGTTTCTGCTTTACTTCCAAACAAATTTGGCACGAGCAAGACAGCAGGAAAATCATGTGTTTTTACGAAGATAAGGCTGCGCTCATAATTGTCAAATCAATTGCAGTCCGGTTACGCAACAACTTGCAGATACTTGAATATCAGGATGGTCTCAAAAGGCTAAAGCCACAGCCGCTTTGGTCAAACAATACTGTTCTGTGTTTTAGTTTGACTACAACAGCTGGGTCCCAAACAACCCTCTTCAGCTTCGAAGAGCACCTCCAACTACCAAGGGACAGGTTACCATGGAGACCATTCTGGAGACACTGCCAAACATTGGTCACACAGTTGACTTCATCGCCCTTTCATCGGTTCTACACAAGAAATACACAGACTCGGTAAATTGGGATATAAAGACAGACCTGGCGACAGACACAGATTTGTGGAGGGGCCTTACATGGCTTGAGGGGGGCACAAATTTTTAATAGCTCGTCATATACAAGGGCGTGGCTAGAAGTTGCAAACACACCAGAAGTGTTATGTCCAATTTAATCGGGGGAGATTTAAAAAAAAAATGCTTTACTGTTATGTTATATATGCCATTTTAACGTAGTTTGAGAAGGAAAGCCAATCTTCTCATGTATAACTCACATCAACAAAGCGCAAGGCTGCATGCAGGCTAAACGCAGCGACGTTTATGGACCACTATGAGTAGGATTTGAACACTAAAACACTACATCCGTAATAGAGAGCATTGCGTAATAAGAGCAGAACAGGGCTATTCATGGTGAGACTTTCAGGCTTGAAACCTAAGATGAGATGAGAAAAATTAGCTTTATAACAAGAAGACAATGAAATGAGATACGTTTAATTTACCGTTCCCTGAGGGTACACCCTTACCTTGCGTATCATCTAAAAGATATCTTGCCTTATTTACTGGAACAGTAAGACAGATGCAGCTTTTGTCTGATAACAATGAACGCCAACATCTCAGAATACCATCTATGGAATGTGTCTTGTTCCCTCAGGTTGTTCTTGGTTCCTACCCTGAGGAACGCTTTGGTGAGCCGGCGGCCAAGCAGATTATAGAGAACTTCCAGAAGGAGCTCTCCAGCATCGAGGAAAGGATCATAGAGAGGAACGCAACTCTTGACGTTCCGTACTGCTATCTGAAACCCTCTGAGATCGAGAATAGTGTGTCTATATAAGATGTTCGCTACCCGAGGAGGAGGAGTAGCATTCCTGTTTGAGATTGCTCATCAATGCAGAGATATCATTTAAAAAATGTGCATCCTTTGTATATCTTGACCTCATATGCCTCTCGCATTTTACTATTAACCATTTACAGGCTACTCAAATACTCTAACCATTGACTGTCTCACAAATTAGTTAGACAATTTGGGATTGAAATAATAATACCCACTCACTGCAAGGAGCACCAACTGGATACAGTTATGTCCAAAGGTCTAAATATTTATAGGAAATTGGTCAATCCGTCACTGCAATTAGCCATGCAAAAACATTAAGATAATAAATATTACATATACTAATGTGTTGGGTTCCCAAAAGGCAATTTGTTTTGGGCAAAAACAGATATGATAGCGGTCCCTACTGTACCCCCCTCCATTGTTAGATTATCATTTTTGTCATGTAGAGAAATGCTGAGTACCAAATGGTATATGTTCTGTTATACAAGAATAACAAACATGATGATGCTGGTGGTGGTTAGTGAGTTCCCTCCCTTTACTGTAAAGCGTCTTTGAGTGTCTATATAGAAGCGCTATATAAATTCAATCCATTATTATTATTATTATTACTGATACAGATACACAATAGACAAATATAGAGAACTAATTGGTGGTGGTCAATTTAATACCATTGGAAATAAATAATGGCGGTTAGGGTTCTGTCACTAGAATATTGCTAAGTTAAGGTTGTTGCCTTTTATTTGTTATATTTGAATAGCATTGTAGTGATATACATAGCACCAGGGGCCTCTGCGAATAGTCAAATCTCATAACCTTTTTATTGTATTGATTTCAATCGGGTTATCGCCAACACTGAGAATCACTTAGGTTGGACTTGGCCAACGGGAATATTTTAGACCACTTGAATTCCAATTCACATGTTGAAAAAAAAGAGGCTAAACTTATGTTGATGTTGAAATGAACTGCCCCCAGTAGTCTTTCTTAAATCTGAAGTTGGCATTTTCTTTTCTTATGGTTTATTGTATGTGCTTACTAATCAGAAATAAATGAATTCATTTATATTCAAATAATTATGTTTCTGGAATTGGTATCCATTATTATCAATTGTATTTTCTTCTCTTCTATGCTTCTGCTTTACCGCGTCTCTCATGCGTCTTCGCGTAGTCGGTAAACTTCGTCGGTGGCATGTTGCTTTTAATATTGCCGCCGTAAAGGATATGGGATACAGTATCTCCTTTCCTTTTGCAAAGGAAGCTCAGGAGTAACCTAAAGGAAGCATCGAGGCTCCTTTCCTAAGCATTTTTAGAATTCAAAACACCTTTCCGCCAAGCATTTCCGGGTCATCTCCAAAGGAAAGGAAATTGCCGAAAAAGTTGAACATTTTTCAACTTTTTGACGGAGCCGAAGTCTCCAACTGAACGGACGGATCCACAATGCATTGCGCGTCCGTGCCCATTCAAAGTCAATGGGGATAACGCAACGGACGCATGTAGTGGGCACGGGGCGTAATACACCGTCATAAAAATCAATGAAAAGCAGCGAAACACCCAAGAGAACTGCAGCATTAACATACCACAAATCTTTACAACAATCATTGAAACATTATGTACCTGAATCGATTTTGTTCATGAATTAGGCTACTTCAATAGAGTGGCGAAGTCACGCCTCTTCCGGTAGGGCTCATGGGACCTATGAGATCGAAAAATATGAATGGGTGTCAATGGAGAGAAAATAATTATTTTCTGGTCCCAGTCTTTATATGCCCTGGATTACACATATGTTGTTTGTGGATTTAAATGATAATTTTTCATCCAAAGAAAACTAAAAATGCCCCCAGCAGTGACTTCGCCACTCTATTCAAGAGGTCGGTTAGACGTCATCTGACGAGAGAGCGGAAGTTCGCTGGGACGACACCGGATGGCGCCAGAAAACAGAATAATAACACATTTATAATAAAAAAACTAAGTTAGATAGCCTATTATGGTTCAATAAAATAAATAAATAAATAAATATGTACCTTGGAAAAAGAATATGTGAATACAAATAAATATAATAACAATAATAAGGCATGTCAATTTCCTCTGTAACATATGCATACATTGGCGTCAGTTTGGGTTGAAATGTGCTTGGGACAGAGACGCATTCGGAAGTGAATTTTTAGAAGTGCTGGGTACAATGAGCACTCCTTTTTCTCTCCTTAGTGCCGGTAATGAAAGGTTCTGAAAGACGGCATAGCCATGTAGCTAATTACTAAGGAATAAAATGTAGGCCTATACAAAATCGGTCTGGTACGTTTTATGAAGAAAACGTTTTCAAAAAGCATCGGACATATGACCCACTATGTTCTGCTCCATGTATCCAATGGTGACAACGTGACATGATATGGCTAAGCTAACAAAATAAACAAGAGGAGCTAAGAAAGGATTTTAACTGCGTGTTTAAGTTCAGAAGTGCCAAAGGTGTGGCTACACACAGCACTACAAAAGTGATCAAAAAATATTTGTTGCACAGCTGAACGCTGTATCACATCAGGAGCTGCGCTGTTCTCAATTCACAACACGCATTCCATCAAAACTAGCCTATATCAGGCATTCTGACAAAACTCATGAACTCCCCCCCTCAATTATTCCAGAATTCAAGAATGACCAAAAGTCACTTTGTGTCAACTGACTGACTCCACCGACTATCAATTGCAAGTTGAAACAGCCGACCACTTGAGTGCAAAAAAAACAAAAGACCTCGCCACAGCACCAGCAAATCTTAAGCAATAAATATCCCGTCTTACCTTTATTTATGTGGCAGTGGTCTGCAGATGCATCCCGCGGTGTAGCCTACCACATCCATTAAGTTCAACAGGTTATCGTTCTGATACTGTCCATGGTAGGCTACTAGCAACCTGCTCTGGTGCTTCTTACCTATGTATTCAGGCTAAAATGACTTGATTGTCTGATGCCTCATCATCCAAGCCAAAGAGTATTGGTATTAGGTTCAAAGGTTTTTATTCGCCATTTGTGCATAAACCAGACAGTTCATACACATTGGAATTCTTGTGCAGGGCTTCCCAAGTCGAGTACAGAATTAATACAGAGAGAGAGAGAGAGAGAGAGAGAGAGAGAGAGAGAGAGAGAGAGAGAGAGAGAGAGAGAGAGAGAGAGAGAGAGAGAGAGAGAGAGAGAGAGAGAGAGAGAGAGAGAGAGGGAGAGGGAGAGGGGGGGGGCACAATAAATAGTAATAATAAAAAATATATAAAGTTTTAAAAATTGAGATAAGGACAAATTTAAATTTAAATAGTAGTTTAGGTAAAGTACAATTCTATACTACATCAGTGCGGTTAGTTTTATTACTTTTTTTTGCTAACAAATGGAAATCAGACAAATCAGGTTATCTGACTTTCCTTTTAGAAGATACACTTGGCCACTATTCGGTCTGGAGGTTCAGTTTGCTGGCGAAGCAAGTGTAGCAGTAGCAGAGAACTGCAGGGGAAATGATGGTATGGCTGCTGAAGTGAGCGTCAAATATTCCACGTTTTCCGAACAGGATTTGGAAATAATCCTGCAGTCCGTGCACCAGGATTGTTTGACGTAGATGACCGTTCCACCTCCCGGGGTTTTACCGCTATCCCTAGCGCTCCGGTCCCCCCTGAAGACCGTATATCCGTCCAGTGTCACAGCCTCGTCAGGTGACTTTTCCCCAGCCATGTCTCGCAGAAACACAACAAGGTGCAATCCCGAAATTCCTGCTGCGTGGATATCCTTCCTCCCTATGCTGGCCAAACGCCCGAGCCTTCGCTGCACTCCTCTCCATCTACCGCGTCTCCGCTACGGGCAGTTGGGTGGGAGAGCTGCCTGCCGGTGGTTGGCATGGCGATGCAATGAGTAGCTCCGGGTAATCGCTCAACGTACTCGGGTCAAACAGGCCAGAATTACTGCGCTCTCTCCGTATCAGTAAGTTCGCCCGGTCGTATGTGATGTTTAGGGACAGTTTGATTGCCATAGTCGGAAATAAAAAGCGAGAAAAACATAAAAGACGCAACTTGACTATGGGGAGCTCCGCGACGTCGCACTCAGAGGAGCGCCGTCACCATGAGAATATTACTTGCCAAATCGAAAAAATAACTACACACTGTGTGTCTTTTTCCAATGTATTTGTTATCATTCGTGCCGTTGATCAGCAGAGAAATAATTCGGCAGTCGTTGACGTCTGCAGAGTTTACCTCCGGCCACTAGGGGATAGTGTTGTGTTGCAGACCGCTGACCGGCGGAGTTGGCGGTCTACCTTGTTGTGTTAGCTAGCATTGCAGACGTTCCCGTTGCATAGCATGTTGAGCTGCTGGCATGATTCATGATCAATACAATTGTTATTGTTAGATACTTGAGATGCTTATGTGTGTATGCATTTATGTGCATTACTGTTGTTATTACGTTTGTAGCTTACATTGTTATTCTGTGTGATCGCTGCAGGACTTCTTCATCGTTTTCATTATATCCAAACTCTGACATCGAGGAGTGTATTTCTTCAACGTCGCTTAGCAACCGATTACGAATGTAGTCTACAGCATTGAGAAGAGCCGTGTAATAATTAAGCAATAGATCCCGCCAGGCTGTGGTATGTGCTCATTATAGGCCTACCACTGTTAAGGGACGTTGCCCGGCCCCGACGCGCAGCGGAGGGCCGGCGACCCCCTTCACAGTGGTATAATGTGAGCACATACCACTGACTGAAGTGATCTATTGCTTTTATACAATGGTTACTGTTATGGCGAAACAAAAGTCATAGACACACTACATTTAAAAAGAAACAAAGAAAGTCAAAGTAGCCGTTCTGAAAAAAGTAGTCCCTCCTGGCTGCCGCTATGCATCTACGGTCGCTATGCAACACAAGCGTCCCTCCGAGAGAAGGCTCCGATAGAGCGGTTCGCCGGCAATTTATCCTATGGAGCAGTTCACTCGCCGATTTTAGACTTCAGTGAACTGTGCTATTGCTTTTATACAACTGTTAAAATTATGGCAAAATGACTTCAAGCTAAATCTCCGTGTGATAAAGTTTCTTACACAAAATGATCGGGCGTCATTGCAGTTATGTATACGCTCTTTATACAACAGTTGGGAACCAATCAGATCGCTGGATTTAGGTCCCCCATTGTATAAGTAGCCTACGGGATAATGTATATAGAATAACGGTCATTATCGGGAAAATAAGCCCCGACGGGGCGAACAGGACACCGACGCGCAGCGAGGGTAATTGCTTCCCAATGAAGGGGCTTAAATTCGACCGGCGACGTTCTATACATTATCCCGCTTATTACACGGCTATTTGCAAAAAAGAAAAAATGACTTCACATGGTGTGGCTTGTTACAATTAATTTGTTACCAGCATTCGTAGTGTTGATCAGCAGAGAAATAGTCCGCCGAAGACGTTGACATCGTTTAGCAACCGAAGACGCTGGGGTTGAAAAAGTTACCGGACCTCTTGAGAAGTGATACCAAAGACGTCATTATAGGCAAAAAGTCCTTCGTTTTCCTTGACAGCGGTCAATTTATATCTAGCATTCACCGCGAAGTTGTGAAGAGCCCATGCAAGTGAACGGAGCGTTCCAAGGCCCGTGTAATTATCCATAATAATTAAACTCGATTTTTTTTTTTTAAAGTGGTGGGTACAAAATGATTCATGACGAAATCTGGTGGGGACGCGTCCCCGGCGTAATCGACGCCTATGTATGCATATAATAATATTTGAGTGACTGGATATTTACATAGAAATATACTATCTAATACACAGTATTCCTCTTCTCCCCATACCACCATCCACGTCGGACTCCCGACCCAGTTTGGACTCAGCCCTAGTGGAAAGGAATCAGCATGTTTGGGAGAAGGACCCATATCCAGATGACCGGGACTGGTCCAGGAGCCAGGAACGGAGGACGTTCAAGTTCATGTTTTTATTTTGTCAAATGACCAAACATGCAGTAGCAGTCTTTGCTGGCAGTGACATTCCAGTGTTCTAGGCTCTTCTCGACAGTGCAAGTAAGAGTAGAAAGTACAATTAAATAAATACAATAAAATAAAGAAAGTAAATAAAAGAGTGAGAGTGATAGATGCGTGAGACCGAGGACAGTGAGAAACGGGAAGAGGATGCAGAGGACCCTTTGTACGCGATCGCTGTGATCGTGAGTTTGCGAACAAGGTTGGGCTGGGTGTGACCCCTAGTGGTCAATCTTATCCGTTTTTATTCTTCAAATGTACTCCTATCCAATACATCTGCACAAAAATAAGTAAAAATGCAGTGCCAGTAGAAAACAAACACAGCACCTTTTACAAAACATATTTATTTTTATATAAGGAAAACAGATTACAGTTGTGCACAGCACATACGTACAAAAATAAAGAAAAACATTTATAATATACTATTTCACATACACTTCATCGTAATCTTTTGTTTTTTCAAGACCAAATGATGAAGAAGGATAGAGAAGTCTGCCGTTTCAAACTTTATTTACAATCATCTTAATAATCCCAACTAAGGCAGAAGGTGAGGTATACGCAAGGAGGGCCTCTGACTGCCTCTCCCAGTGCAGGAATAGAAAACCCAGGTGAAAAGACCACGGCGGTGGGCACACACGCTGACACCAGTCCGAAGAGTTTCAGTCCAGGTGTTACCACAAAGGAGCCAAACTGGCTGAACCGATCATTCATAGAACTGACTGGAACCGGAGTCAAACCAGCTCTTTTTAGAAATCTTTTCCTCCAAAATTGACGGGGTTTTAAAAATAATCAGCAGAATGTACTGATATACCACTACATATTGGAAGAAAACCCCTGTGTCTCTCCATTGTCCTTTTGTAACATCCACAACCTTTTGATTTATTTTCTGTACACATAACATCATAACATATTACAGCATGACCCAGAAACCATATTGCCCACACATTAATACAAATCACATTGGTGATTTTTCTTCTCTCGTGATCATGAATGGAAAATAATATTCATCAAGCATGATTACACATTGTCCAACAGAACCGATCCCTGGATGTGCATCGTTTCCTGGACAATGACATCAGACGTCATTGTGGTATTCACTCCTATTTTAAGAGTTGTGCAACACAGTTTTCAGTCTCTCACTCCGCCATTCCTGGAAGTGTTTGAATATATCTGACTAAGTATTTTGCTACATCCTCTTTCATCCTCCTATGTATATGAGGCCACCTGTTGTGCACCCCGTAGCTTGTGCATGCTGGAGATCCGACATGCTAACCCGTCCGGACGAGAATGCGGTAATCACTTTGAAAGCACCGCTGTTATTCCTGTCCCAAGGTAAGTGGATCCAAAGACATCCAATCTTTCTTTGGCAAAACAAACACAAATAAATCAAGTTCAAACACCGCTCAACATCACACATCCGCTCACGCTAACCAAGAATATTGCACGTTTGGAAGTGACATCCGATCCATCCATACACTCTTAAAGTGAACCATCACATGCATCACTTCTGAGCTGAGACTGCAACTTTCTAAAAGACTTAGAAAGTTAGTAGATGAGGTATATAACATGCTTAACTGTTGACAGCTAAAAGGTTTGAGCATTCCATATAGCAAGCAAATAGCATTAAGAAGGATTATGCAAGGGAAATAAAATACAAATGGTTAAAAATAACAAATGGCACTCACAAGTTACTGCTGAGATTTCCGCCCACTACATCCCTGTCCCCGCTGACCTCAGGTGTTTAAGGGCCCGCTACATCCCTGTCCCCGCTGACCTCAGGTGTTTAAGGGCCCGCTACATCCCTGTCCCTGCTGACCTCAGGTGTTTAAGGGCCCGCTACATCCCTGTCCCCGCTGACCTCAGGTGTTTAAGGGCCCGCTACATCCCTGTCCCCGCCGACCTCAGGTGTTTAAGGGCCCGCTACATCCCTGTCCCCGCCGACCTCAGGTGTTTGAGGGCCCACTACATCCCTGTCCCCGCTGACCTCAGGTGTTTGAGGGCCCGCTACATCCCTGTCCCTGCTGACCTCAGGTGTTTGAGGGCCCGCTACATCCCTGTCCCCGCCGACCTCAGGTGTTTAAGGGCCCGCTACATCCCTGTGTCTCCACCATGTAAAACCACAGGATGTAAAGAGCGTAGCCATTCGAAACACTGCCCACACGCAACTGAGCAGGAGTGACCTACGACACAGCGACTGAGAGGAGTGACCTACGACACAGCGACTGAGAGGAGTGACCTACGACACAGCGACTGAGAGGAGTGACCTACGACACAGCGACTGAGAGGAGTGACCTACGACACAGCGACTGAGAGGAGTGACCTACGACACAGCGACTGAGAGGAGTGACCTACGACACAGCAACTGAGAGGAGTGACCTACGACACAGCGACTGAGAGGAGTGACCTACGACATAGCGACTGAGAGGAGTGACCTACGACACAGCAACTGAGCAGGAGTGACCAGAACAATGGGCTGGTTGCTTTGAAAGGTGTTACTCCATAACAGCAAATCGGACCCACACGCTTAAGTGTGACTGGGCATATCAGCAAATAAGAGGTTAAAGGTGCTGTAGGGAAGATTGAAGAGCTATTCTTTGATGGAAATTTAGGTCAGAATACCATAGCCATCCATCAGCTAATAGTGAGTGAAATGCGCTGGAGGAATATCTGTTTGGAGTTGGGTGCATCTGCTTTGTGAGACCATTTTGATTATCGCTCCTGGCTAATTTCTGACCAATCAGGGCATCTCTTCCCTGATTGGTTCGGGGGCGCAATCGTGCCTGCCATGTAAGTGATCAACGCAACGCTTTTCAATGGTTGAGGAACTTGGAGAGGGAGGAGAGTTTCTTATGGATGTTTAGCTAAAAATTCTTGATCTCTCGTTACAACTCAATGTTACCTACAGCTGCTTTAATATGCTCGTTAAGCAGCCTGTGTTTCGTCTGGAGGAGGAGCCCTCTGCAACGCCAACCAATCCACACGGGGGGGTCGCTTTGATTCTGCTAGAGGAGCCACAGGCCTAGCTCACTTCAGTCGGGTAATGATGACATCAGCTGAGGACCTCCTCGACGGGGGGGGGGGGGGTCCTATTTCTGACCTGGGCTCTGCGTCTCCCATGCTAGGGGAGGGTAGAGGGAGGAGGGCTAAGGAGGGCCGAATGACAAACAAAGAAATAGGTCAGCGCCATGTTGGCCAGCTCTCACCGCCCTCGGGCCGAAACCACAACAACAACGACAAATCGCCCAACAACGACAAATCGTCAACAACAACGAAGGACGGGACCCGACCAGAGCACCTCTTCCTGGACCGAGGGAACTCCCCCTCTCCCCCTCCTCAGTCCCAACACGAGGGAACAGAAGATTTTTTGTGTTAACGTACTTCGACACGGTGCCTTCTCCCCGTTACCTGGGAAATGGCCCCAGGTTACCTGAGAAACGGCCCCAGGCGACCAACAGAGTGCCAACACGGTGGTGTCCAGTGGTGTCCCGGCGCGAGTCATATGCGGGGCAGGAAGTGGGTGACGGTCATGGCGGTGGTGGCCCGGTTGCCCCTCTTAACGCGGCCGTGCTTGGTGAGGGCAATGTAGGAGGTGGGGTGAGACACACTCTCATAGGCGTTGTAGTTGTTAGCCAGCAGGCTCTCCTTGAACATACACTCCCTGTGGAACACCGCCTGAGAGTGAGACACAAGGGTGAGAGACAAACAGATGGACAGAAGGGTGAGAGACGGACAGCCAGGGCAAAGACTGAGAGACAGAGACAGCCAGGGAAAGTGTGAGAGAAAGACGGAGGGGAAGGAGTCAGTGCCAGGCAGACAATAGAGTGAGAGACCGACAGCCAGAGAAAGGGTGAGATATAGACGGAGGAAAGAGAGACAGACAGCCAGGGAAAGGGTGAGAGATACACAGAGAAAAGAGTGATAGACAGACAGCCAGAGACCGCATGTGAGCGGTAAATGAGTCCCTGAGCCCTATCTGAACTGTGTATTCTGCTCTTAAAGTCTTAGGTTTCTGTGCATTTAGTCACTTTCACACATTTCTTAGCGAAATGAACGAATTGACAACGAGGATTTAACTTCCAGAGGATGAAGAGAGACACTTTTATGTACAGCACCAATCTTGTTATTTTTTTAACAATATTTACAATTGACTATTAACTTAATGAGTTAACAACAAGAAATAAAGCAAAATATGTACCGTGCACAAACACACGCTGACACCATCGCACACCGTGAGCGCACCTACCGTTCCGTACAAGCGGCCGCGACGATTCATGGCCACGAACCGCCGGCTCTGCACTCCGAACAGGCTCACCACGCCGCGGTCCACGGTGGAGATCTCGATCAGACCTGAAACACACCCGTGACATCAGCACAACGACGTCTCAACGATGACAACGGCGGTTACCACGGCATCGTGCTGTCCGTGCCCGTGGACGGAACTTGATGGGCGCCTCTTTAACCTAAAAAAAACACGCTATAATTACACAATAGTAATAACTACAATTATTATTAGTATATTATTCATTATTATTGATATTCAAAGCTAGTAGTGGCACGTGTCAGAGCGCCGTCAGGCCCCGTGAACTTCAACGTGGGTTGTCATGGTTTCTGGGGACAGTTTCAATACGAGGGTTCAATACATGGTCGGACTCAAATCCATCAATTAATACCGACACACAATCATCCCCCCCCCCAACACACACACACACACACACCGACACATACACAAACCCACCCCACACATCCCCATACACAAACACACACCAGGACTTCGTGGCGGGCGTTCAGGAATCAGGAGGCGGACTCACTGTGGAGGTTCTCGCGGTGGACGCCGTTGACCGAGCCGTCTGGCCGCACCTGCAAGTGGAACCCGATTCCCACGTTGCAGTAGAGCCGGCGGACCCGCTTGATGCCCAGCAGGTAGTCGCTCTCCCAGCGCCGCTGCTCCCGCTCCCCGGGGTGCAGCCTCCCCGGCCCGGGTCGGGTGAACAGCCGCTGCCACCGCTGCTCCAGCAGGCTCACGTTCGTCCTCCCGCCGCCGCCCGGAGGTCGCGGGTTCGAGTCCGAGGCCGACAGCGACCCCAGAGCGAGCCACAGGAGAACCATCCCCGCGGCAGTCGACGTCCTTCGGCGCGCGCCGGCCTCGCGGGACATACTGGTGACGAGGCGCCTTTGCGCAATTGCCATCCGGTTTACCTTCGGGGCACGTGGTCAGAATTAATGACCCTAAAAATACCGCGCCTCTTGTTTTTCTTCCCGCGGCGGCATGCCGGCGGAGGAGTATTTTGGGCGCGCGGAGCGACGGGGCTCCCGGCATGAAACGGAAGAGCTCGTGCTGCTGCGGACGGAGTGGAGACGCGACGGTGGAGGTGGAGATGACCATGTTGTGCAACTCTGTGCCCCTCTCTCGCTCGCACCCTCTCACCTTCTCTCACGCGCGGTGTTTCCGGGGGCTGCACGGGCCTCCTACCACGTGCCCCTCTCACTTCGTCAAGTTGTGGGCCTGCTAGCATCTCGACGTGACGTCACACGGACTATGGCAAGCCGAATTGACATTTATTAACTAAGTTTGACTATCCAGAATTTACATTGTAGATATCAACAACTTCATTCAAGATATCTGTTACGTAGTTGTGACTAGTCGAAACGACAGTTAGAGATATCTGTGACGTAGTTTTGACTAGTCGAAACGATAGTTAGAGATATCTGTAATTCAGTTTTGACTAGGCGAAACTGAATTACAGATATCTGCAATGACTTCACGGAAAACGACATTCAACTCGTCACACATCTTAAATGACAATTGCAGATATCTGTAATTCAGTTTCGCCTAGGCAGAATGAAAGTTAAAGATATCTCAAACGTCATTTAAGTGTTGGGCATTACGTTTTAGATATCCAGAAATACGTAATTTCCCCTTGCCGCCATAATCAAAGAAGAAGTGGGTTCATTTCCGAATGGAATAAGAAAGGAGCAGTCATGGCGTTGGCTGTGATCGAAAAGATCACGAGAAAATATGGAGCGATGTAATCAGTGAATTGTGTGAATGATGATTGAACGAGGAGCTGCTCCGCTCCCGCTTAAAGTAAACGGTCCTATAATTTGTCATGACAGATATCTGAAACGTCATTACAGATATCTGAAACGTCATTACAGATATCTGAAACGTCATTTCGCCTAGTCAAAACTCGAATTCAAGATATCTATAATTCAGTTTCGCCTAGGCAGAAGGAAAGTTAAAGATATCTACAATTGTAGATATCTCTAATCAAAATTCCTTTCAAGATATCTATAACTTGATAATAGATATCTACAACGTCATTTTGACTAGTCGTAACTCCAGTTAGAGATATCTACAACGTCATTTTGACTAGTCGTAACTCCAGTTAGAGATATCTACAACTTCATTTCGCCTAGTCAAAACTTAATTTAAGATATCTGAAAAGGGACATGTAGATATCTTGAATTGAGGTGAATTAAAGATATCTTGAACTGGAATTATGACTAGTCAGAATCAAATTGTAGATATCTCAAACTGGAATTACAGATATCTACAATTCAGTTGCAGATATCCGTAATTCACAAAGTGGATATCCGCAACTGAATTGTAGATATCCGCAATGAGAAACCCCATAGACATGAATGGCGAAAATGACGTAATTTCGCCTAGGAGGAATGTCTTTGTGGATATCTGAAATGACAATTGCGGATAGGAGGAATGTAGTTGCGGATATCCGAAATGTTAGTTTTGACTAGGCGAAACTGAATTGCAGATATCTGCAATGTAAATTCTGGATAGTCAAACTTAGTTAATAAATGACAATTCGGCTTGCCATACACGGACCGCATCTCCCCCACGATTCAACCATCTCGGGGTAGGGGTATTAGGGCGTGGGATTCACGAGAACGTCATGTCACTTCGCCTGCTGCTGCTGAAAACCGAGACATCTGATTGGGTAGTGTGTGTGTGTGTGTGTGTGTGTGTGTGTGTGTGTGTGTGTGTGTGTGTGTGTGTGTGTGTGTGTGTGTGTGTGTGTGTGTGTGTGTGTGTGTGTGTGTGTGTGTGTGGGGGGGGTGGTGGTTTGGGAGGGGTTGAGGGGGTTCACTTCGGCAGCTTCCAATTTGGGAAGGTGGTCACGTGTCTGGCGGCCGGCCGCGTCCTTATTTAGAAGGTAGGTGTAGAAACAGGCCAATCGTCCACGCCGCTCCGCGCTTCCCTCTCGGATAATAAGAACCTCTTCTTAACCGGATTGTGTTTCAGATTGTAACTGGCGACCCAGAGAGGGCGCGCATCGATAGCTTAAAATACATCAAGGATAGCACCGGATAGCCCGCTGCCATGAAACGAGATACGTCTCTTAGCTTTAGCACGCCATTCGAATTGACATGAAAGCCCGTCATATCATCCGACCGCCAGCAGCGGAGGCTGCGCTCCCGAAAGCGTTGCGTCAACGGAGCGCGCAGTTCTCCGGTCGTCCACTAGAGGTCAGCGTTGACCTACATTTACATCTACATTTAGGGCATTTAGCAGACGCTTTTATCCGCAGCGATTTACCATAAGTACATTTGTCGTAAGAAAGTGCAAAAACAATATATAGGTACAATAAGGAATCAGCGCCTAAGGACTTCTAACAGAGCTGGATGATAGGCTTTATACTGTGTATCAGTACAGAACACGACAGTGGACGTTTTGGTTCCATCACATCATGAGTCAAAGAGGATATAATGCAGTTCGTTTATTGAGTATAAAATCTATTTGGTAACTGCACAAATTTACCACAATTTAAAAATGACAGATTAACAAAGGGTCTGAATAAAAAACGTAAAAATATGGTTATTGTAGACCCATTGTATTCCAAAGGTTCAGGTTCAATAGTAATAAACTGGGCACTTTGTTGAAACAAATCAAGAAGATGGGAACAAGCGATTTACGGGCCAACAAGTAACTCAAAATAATCTAGTAGACTCCCGAACAATGTTGTAGATTTCTGAAAGGAAAAAGTGGTTATAAGCGAATAACGTAAAGCAATATTACCGACCATTTTGTCAATATTTTTTTAGACCATCAATATCTCTGATGGAAATTATAAACCTAATAATAGGAAAAGTTCAACAAATATCCCAACGGCACACGGTCGTTGTGGATGAGACCTTACGTTTGGCTGTGATTGGCTGACAGGTGATGATGGTGATGCCGACATAAGAGGGTAATGTTGTAAAACGATATTAAAATAAATTATATCTCTGGATGCTTCTAGACCACATTCATACAAATAATGTATCTTTCTCACCTTTTTACAAAACTGACCATTGTACTCGCATATGGCCAGACAGCGCTAAGGCCGTTCTTAACGTGTGCTTATGGGTTTTATTTAAGTATAATAAATAAATACATATGTACATTTTGGAAAAGGTTTAGAGGCACTTGAAGTGAACCTGGCCAACAGGTTGGTCGGTCATTGCAAACAGACGCACAACTCGTTATAGCACAGACGCACAACTGGTTATCGTAAGGACGCACAACTCGTTGTCGTACTGGGAGGCTGGATTAAATCCCACGTGGTAGTCTTCATCTTTTCCTGCTTTATCTCCCAGTCTCCTGTCTCTTGGACACACTGACCAGCCAGAGTTTCTGATTGGCTGGCTGGCTCAGCATCCCAGCAGGTTAATACAGACGGGGTTGGGAGTTGAACCACTTGGCACAAAGACCCGCCTCTAGTCCCGTTTCAATCGTCCTGACCCGAATGTCATGTCATGGATTAATAAAATATCATCTTAATGTTAGCCTTAACACACATCTTAATTATTAATTATGTTAGCCTTCAAATGAAAACCCTATCCCTGAAGAGCCCTACCAGTGCACCCCTTAGAGGTCATGCCCTTAGAGTACACCCCTTAGAGGTCACGCCCTTAGAGTGCACCCCTTAGAGGTCACGCCCTTTGGTCTTCCGTCAAAACATCTCGGCCGAGGTCAGGGGTCAGCTAACGATTAGCGGATTAGCCTGAGCAGCAGAGCCGAGCTACTTACCCTCGATTGTCGTAGTAGAGTTAGGACACTAAGCAGTAACCTGAGACCAATGTCCGTAGAGGGAGCATTGTGTTGAGAGCGAGATGCTAAGGCAGTCCATAACCTCACACAGGTTGCATTAGATCTTCCCATAGGGATATAAATAAGAGTAAACACACTATGTACAGCAGCAGGTCACACAGACCGAACGAGGAGCTGGGGGGGCGAGCGTGTGGACAGACGGTCTGACGTGGTTCTATGATGTGAGGGGGAGATCTTTTAGGAGTCGATTGGTTTCATTGGCAAAGTGCACTTTTGGTGGAGTTTCTATCAGACAGAGAACTCCAGTGAAGCTGCTGGTAGCCAGCACAAAATGGAGGGGCAGCGTCAGCCAGCGTGTGTTAAACTTGCTATGGCACATTGAGTGGTGATATGTTGATACATGGTTAAAATTCAGAACCAAACAAATCTTGAAACATACAGAGTATATGTATATGAGTGTGTTATTGCACGTGTGTGTGTGTGTGTGTGTGTGTGTGTGTGTGTGTGTGTGTGTGTGGGTGTGTGTGTGTGTGTCTGACATGCAGACTTCGTATGTGTCCAGTCTCCTTTTTACAGTAAGTGTGTGTGTGTGTGTACCTGAGGAAGAGGATGGTGGGCAGAGATGAAGGTTACTGGCACCGCAAACACCATCAAAGTACCTTGAGATAAGGGCAGGCTGCCTTGAGAACTACTCGTTCTACTGTGACACGCCACTAGGGGGCGTTCCGACAGAACCACATGTTCTACTAAGATCCGCCAGTAGGGGGCGTTCTTTGAGAACTCTTTTCTATGGAATTCAGCAGGATTCATTCTGTGAGGACACCACTAGGGGGCGTTGGTCTGACAGTCCATCCCCTTGGAAACCAGAGGAAACAGTGACTGTGTTGACTACCCCCCGACAGTTAAAGGCTGGCGAGCGGATACACACAGTCTCCCACACACACAAACACACACGCACTGAACCAAGCCCTCGCTGACGGGGCAGCCCCATGGCGGGGGCAGGGGGGCGCGTCAAGTGGAACCCCAGGAGGAGCAGAGACGGGTCCACCGGGTCGGCCATGGCTCCGGCTCCGCGGCATCGGGCCTCAGGTCTTGAGGTCGCGCTGCTCGAAGACGATGCGGTTGGCCAGGCCGACGGCCAGGCAGCCGAACACCACGGAGCACGCCATGTAGGCGGTGACCGACTGCACCAGCTGCACGATCAGTCCCATGAAGAGCGTGGGGAACACCTGCGACAGCAGGAAGGTGCTGTCCAGGATGGCGAAGTCCAGCCCCACCCCGCGCTTCTCGAAGCCCCCGCCCCCCTCCGTTTCCTCCGGCGCCGCCCCCCCCGGCCCGGCCGGACCCTTGGACGAGCCGTTCTGGCCGCTAGGGCCGGTGTAGAAGTCGGAGCCGCCCGGGCCGAAGTAGGCGTGTCCGTTAAGCCCCGCCTCCGCGTAGCCGGCGGTCCCGTTGGGGGGGTCCCGCTTCACGCCGTTCGTGTGGACGCTCTTGGGGTTCCTCTTCGCCATGTAGAGCTGGGAGAGAGAGAGCAGAGAGTCAGGGACCGCTCAGGGGAACCGGGGACTGAAACACAACCAGGGACTGACACTAGGGAGGGACTGAGCTCAGAACGGGAACTGGGAACCGTTCTGCTCTCTGACCCGTCACAACGGGACCCCTTTATCCAAAGCATGTTACACAAACAACCATATATCGGTATAGTAAGGAAGTTCATAGAACTTAATCCATTCCCCGAGACAGCTTGGATAAGATGCCACGCAAAGTTCTATTTTCAAGTGTCAGGACGTACAGCATACAATAAGTGTGCAAGAGGGTGTGTGTGTGGGGGTGAGGGGGGAGGCTATGCAGACTCCAGGTGACCTCTGAGCTGTGGTCAGCGGCCGGGCGTGGCTCACCTCCTTCTCCTTGTGGTAGTGGCAGGTGAGCGTGTAGGGCAGCGTCTGCAGCGTGGCGTAGGCGTAGCCCGTGAGGGCCGACATCAGCGTGACCAGCAGCACGCTGTTGGAGACGCATATGACGGCGGCGGAGAGCGTGAAGCTCGCCATGCTGCTCAGGTAGACCCAGCGCGAGCCCAGCCGCCGCACCAGCCGGCTCATCACCAGCGAGAAGAAGGTGGAGGTGGCGCACTGCAGGAACAGACCCAGGCTGCCCATGCGGATGCCTGCAGAGAGACAGAGGTTTAGTGGAGGTGGGGAGGTGGAGGACTGCTGGGAGGCAGAGGTTTAGTGGAGGTGGAGGTGGGGAGGTGGAGGACTGCTGGGAGACAGAGGTTTAGTGGAGGTGGGGAGGTGGAGGACTGCTGGGAGGCAGAGGTTTAGTGGAGGTGGGGAGGTGGAGGACTGCTGGGAGACAGAGGTTTAGTGGAGGTGGGGAGGTGGAGGACTGCTGGGAGGCAGAGGTTTAGTGGAGGTGGGGAGGTGGAGGACTGCTGGGAGGCAGAGGTTTAGTGGAGGTGGGGAGGTGGAGGACTGCTGGGAGGCAGAGGTTTAGTGGAGGTGGGGAGGTGGAGGACTGCTGGGAGGCAGAGGTTTAGTGGAGGTGGAGGTGGGGAGGTGGAGGACTGCTGGGAGGCAGAGGTTTAGTGGAGGTGGAGGTGGGGAGGTGGAGGACTGCTGGGAGGCAGAGGTTTAGTGGAGGTGGAGGTGGGGAGGTGGAGGACTGCTGGGAGGCAGAGGTTTAGTGGAGGTGGAGGTGGGGAGGTGGAGGACTGCTGGGAGGCAGAGGTTTAGTGGAGGTGGAGGTGGGGAGGTGGAGGACTGCTGGGAGGCAGAGGTTTAGTGGAGGTGGAGGTGGGGAGGTGGAGGACTGCTGGGAGGCAGAGGTTTAGTGGAGGTGGAGGTGGGGAGGTGGAGGACTGCTGGGAGACAGAGGTTTAGTGGAGGTGGGGAGGTGGAGGACTGCTGGGAGGCAGAGGTTTAGTGGAGGTGGGGAGGTGGAGGACTGCTGGGAGACAGAGGTTTAGTGGAGGTGGGGAGGTGGAGGACTGCTGGGAGGCAGAGGTTTAGTGGAGGTGGGGAGGTGGAGGACTGCTGGGAGGCAGAGGTTTAGTGGAGGTGGGGAGGTGGAGGACTGCTGGGAGGCAGAGGTTTAGTGGAGGTGGGGAGGTGGAGGACTGCTGGGAGGCAGAGGTTTAGTGGAGGTGGAGGTGGGGAGGTGGAGGACTGCTGGGAGGCAGAGGTTTAGTGGAGGTGGAGGTGGGGAGGTGGAGGACTGCTGGGAGGCAGAGGTTTAGTGGAGGTGGAGGTGGGGAGGTGGAGGACTGCTGGGAGGCAGAGGTTTAGTGGAGGTGGAGGTGGGGAGGTGGAGGACTGCTGGGAGGCAGAGGTTTAGTGGAGGTGGAGGTGGGGAGGTGGAGGACTGCTGGGAGGCAGAGGTTTAGTGGAGGTGGAGGTGGGGAGGTGGAGGACTGCTGGGAGGCAGAGGTTTAGTGGAGGTGGAGGTGGCGGTGGGGAGGTGGAGGACTGCTGGGAGGCAGAGGTTTAGTGGAGGTGGAGGAACAGACCCAGGCTGCCCATGCGGATGCCTGCAGGGGAAACGGGCGGTAGGCTTAGCTCAGGATGTAGAGCGGGTTGGCTGGTAACCGGAAGGTTGCTAGTTCGATCCCTGGCTCCTCCTAACTTAGTGTCGAAGTGTCCCTGAGCAAGTCACCTCCCCTTAACTGCTCCCGAGAAGCTGGTTTCGCCTTGCATGGTTGACTCTGGTCGCCGTCGATGTGTGTATGAATGGTTGTAAGTCGCTTTGGAAAAAAGCGTCTGCTAAATGCCCTAAATGTAAGCTGAGGTTTAGTCCATTTATTAATGAAGCATGTTTTAAAACAACTAGGGTGGACCAAAGTGCTTGACCCCAGCACAACAGCTTGGGTCAATAAGGACAGGGAGATGGAGGTAAAATTGTCTTTGGTCGATTCACATGCAAGGGAGAAAGAATAGGGATTTAAAATAATAGTTCCTAACAAAAACCACCCAGATTCAGAGTATTCTGTAGGTGGCTCAGTGGTTAGCATCGCTAACCTCACAGCAGGAGGGAACAAGGTTCAACCCCATCACAAAGGTTCTGGGGTCCAATCCAGAACAACCTCTGCTATCTAGTTCTAGTGTTGGTCCTGCCTCTAAAGAGGTCCACATATATGTGAAGTTTCCTAGCATGCTAGGATACTCTGCATGCCACGGTACTGAGCAGGGTTCTGTTTGTGGAAAACATCTGCTGAAATGTTCTATAAAACACAGCAAGTTAAAAATAAGTCATGACATCAAGGACTTCCACGGCCTGAGTGAGGCGAGGCAGTTACAGTAGGACTCTGACGTCGGCACCTCCAGCTCCCAGCCCTGTTGACAGTTTAATCCTCTAAAGATGTCCTCGGATCAGGAGTATTTACTAATATTATCATTAGTTCACTATGAACAGCCAATCACAAAGCCATTGGCTCTGCCATACCCAGGCATCAAGCGGAATTTACACAAAGCACAGCTTGGTAAATAGAGGTAGATGTACTGTAGAACAGGGCTGCATTATGGGCTCTGGAATAAAGTTGGCGATACTTTTTGGTGGAGTTAATCAACACAAAGATATCCAGTGAGTTTAGCGACTACTGAGCTAGCAGAGTGCTAACTGTTTTGGTCAACTCCACTGCGCTAGCCTGAGCGTGCTAACTGTTTGGGTCGGGAGCGTATCTATGTTTCCCGGGTCACATGTTCCCCGGGTCCTATGTTCTCTGCTTTGTATGTGAACGGGGAACATGGGACCCTGTGAGCAAATCTTTTATTCGTAGGATGGCAGGGGCAAGTACCGCCTTTTTCGCCTCTGATTCGCCTGTGATTGGTTACAATGTCTCTCCTCCGATTGGTTATGGTTAGGGTTAGGTTTAGGGTTACCCCTCACCCTAACCCTAACCATAACCCTAAACCTGACCCTAATCCTTTGCACCCGGGGAACATAGGACCTGGGGAACATAGAGATGACCCTGTTGGGTCTACCCCACTGAGCTAGCAGAGTGCTCACTGTTTGGGTCTACCTCACTGAGCTAGCAGAGTGCTCACTGTTTGGGTCTACTCCACTGAGCTAGCAGAGTGCTAACTGTTTTGGGTCTACTCCACTGAGCTAGCAGAGTGCTCACTATTTGGGACTACCCCACTGAGCTAGCAGAGTGCTAACTGTTTTGGTCTACTCCACTGAGCTAGCAGAGTGCTAACTGTTTTGGTCTACTCCACTGAGCTAGCAGAGTGCTAACTGTTTTGGTCTACTCCACTGAGCTAGCAGAGTGCTAACTGTTTTGGTCTACCCCACTGAGCTAGCAGAGTGCTCACTGTTTGGGTCTACCCCACTGAGCTAGCAGAGTGCTCACTGTTTGGTTCTACTCCACTGAGCTAGTAGAGTGCTAACTGTTTTGGTCTACTCCACTGAGCTAGCAGAGTGCTCACTATTTGGGACTACCCCACTGAGCTAGCAGAGTGCTAACTGTTTTGGTCTACTCCACTGAGCTAGCAGAGTGCTAACTGTTTTGGTCTACTCCACTGAGCTAGCAGAGTGCTAACTGTTTTGGTCTACTCCACTGAGCTAGCCGGAGAGCACTAACTGTTTACAACAAAAGGCCATTATAGAGCACAGTAGAGGACATTAAAGAACAGATGAGAACAGTAGAAGACAGCAGAAGACAGCAGAGGCCAGTTAAGACAGTAGAGTTCAATAAAGACCAGTAGAGGCAATTCGATACCAGTAGAGACCAGTAGGAGTCAGTAGAATGCAGTCGAGGACAGCAGAATATAAGAGGACAGTAAAGTGCAGTAAAGACAGTAGGAGCCAGAGGCAGTGGAGTCTAGTAGAGGCCAGTACAGACACAGTCACTTAAAGGAATACAACACACACAGAAAAAACATAGATCACAATAATAAATAGTAAGGACTCAGATGAGCCAGACCGGTTTTGGCCGCCCTGTTCTGACTGCCCTGTCACTCTCAGGCTCATGAGGAAGTGGTTTTATTTTCCCCATAACTTCACATTCAGCTGTCCTCGAACACTGGTTCTGAAGGCAATGTGTGAGGACTCAAGGGAGGACGTGCGAGAACATAGAGTCTGTATTTAACTGAGCAGTATGAGGTTTGTGACAGCACCAATGTCATCAGCCTCCCTCTCACGTGTGACAAAGACCCAGGCTACTGGTCGTCGAAAGGTCTGGAGGAGGAGTGATAATGGCTGCCTGATCAACACTGGATCAGGGTCAAACATGGCGGCAACGACCCACCAACATCACAGATGAACCAGATGCTCGATCACTTCCTTACTGCTGATCAAAAGTCTGCGGCGCCACCAACTCAAAATGTCAGTAAACGAATAAGCCAAAGTATTCACTGTATCCATCTGTGTCCGTCCGTCCGTCCGTCCATCCATCCCGCCGTCTGTCTGTCTGTCTGTGTATTTGTGTGTGTGTGTGTGTGTCTTTGTCTCTGTGTGTGTGTGTGTGTGTGTGTGTGTCTTTGTCTCTCTCTGTGTGTGTGTGTGTGTGTGTGTGTGTGTGTGTGTGTGTGTGTGTGTGTGTGTGCGTGTGTGCGTGTGTGTGTGTGTGTGTGTGTGTGTGTCTCTCCCTCTCTCCCCCTACCTTCATCGTATCTCAGACGGGCGGCCGTCCCGGGCGCCGCGCTGGGCTCCCCCTGGTACAGCCCCTCGCCCACGAAGTCGGTGTAGAAGAGGATGAAGCTCATGACGGCCACCCAGCTGCAGAGCTGTGCCGCGCAGAGCCGGCGCATCACGGCCGGCACGTGGCAGTAGCTGCGGTAGAGCGCCGGCGTCATGGCGACGCAGGGCCGCAGCAAGCACAGCAGCGGCAGCGAGCGCAGCAGCCGCAGCTTACACTTCACCACGTAGCAGCAGGACCGCGGGGGCCCCCCGCGAGGCCCCGCCTCCAGGGGCCCGCCCCCCCCGGCCTCCAGGAGCCCCTCCGCCGCCCCGCCCCCGGCCCCGGCGCCGGCCCCGCCCCCCGCGCAGGCCGGCTCCTCCGACGCCTTCATGGTGACCAGCACGCTGCAGACGAAGATGAGGATGAGGATGGCGAAGAGGCAGTCGGCTTGGCCCCCCAGGTACACGGACAGCAGGCCGCGGCTCCAGTCCAGCGCGGGCAGCAGGTAGCCCACGCAGCCGCCCAGGCTCACCATGAAGGAGAACATGGAGAAGGCCAGGTCCTCCTGGTCGCGGTACAGGTCCGACAGCAGCGCCTCCAGCGGCGTGAAGCACACCTGGCCACAGAAGTCCAGCAGCACCACGCCGAAGATCAGGAACCCCACCTGGGACCGAGAGCTCACGTCAACACTTACTCTATATACAGCATATACATCACATACCCACGGTCCCTTACTCTATATACAGCCTATACACTTATTCAGTCCCTTATCCCCAGTCCCACTTATTCAATCCCATATTAAGTCCCTTATTCTATACATCCTATACATTCCATAAATACAGACATATATTCTAACCCTTCATTCTATAGATTTGATTACATTTAAACCGATGGTTTCACACATTATATAATCTACATTTATATATTTATATTTAATCTATGTAATCAATCTATATTTATGTATAATCCATATAATCCATATTTATATATAATAATCTATATTTCGATATAATCTATATTTAGATATAATCTATCTATATTCATATATAATCAATATTTATATATAATCTATATTTCCGAGCACGCGCTCTGGGGTTCGGACTCCCAGTAAGGGGACCGGTTGGGACCGGGTTGATCCGGTTGGGACCAGGTCGGACCGGGGTGACCCGTACCTGCAGGTTGGTGCTCCCCCAGGCCAGGCGGGCGGCCAGCCGGTCAGCGTGGGGGATGATGAGCAGTGCCAGCAGGACCCCCAGGGAGAGGAGCCACAGGAACGGCCGGCGCCGCCCGTAGCTGCTGTTGCATTGGTCGCTGGCAGAGCCAATCAGAGGGATGAACAGCAGGCCCAGCACCGGCCCGACCCCTGCACACACACACACACACACACACACACACACACACACACACACACACACACACACACACACACACACACACACACACACACACACACACACACACACACACACACACACACACACACACACACACGGAGTGATGGAGGAGAGGGTGAGCAGAGGGGGGTTGACATGTTTGCATATTGATATCCCGGTCTGTTGATCCAGTAAGGTCCATCCTTCCTGTCTGACTCTCCCCCGTCACCGACACTCATCGTGGAGGCCATCCCTCCTCCTCCTCTCCTGATCCTGGTTCAGACGCAGTGGCTCCCGTGTACCGGGTGTCCCAATCACCTCCTTATTGCCGCACTGGGATCAGAGGTCTAAAGACCTTTTGGGTTGGTTTGGACTGGTTTAAACCTTTTTGGTTTTAGACTCTAAACCAGACTCGTTAAGACTCTAATCCAACACAGGGCCAGTCGTTATGGAGCACATTCAATCACACCCCATTCTCTAATTAAACTTTACTTTCAAATCTCAACAGAAACATGGAGGACCTCTCATAATCTATCGGACTCATCGACAACACTGAGGGTTGGAGCGCATGTTAGTGTAGGATGAGATTGGGTGCTGGTGTGTGTCGGTTTATGTTTATTGTGTTGAGCTCCTATAACATCTAAACAGTAAACTTACTCGACCGTAAACAGGGTAAACCTCGACAGGGTAAACTGTGTTAAGATAAGGGTTCCCTTATCTAATCTAGTTTCACCAGACCTCAGCCCCCGTCCCTCAAACACACCGTATCTAATCTCTCCTTCCCCCCAGATGTCCGCCTCTAATTAAAAAGGAAATTGGGCAAAATCTCGGAGCTCAGTTTCACACGGACCATACGAGAGTTAGCCCTCAGAGTGGGACTCATGCTGGAGTCCCTGTGGGCAGGCTGGGAACAGCAGAGCACGACCACAAACACATCACACAACTCATCGCCTCCTCCCACCACTTGCTCTCTGACACACACACACACACACACACACACACACACACACACACACACACACACACACACACACACACACACACACACACACACACACACACACACACACACACACACACACACACACACACACACAGAGACAGAGACAGAGAGAGAGAGAGAGACAAAGAGAGCGAGGGAGCGAGCGAGAGAGTGTGAGAGAGAGCGAGCAGGGTGAGAGTAACATGATAGGACACTGGAGAAGGAGAGTAACCACTGAGGCCCGGTGGGCCAGCTAATGGCAGTGAGATAGCCACCAGACGCGCTATCTGAGAAGCCACCGCTGCAGCTTTAATCTTCCCAGGGCCCCGTCTCCGTCTCCCTCCCTCCCTCAACTACACTCCAGCAGGTGAGAGACGCGTCTTCTGAACCTGATTCATTCATCCTCTCTGGGGGCCGTTTGCTCCTCCTTTGCTCCTTCCTTTATAGACATTAATATGATGACGAGCCGCAGAAAGGCCCTCCTGCCTGTCGGAGGGCCAACATCTAGCGGACTCTGGTAGTTCCTCTTTGCAATGAAGTCAAATAAAACAGAAAGAGGAACTGAACTGAGGCCCTTCTAAATTGAAATGAAAATGTATAAAGTTGTAAGTCATCCTGTTCTTCGTGTTGGGAAGGTTCACACGATGTAACTCGCAGGAAGCAATCTATTTCTGTCACACACGTTATGATGACAAACTGTTAACAAACTGAAACCCAAAGTATGGACATAATTCACCCAGTGGCCATGTTGGTTCTTCACACTGGCTGAGGGGGGAACAGCCAGCGTTTAGAATTAACAAGAACCGCGTTAACAAAAAACACTCAAAATGTACTCTTCACCCCTAGGACTGAGGTCTAGAGGAGAGGACTGAGGTCTAAAGGGGAGGACTGATGTCTAGAGGAAAGGACTGAGGTCTAGAGGAAAGGACTGAGGTCTAGAGGAGAGGACTGAGGTCTAGAGGAGGACTGAGGTCTAGAGGAGAGGAATGAGGTCTAGAGGAGAGGACTGAGGTCTAGAGGAGAGGACTGAGGTCTAGAGGAGAGGACTGATGTCTAGAGGAAAGGACTGAGGTCTAGAGGAAAGGACTGAGGTCTAGAGGAGAGGACTGAGCTCTAGAGGAGAGGACTGAGGTCTAGAGGAAAGGACTGAGGTCTAGAGGAGAGGACTGAGGTCTAGAGGAGGACTGAGGTCTAGAGGAGGACTGAGGTCTAAAGGAGAGGAATGAGGTCTAGAGGAGAGGACTGAGGTCTAGAGGAGGACTGAGGTCTAAAGGAGAGGACTGAGGTCTAGAGGAGAGGACCGAGGTCTAGAGGAGAGGACTGAGGTCTAGAGGAGGACTGAGGACTAGAGGAGGACTGAGGTCTAGAGGAGAGGACTGAGGTCTAGAAGAGGACTGAGGTCTAGAGGAGAGGACTGAGGTCTAGAGGAGAGGACTGAGGTCTAGAGGAGAGGACTGAGGTCTAGAGGAGAGGACTGAGCTCTAGAGGAGAGGACTGAGGTCTAGAGGAGAGGACTGAGGTCTAGAGGAGAGGACTGAGGTCTAGAGGAGGACTGAGGTCTAAAGGAGAGGACTGAGGTCTAGAGGAGGACTGAGGTCTAGAGGAGGACTGAGGTCTAGAGGAGAGGACTGAGGTCTAGAAGAGGACTGAGGTCTAGAGGAGGACTGAGGTCTAGAGGAGGACTGAGGTCTAGAGGAGGACTGAGGTCTAGAGGAGAGGACCGAGGTCTAGAGGAGAGGAGAACCCGTGTCCAGCCCAGAGGGACTCCTCCTGGTCTCATTAACCAGACCCCCTGATGGGGCAGATGCTCCAGACCTCTTGGGGTCAGACTGTGAACCAGCGGCAGGGGGCACATTCCTTAAATACCTCACATAACTTGAGTCATGTGCCCCTCTTCGTCGTCTTCTCTACGGCTCCTCTACCTCAGGAACAACGCTGTCTGGGACTGGGAATGCAGACCGGATGGATTCGGTCGGAACAGCTCCGGTCAATTTCATGCAAATAATAAATGAGAGATGGCGATGATGGAAGCCGATCTCTCAGAACAGACGGAGTGTTGTGAGGGTCCGCTCCGTCTGCCTCCGGCCCCACAATGCCCTTCGGTTAGCCTGTAACCAATGACTTACAAACCTTAACCCCCTTAGGGAACCCCCTTAGGGATCCCCCCGGGGTCTGAAATAAAGAATTATTTTATATAACTTAACCCTAGTCCTGTGAGGATGCGAGTACATTTATCTCCCACTAGTACACAACTTCCTACCCCTTTTCCCATTAACTCTTAAAGACGTGCCAGTACAACAACCAAAGTATGCGTGTGTGTGTGTGTGTGTAGGTGTGTAGGTGTGTGTGTGTGTGTGTGTGTGTGTGTGTGTGTGTGTGTGTGTGTGTGTGTGTGTGTGTGTGTGTGTGTGTGTGTGTGTGTGTGTGTGTGTGTGTGTGTGTGTCGTTAAGTCTCACAGCTGAAAGGCACTAGGTTCGATCCCCATGGTCCTGCAGCCTTAAGAGCGACCTCGCTCCCCGGCCAGAGAGAACTTCACTCAACCCCTAGGGGCGGGTCACTAGTCTGGGTCCAGGACCGACCTAGGACCAGGTCTAGGTGAGGACCGAGGTCTAGAGGAGGACTGAGGTCTAGAAGAGAGGACTTAGAGGACCTGGTCTAGTCTAGAGGACCTACCTAGGAACTGGTCTAGTCTAGAGGACCTACCTAGGACCATCGTCATGTATCTCTCCTGCACGCCGGCCTCCAGCAGCATTGGGGGGGCGTAGGTGATGCCGGCTGCCAGGCAGATCTCCAGACCGCAGGTCAGCGCGTTGAGCAGGACCAGACGCCAGCGGGAACGCCATCCGGGCATCCTGACCGGACCGGCTCTCGTGGCCGGGGGCGGAGTCTGATGGTGGGGTGGGGTGGACGGGGGAGCCACCTGGGAGGTAGGGCAGCGGTGTCACCAGGTCGTCTCAGTTGACCAGGTGGATCCATCTTGCTACCGGCATGCTGGATCTGAGGAGGAGGAGGAGGAGGAGGAGGAGGAGGAGGAGGAGGCTTTTAGATTCATATTCCATCGTTGCCCCATCACGATCCATTCTGAAGGTGTCCGACCACACAGTCAAGTCAAGTCAGGTAAAAAAAAAAATCTGTAGCGCATTTACAGACGGCTGAGCCGCACCAAAGTGCTTCACAATAAAGTTTTTAAGGCAATAAACAAAGAAATGGCCTAAGGCAAAAAGTCAATGACTGTAGGAGTTAAAAGAATGCAAAAAATAAAAATTTAAAAAGGTAACTAGGGTCAAAAGTCATAACGTGCGGTTTTAAGAGGAAGGAAGGGCCAAACGGAGGAGAAGAAAAAATACCCATTTTCTAATTTCTCCCCGCATCGCTGCTGACCTCAGCCCAGTATCAACAGACAAGAGGTTTAAACACTGAAGGACGTTTCCACGTTGAGATAAAATTGCTGTAATAAAGCTTGGATAAAACAACACTATATGTCAAAGCAAATCAATGTAAGCCTATAGTTTTTCTGAATTAACAAACAAACAAACAGCAGAAAAGTTGAAGGATCAACAACCACAACAACAGCGGGCTGTGTGTGACGAGCGATGTGTGGACGACAGTTACCAGGTTTAGTGGAAGAGGGTCGCGAGAAACAATCAATCAGGATTCATCGATTAAATGTCTCCAGTGCCCATTAGCAGTAACATTACCAAGATGGAGGAGGAAGGTGACACTTTTAACTACTCAATAAAGGGGCCTTCATCGTTCTAGAACATCCTGTTGGTGTGTGACACTAAAACACTAGAGGGTGAAACTATCATGTATCATGTAGCACTTGGACTTCTGACCAGCTCTTTGATAAAAGGGAATTTTGAGCCAATAGCCATCGTTGACCTGGCGGCCATATTAGTTTGCTGGTTGGGTAAACATTCTAGAATCAGAACTCTTCAAAGGTCAACAAATGGTCCACCCAGGTCGCAGCAAGAACTTCTATTAAGTGTTCTATTAAGTTTGTAGAAGTTGTTCCGACCCTACCAACCAACATGGCCGACAGATAAATAAGGTCTACACCCAATGAGACTGAAGCCCTGAAGTACAAACAACACCTCGATGACTCTGAGCAGTTTCACCAGGGAACGGTTCTACTGCCCAAGGAGCTCGGCCAGATGTTGAATCATCCCACCCCCTGATACGTGTATACTGTGTGTACACAGCTGCTTACTTTGTGGCACCACAAAAGGTCAATGAAAGGTCGCTGAAGTTCCCCAGAAGGGTTGATGAAAGGTCACGACACCTGGGCTTTAGTGGCTCCAGGCCAGACGCTACGGACCAGAGGCTCAGATGTTCCTCCACCCTGGAGCCCGCAGCAGCTGGACAGCAGACAGGACCTCTCCCCCAAGCCGGGGCTAGATGTCCGGGCGGCCGGAGAACGCTTCTATCGTCTGGTTCCATTGTGCTCCTTGAGCTGACACACTGAGAACACCGACGGGGAGACGAGACGCTGCCTCAGAGATCAGCTTATTCATCAACAGACTATACGGCTCACGTCGTTCAGCGAGACTACAGAGCACAGCGGGTCCTAATAGCCCTTGGTCTGATCTTCAGGGGAGATAGGGGGAGACGGAGACTGATATTCCCAGTGTGATTCATTTATGCCCTGATTAGTCACATATCCAGTGTTTGACAGGGGTTTGGTTTTAACATCTGCTGCTACACATTAGTCAGACTCCTGCCACGCTCAGTCAACCACACTGCCACGATTAAACGCTCAGCGCTTCAGGATCCAAAACAAATCCAACAAATCAAGCCGGAATTCATGGCCAAGTTACAGAGATCCCTCAACTGGTTTTCCGGTGCAGGACCAGAACCTCAGCAGTTCACCAGCAGGCTGACCAGAGATGTGAGTACAATAGGCAGAACCAGAGTCTCAGCAGTTCACCAGCAGACGGACCAAAGATGCGAGTCCAGTAGACCCAGGACCAGGTCTAAGAGGCAGGTCTGAAAAGCTCAATCCTAGACCTGAACTCGACTCAAGTTCGCTCACCAGGAACCAACAAGACCTCCAGGTTCCAGAACAGGGACTTGGTATCAAATGTAAGTCCAACTCTAACCCTGCTGTGCAACACATTAGGCTGCGAGGATACACGCTCATGCTAAATTACAGTATATATATATAGTTACCCATCTTAGGAATCTGGAATTGAATCCTCTGGAATTCCGGAATTCAGCTTTCTGGAGGAGGTGCCTAAATAAAACGATGTCACTGAATTAATAAGAACGCTGTAGCGAGCTCCAGAGTCTGGACTGCAGGACTACACAGCCCCGATACTATACAGCCCTGATACTACACAGCCCCAAGACCGTATCATCGGATCTGCGAACAGCTGGGGCAGAAGTATGTCCAGTGCTATCCCTAGAAGACTTGGGCGCAGCTGTTGACCGCGTCTTCTCCGTACAGCCTCCCAGAACATCCCAGGCGTCATGGTTCCGTAGTTACCACCATCAGTATGAACAGAACCTCGTTCAGATGTACTTATGAGTCAGGTTATGAACCCCAGGACAATATAATATTACTTGTGCATAACTAGTAAGACCCTTTTATCCAATGGGTTATTTCCAACTGTCAGTGTGAATCCCTTGCTCTACCACTTTGAGCTACACAGGGAATCAAACCCCTAACCCCCTGGCAGTGTTAATCCCTCTCTCAATCAGTTGAGCATACAGGACCTTCATAAGGGGGACATTAGGCTCTTGTATAAGAGCCTTTACCACTATCCATCACCTACCTGCTGATAACCATACCTTGAATATCAATCAACTATCTTCTGCTGACTTGTATACCTCAACATACGTGACTATCAATCACCTATATCTGTTAACCTCTATACCTCACCATACCTTTAATATCAATCCCCTACCTTCTCAAGCATCACATCATAAAATGCCACGCGGAACATTTAAAACTTCAACAAACGCAACCCTTCATTGTTCTTCATAGATGTTATTTATGAAGGGTTAATCCCTTAACAAGATGTATTTATAGATACGAGTTACTCCTCCCCATATTCGGTACCGCTGTATGAAATGTCTTCTTTAATAAACTGGCTGTGAAGTCACTCAATCAAGAGGTGTGGGGCTTTAATCAACACAGCAGAACCCCCCAGACGTCCCAGTGCATCCCAGTTGGACGGATGTCGCTGGCTCTTGGTTTCTAAAGAGCTCCACGAGGCTCTCCAATCCCGTTAAATCATGACATCACGGCGGCGGCCTTGCCGAGGCGTGAGGACAGCGCGTCTGAAGCGGGAACATGCGTCTATATTTACACTAGGAGCCAGAGCCCATCTGGTGGCTGTCGGCACAACTCAGTCAGTCTATGAGATACACAGGTAATCACAGCCTCTACACTGTGTGTGTGTGTGTGTGTGTGTGTGTGTGTGTGTGTGTGTGTGTGTGTGTGTGTGTGTGTGTGTGTGTAAGATACACAGGTAAGGTAGGGCTCTCAATTAGTCTTGCTGTGATTGGTAAACCAGTGAAAGGATTCTTCCACTCGTTCTTCTCATCTCAGGTGGGAGTTATGGACTGAGATCAGCCAGCGGGTCGTGTTCTCCCCAGCAGGGGTGCCAGCGCTGCCCACGTTCCCTCGGGCAAGAGGTGCTAGCCATTCTTCCTCCAGTTCTACTTTCCTCAAGGGGCTGTAGGACCGTGCGACAACCTTCAGACCCCGTTGGAGAATCCACCCCCCCCACCACCACCCCTCCCATAGTGACTATTCTACAGTACACTATAGTACTCACCATGGTGGTTTACTGTAGTCTAGTGTGCTTACTACAACGGACCCTAACCCTCCACCTGTGATACCGGACATGTATAAACTAGTGCGTCCATTTCTGATGATGTCACTTCCAGGCAGACAGAGTGGGCCTGAAAGAACAGACTTCCGTGTGTGTGTGTGTGTGTGTGTGTGTGTGTGTGTGTGTGTGTGTGTGTGTGTGTGTGTGTGTGTGTGTGTGTGTGTGTGTGTGTGTGTGTGTGTGTGTGTGTGTGTGTATGTGCGCGCGCGCGGGGATGCGTGCGTGTTCAAAGCTTGCCCTCTAATCTTCATTCTCGCGAGGCCCTTTGACCTCTCTCCCCTGATGGCCTTTAGGCGTCTCTCTGAAGGCCTGCCTCGACTTCCATCTGATTTGGCTCCATGCCACACACACACACACACACACACACACACACACACACACACACACACACACACACACACACACACACACACACACACACACACACACACACACACACACACACACACACACACACACTGCCCCCTGCGGTTCCGTGCTAAAAGTCCTCCGCTCTCCTCCTCATCGACCTGCAGACCCGTCTGCCCGTTCCTTCATGTTATACTGGGACGCCTGGGGTGGGGGGGGGGGGCGAGGGAGACCCCGTGCCCTCCTGGGTGTTTGAAGACCCCTTCACTGAGCCGGCAGGTCGGCTCTGTGATGACGGCTGAGCCCCCCCAGGCCCCCCCCCCCAGGGTGCCCCTTCCCCCCCCCAACATGACTCAGACCCGGCTCCTGGGAACACAACAGGCTTTGTGCGCATTGTGCTGCAGAGTAACTGGATCCACTGGAGGAGTGGGAAGATCAATTAGGCTTTGATTTAACACAGGGGAGGGGCGGGGCTACAGGCTCAGTGTGCTAGCTACAGGCTAAAGGCTACAGGCTACAGTGTTCTAGCTACAGGCTAAAGGCTACAGGCTACAATGTGCTATATACAGGCTTAAGGCTACAGGCTGCAGTGTTCTAACTACGGGCTGAAGGCTACAGGCTAAAGGCTACAAGGTACCGTGTGCTATCTACAGGCTAAAGGCTACAGTGGGCTATCTTGTATGCAGCAAGCGCTGGTGGGCAGACCAGCTCGACCACCCTCTCTCCAGACCCCCCCGGGGCCCCTCTAGAGACAGAGACAGAGAGAGACCGAGACAGACAGAGAGACAGTTAGAGCTAGACAGACAAAGACAGAGACAGACAGAGACGGTGAGGGAGACAGAGAAAGAGATAGGCAGGAGATCACCTGACCTCCTTGTCGTATTTCTGGAGAGGCTAATAATACCCGTGCCGGCTACGACCCAATCTCAAGTGTGTAGCGCTCCGCTAGCGACCACTCACACAGCTACAGGTTCTGCTGTACACAATACTTACCAATAATCATTAAGACATAACTATTAATGACCTGGTCCCAGAGACTCCATATCCTGACAGACGGCACATTAAGGAGCAGGTAGGGGCTAGACAGTGCAGAGACAGGTCATTAAGGAGAGGAGAGGCAGGATGAGGAAGAGGAGTGTGAGTGTGAGTGTGAGTGTGAGTGTGAGTGTGAGTGTGTGTGTGTGTGTGTGTACACGTGTCAGTCAGTGTGTGGGTGTTAAACAAGAGATGGGCGGGGCTAACACAACTCAACAATGGATTGTTAACAATAGAGCGTTCAATCGAGCGTAACAATAGCCGGTAGGGGCCTGTGGTGCATTGTGGGTCAGTGATCCTGATAACGCAGCTCGATACTGAGCGCTCTCTCGAAGCAGAACAGAGAAATGCAAAGGAAGCCACTAGTCCTTGTATCTTACCAACATAGCCAGCTAGCCCCCCCCCCCCCCCCCCCCCCCCCCCATGGGACTCAAACCCCTAACCCTGGCAGTGTTAACGCCTTGCTCTACCACTTTGAGCTCTACCACCCACCCCCCCCGAACCTCCCGTCAAAACAGATTAGTGGAGATCTGTGCTTTTAAGATTTAACAGCAGTATAAGAACAATAGTTCTGTTCCTGTCACACCAACATTACTAGACACACACACACACACACACAATATCATCATCCATTCCCTCAAATCCCCCTCAGATTGAAGTGGTCTGACTGGTGCTTAGCGCGTTCTTGTTGAAGAACTAGTCCTCAAACAGAACCCGCGACCAGAAGACCCAGAAGACTTTTCCTCAAACAGAACCCGGGACCAGGTGAGTAGATAGACACCGTGGTAACCAGCAGATAGACACCATGTAACCAGTAGATAGAAAACATGGTAACCAGGTGAGCAGATAAACACCATGGTAACCAAGTGAGCAGCTGTCGGTCCCATATCAGCTAAACGTCCGCCTCAGTATTGATCACTGATCATCCGATTAATCACTCCCGTTACACATTAACCTTTAAGTAAACACGTGCAACGCAAATATGACCGACACACCCGTTTACACGCGCCGCTGATGCTCGGAATACAGGATTTAGGGGGCGGGGCCAAGTGTTCCGGACGTCCAGCTCACAACAAACAATCACAGACGTCATGAGAGCATTCAAAGTCCGCTTCCACTGGGGCTGGTTTTATAGAGCCTGTGGCTCAACACCTCCTGACATCACTTCCTGCTGTGGTCTTAACGTTGTACCACGGGTAACATTAAGCGTCTTCACTTAATTTAACGTCAAGTTGTGAGTGAGGCATGATGTAAGGAGGCCCATCCGTCGACCACCACCGGTCCCATGTCCCGGTCCTGGGCTCCGCAGCAGTGATGGAGAGGCTGGGCTCGGCGGCCGACACACAGAGGCATTGTTGGGCTCCGTGTCGGGGCAACACAGACACCGCCTCAGACACAGCGGCCAGTTGAAAGGAGAGGGCTGTTCCCTCTGCGCACAGCGAGAACAAGCAGCGGATTAACAGCGCTCGTCGCGGTGTCCTCGTCTTCTGCAGGACACGAGTTGCGTTGCTTGGAATGGAACAGGCCACCATTATGACGGAGAACACAACACAGGCCTCACGGGTTCCCCCACAGAGGACCATTGATGGAGGTGGGCTCTGAGGGCCCAGGAGGAGCCGGGGGGGGGGGGGGGGGGTGGGGGGCTCTTCTGGTGGCTCTGATTGGAGGTTCTCATCAGCAGGGGGCTGGTGATGGTCCACACCACCCCGGAGGAGCAGATGTCAAGGAGCAGGTTGAACTCCGGGTCACCGTGGAAACCGTGGAAACAGTCGTGGTTGAGCTGGGTTCCTCTTCCGTCAAACAGGAAGTGGTCTGGGCGCCAGCTGGTGGCCGCCTCTCAGACACACAGAGCTACCCACAAGGATGCTGGACGGCCGGCTCAGACTGGCCGGGGAGGTTCCCTTAATGGGAAATCGTCCAACACGTCATTACATCACCATCACCAGAATACATCAGACGGCACTCATGTATTTTGGTGACTTTGGCCGATGGCACTCACTGATTGAACAGATGCAGCCCAAAAGTAGAGGCCAATGAATTGAGTGGAGACCCAGGTGGAGACCCAGTTGGTAGAGACCCAGGGGGGTACAGACCCAGGTAGATACCAAGGGGGTACCGACCCAGGTAGAGACCCAGGGGGTAGAGACCCACGTAGAGACCCAGGGGGTAGAGACTCAGGTAGGGACCAAGGGGGGTAGGGACCCAGGGGGGTAGGGACCCAGGGGATAGAGAGCAGGGGGTAGCGACCCAGGTAATGACCCAGGGAGTTGGAGACCCGGGGGGTAGAGAGACCCGTTTCGTTACGGATTTTCTACCGAAGAACACTATTCCACTAAGTGGATGAAGCTTTCAGAAGGAGCTTTTAATAATCATTTCTCGAGTGGCCGGTCTAAACAGATTTGAAACCTTCTTTTGCTTACTAGTGCTGGCCGAGTTTGACGGAGAAGGTTCCCTCAGACCTGAGCTGTTCTGTTGTCAGCTTTCAGATTACTCACGTACAGTCTAACCCTAAAGTCCCACCCTCCACACCCTGTGATTCTGGAAAGCCAAGCACTGTGTAATCAGGACCAAACATCACCTCCTCTCCTGCTCCCAGTACACAGCGTGAGTGAGTGAGTGAGTGAGTGAGTGAGTGAGTGAGTGAGTGAGTGAGTGAGTGAGTGAGTGAGTGAGTGAGTGAGTGAGTGAGTGAGGGTGTCAGGGAGCCATCCCAGGCTTAGCCCCCCTAGCTCCGTGTCTCGACCAGTCGTCTCGTCACCAGACAATAGCGCGGCTGAACGGGACATCAAAGCCCCCCCTGCCCCCCGCTCCCTCCCTCATTCGGGCTGAATGGCGGTCGCGGAGGCGTCGTGTATCAAAGCCCCGCCCAGCTTCTCTTTCTGCCCACATGAAAGAGCCCGTCTCTGGTGTCATGTGTTCACCCCCGCTTCAAAGAAACCCCAACACCAGAATCCTCCTTCAACATACTCTGGCCCCCGTCTCCCGCCGCAGCCCCCCCACCGCAACGCACTGATCCACTCAAGCATCCGTCGTCTCCACATTCATCCATTCATTCAGTCGGTCATGACCACAAGGTGGCATTCTGCAGAGTTACACGTTTCTGAGTGGGGGAGGGAGAGATACAAGCCATGGGGGGGGGGGGGGGGGGTGAAGACAGAGACAGAGACAGTGACAGAGAGAGAAGCCATGGGGACACACCGAGACAGAGACAAGCCATGGGGACAGAGAGACTAGGGGACACAGTCAGAGAGAGAGACTTGACCACAGTGTCGCCCCACGCGTTCCCAGATATTGCAGATATTGTTTTGAAGTACAAAGGAAAAGGCTTAACCGACAAAGGTACAAAGGTACTTCCTTCCTTTTCAAAATACTGCTTATTCATTGGCAGTCGACTGCAATCGGCCGGAACTCAAGGTGACTCCAGGTGTCTCCAGGTGAGCCCAGGCGAGCCCAGGTGTGTCAGCTATTAACCCCCCAGCGTCCGCTGTGTCGTTGGAGTGCATTCACAGTTCGCAGTAATGGGCTGAGACGGAGATGAGCAGATGGGTGCGCTTGTTTCCGTGGGTTCTGAGCCGGTGGACCCCCAACACCTTGGCCCGACGGAACACACACACACACACACACACACACACACACACACACACACACACACACACACACACACACACACACACACACACACACACACACACACACACACACACACACACTTTGGAAAAGCTAATTGTGACAATTTATCAAAACAAATGACGACCCAACAGAAGAGCAGTTTGTGATGTGGTGAACGGGATGGGTGGGGGGGGGGGGGGGTCGATGTCGTCTAATCTTATTGCTGAGGTGTGGGGGGGGGCGTCATTAGGGGATTGGCGGCCATGTTCCCAGGCCCAGCTGGCTACGGTCGCTCTATTACAGGGGAGCAGCGGCGACCTCCGACCCCCCCTCTGCGGGGGGGCGGGGGAACACTTTGTGCCTCCGAGTCTCACGGAGCCCCCCATACACCAGACCCCCCCCCACCCTGCTGGGACCTGGGGGCCACAGACCTGATGGTCTGCATTCCACAGAGGAACCCTGTTCCCCTCCAGTCCGGTTCTCCCAGTCCTGGACCGCATGCCCCCTCAGGCCTCTGACTGGATGCCTGATCCGAATAAGAGAAGTGGGAGAACGGCCCCGCCGAGCCCACAGAGGACTACCGTGTCCCCCCCCTGTTACATTCCGCCGTTTGGAAACACATTCGTCCAGAGTGACTTCTAACGGAGGCAGAGTCAATCATATGCAAAGCGTCCGACCGTAAGGGGAGGAGCTACAGGAAACAGTGACGTTTGACCTAGATTCAAATCCTTGGTCAAGCAAACAGTAAGGGTGAAGATCACCTCCCGACACTCTCTGAGCTCCACCTTCTCTCAGGTCTCAGTAGAGTGGTCTAGATAACCATACGCGCAAATGGCACTAGGGACGGGGGGGATATGACCCCCTCAGATTCATAGTGACCCCCCCCACTGTCCCTACAAAAGGCGACAAACATCGCCGGTAAAACAGAGGCTTCCTCCTCTTGAAATGTCACTGGAACATGTCTTACAAACAGCATATGCTGATCTTTCTCCGAGACAGTGAAATACTCCCACACGACCGACATTTTCTTTCAACTTTATTTACCACAAGTGCGCGCTGGTGGCTTATTTATTTTTTCCTGTAGTCTCTTTTTCTGTATTTCTCAGTTGATCAACACTACGAATGCTGGTAACAAATAAATTGTGAAAAGACACACCGTGTGAAGTTATTTTTTTGGCCATAGTTTCCATATGCTTAAGACGTGTCTAGTTCACCGTCATGCAGGCTGTGTTTAGTAAAATAAATAGCGATCTGTTTTTTGCGCATTTAGGCCTATCTGCCTAAGCCCACGTTGAAATAATTTTGATGTTGAATGTTGATGGCACAGTTGTTGAAATAAACAGATTGATTTCATACAAATCATAAAAGCCTCTCCCTGTGTCATTGTGTGTGCATGTATACGAGGTGCGTGGGTGCAAGTCTGCGTGCGTGCGTGCGTGGGGGGGTAAGGTTTGTTTCCCTGGCACGAAAAGGGGAATAAATAACATCGGTATCAGCCAAATTGTTATTTTAATCATTGGTATCGGCCCACAATTTCACAATCGCTGCATCCCTAATTCCAACATTAAAATAAATGGAACACTCACTCCTTACTCCCATTACAAATGATGCAGCCAAATGACACCACCACCACCAACACCACCACCCCCACCCCCACCTAACCAACACCACCATCACCCTAACCACCACCGCCCCCTAACCACCAACCACCACCACCACCAACACCCTAACCCCCTCCACCCCCACTACCACCGCCCCCAAAACAACTGTGAGTGTGATGTTCTTTAATCTGACCCAATGATAGGCCGTTCACACCAAAAATAACCAAGAGCCAGTTCCGGGCTGGTGCTAGGGCCAGTTCAAAACTGGTTCCAGCCTTATCCCAGTTATAAACCAGTTGGTTTCACACCTGCCAGAGCCAGCCATGGAGCCGGTCGAGAGCAACGACATGACGTCACTGCAAACGTCTGCATACGTCTCCGCTTTCCCAGCAACCCTCGCGCCTTGCCGGTGTGGGTGTCAGATTGACTCGGCTGCCAGATCGACTCGGGGTCCTAGATGCGCAATAATGACGCACTTCCTGTAAACGCTGTCTTTTAAATGCGCATGCGCGTTTCATTCATTCCCATGTTATTCCCAAGTATTAACGATCTCCTTTTGTTTTCTAATCTATGAATAATAATCTAATGTACAAATTATTGTTGCATATACTCCATCACTGAACGGGGCGATCCACTTTATTCCCAGCGCTCCCAACACAGAGTCAAAACAGCGACCCACACCCAGACACCGTTCTCGTCCTTCAGAATAAGAGTCCCTAACAGGAACTGGGTTACATATGCAGTCATCAGTGCTTTTAGATGTGTTTCCAATGGCTTTGTCGTGCGAAAGAACGGGCTGCGTTCAATGAAATCAAAACCAAAACGGATTGAGCCGGATTGAGCCTTCTTTTTATGTCCATGATTGAGCCCCGTTTATGAACAACCCTTCTGGATTCGTCCGATGACTTGTGTCGATACGTCAAGTGTCGATATGTCATTTGTAAGCGCAGGACCCTGAGTCGATATGGCAGCCGAGTCAATCTGACACCCACACCGGAACTGTACAATAAGAAGAAGAACCCTCGCGCCAGTTTCAAACACAACAACAATAATTTCGTCTTCACGTCAATCCGTGTATGGTTCGTTCTTTGAATATTCCGATTTAAAACAAAATCAAAAAAACATACACCGATTTTTATTCCTATTGCCCTTTTTCAGTTTCAAAACCAAATCAGAAAAACCAAAAGCGTCTCTGTTAATTGTTTTTTCTGATTTTGTTTTAAATCGGAATATTCAAAGAACGAACCATACACGGATTCACGTCCATTGTTTACTTCAGTGTTTTTAAAAATGCCGGTCTTCGTTGGACTTCCTGTTTATGAAGGTAAGGATAACCCGGCCCCCGCCCCCTGCCCCTGGCGTAAAGGCAGTTTCGTTCTAGCCCAGCTCAATCCTGGGGTTGGAGTTTAACCGGTTTTTACAGGCCGGAGCCGGTTCTCTGGCGATGTGAAACCAAAACACTGGCTCTTGCTCCGAACTAGCCCGGAACCGGCTCCGATTTTGCGGCGGTGTGAGACCCATTAGAGATCCCTCTTCCTGCCCTCCTCCCCATTGCTCTCCAACTATTGGCTGCCTGTCATCACCTGGAGGCTCCTGTTCAGAGCGGTGCTGCTCACCTGACCGACAACCTGACCAATCAGACAATGGGCCTTCGAGCCTCACCAATCAGAGCTCTGCCCCAGCAGGAGTGGAACTGAGAGTGTCCTGCTGAACTGAGAGTGTCCTGCTGAACTGAGAGTGTCCTGCTGAACTGAGAGTGCCATGCTGAACTGAGAGAGTGTTCTGCTGAACTGAGAGTGTCCTGCTGAACCTGTTCTGAGGGCCCGGAGAGAGAGCCATTGTACGGCCGCATACCGGGGATTGTTCCGGCCCGCGGCGGCTCCAGGAAACAATGCCGCAGACAAGACACAGCTTAGCACAGAGAGGCCTCTGACCACGCCCCCTGACCACGCCAACCGGGTTACCGCGGAGACACACCGCGCCGGGTACACTCTGAACCCTAATCCAGCTCCTCAGAGGAGGGGTCGGGGGTCAGGGGTGAGGAGGAACACAGGTATGAGGGGGAGAGACACTCAGACGGCCGGTCCAGTCAGATTGAGTGACTGAGGAGCAGAAGGTGACTCCGGTCATGTGACCGCCCGTCAGGTGACCCCGGTCATGTGACCTCCGTCATGTGACTGTAGTTAAAGGTCTATAAGGAGCTTGGTGCCTGGCGGCAGATTAGCCCGGCCTGGGACCAGACATCTGGTAGTCTGGCGAGGAGACTCCAGGGGGAGGATGAGGACACCCTGACCCCCAGCCCCCTACCTCCACTGGGGCGGGGGGGGCACGGAGCAGCTCACCATGGGCAGTGAGCCAGACTGGTTCCACAGAGGGGGTTCAACATCCCTAGTCCGGGGTGGGGGGGGTTTACTGCTGCTCCGGGGGGGGGGCAGCTTCAGAACCCCTCAGGTTCCCCTTTGAACCGTTATTATCCATCTACCGGCAGCAGTGTTACCAGATTGGGACGGATTTTCCACCCAATCTGGCAACCCCGGCTGCAGCGAATCTGGCCTGATCTGGCAACACCGAGCTCGAGCATCACGGTTAATCCTGGAGCACCCAGGGGGGTGACGAGGAGGAGGCTGAGGCTGTCTGGTCCTGTCCTCAGCACAGCGGATATCCAACTAATCCAGGCGGTTTTGTGGGTGGTAGATAGTCCAGACCAGTCATGAATGTCATTTGTACGTCCAGACAACGAATCGATAAAACATCTCCCTCCCTGCTGCTTAGTTTCCATGGGAACGAGTGTCTCCGGTTACCCGTTCAGACAGTCCATCTGGGTGCCACGCCGTTCGTTCCAGTGTGGTGTTGCCGTTACCCCAGATTCAAACTATCAACTAGTAACTTTGTTACTTTGTTTCATATGAAATATCCAATCGGAGAAGACTGAAGAAGGACAAAGAATGATAGTGGAAGAGATCCTGACATTTTAAGAAGGAGAATTAGACAACATTAGACATGATATCTTATTAAGATAACACACGTCTACTTTACCAGATAAAACCGGTCCGGGAGGAAAGGCATTCAGAGTTTCAACCTAACCAGAAAGCCTCGTCATGCATATTCCACACAGGGCCAATATAAACCGTGAACACGCAGACACCAGAGATATCACAGCAGCATCTCAAACCACCGCTCAGCCAGTGGAGGAGTTCTGCCATTTCCACTGAGACGTATCCCAAAGCAGAGGAAAGCCATAGTGAAGGAGGTCTCTCCTCCCCTCTCCACCACTGGGTGTTGGAGAGGGGAAGCAGGCTGACTCCTAACTCCTTCGACGGGTCAGAGACCCCAGGACTCAGGGTGCAGAAACACACCAGTTCCCAGAAACTGAGAAGGGACAAAAATAAGCATGTGGGCCTTTTTTTTTTTTTATGTACGAAACACACATAAAGAATTACTTGTGTCCTCGCAAATAATGTCCTTACAGTTTAGAATTGACAAAACTTGGATTGATCGTGTAAAATAAATGAGAGAGAGAAGAGAGAGAGAGAGCGAGAGAGAGCGAGACACAGAGAGAGAGAGACAGACCGACAGAGAGACAGAGAGAGAGTGAGGGACAAGGCATTATTCAGCGTGGATGAATACCACTTCAGAGGGACGGAGGAGGAGGGCGTGCGTTGTGCGAGGCCAGAGTCATGACCGTGGAGCATCAAAGGTCCCTCTGTGGTGGGTGCTTTAGCCTCTGACCTCTGGTCCTCTTCCCTCTGAACACAGTTTTCTGGAGGATCCGATTTCCCGGTAAAACATAATGAGCCACACTGCTGAGAGGAGAGGTTTGGACTGCTGGACCTTGGTGAGGCGTCTGTGCGCGGTGAACTGTCTCTGAACCTGGCGCACTCAAAGCTTCGCTGGTTATTTTCTATTCATCTAAAAGTTGGAGAAAACATCTGAAAACATTTCTAATGACGACCAATACTTTGTAGTGTATTTTTTCGAATTTCATAACAACATAATAAAAAAAGATATTCGCACGGGGTAAAATAAGAAGTCCAATGAGATGATCACCAGAAACCACCATATCGTCTCTCAGGTGGGAGGGGGGTTCAGCGACCTGAGGAGTTTGGACCAACTTCCAGAGACCCACCTCCCCCCGTACACATGTCAGGAGCCAGTGCGACTGGGTCCCCACCGCGCTGCCCTACTGGTGGAGCAGGACCAGTACCGCACGGCACAGCGGGGGGCCGTCCCACAGGAGAACTCTTCACACACACACACACACACACACACACACACACACACACACACACACACACACACACACACACACACACACACACACACACACACACACACACACACACACACACACACACACGTCTAACGTGGCTCAGTGTATCACGACTATCTTTCACATCGTGTAGTCACACACACACGCACGCACACGCACGCACGCACGCGCGGGTTTAGTGGGGATACACACAGCGATGTAGGGACACGACTCGTCCTCACAAAGCGATCCAAGACGTTTTAAGACCCGCGGTCGCTCTGAGTTCGGCCGTCCGTCTCCGAAAACACGCCAGCACGGCATCAAGTACAACACAAGCGTCACACTGAACCACAACACACAACCGCAACACACAACTACAACACAGAGCCGCAAACTAGAGAGAAGTACCCCGGAAGACCTACCGTGTGATCGGCTTCAAGGGATCCAGGCGACGGGGACGTGGTGGTTCTGCTCGGTGTACCCGCTGTTGGCCAACTACTTGTAGGCAGGACTGTCCGCCCGGGACGGGACGGGAGGAGGGGTGGCGGTTACCTCGTTGGAAGGGATGCTCCAAATGAGCGATATTGGAGAGGGAGAGGGCGGGACTTCTGGTTTGAACGACGAGAAGCGAGAGAAAGGGCGGGCGTTATGGTAGAGCGCAATCCGTTTCCGTTACGCGTTCAATTATTAATGTATCCAGTTAGTTGTCAAACGCCATACATCATCTTCTGGTCGTTATGGTCTTTATTCGAGTTATGTCCTTATTCTAACAGCACCGGGGACTGTTAACTGGCGTACGCTGCTAATCGGATGTGAGTTGCGATAGACCGGAATAACGCTACAACTTAGAATCCTCTCTCGGCGTTTGGCGGAAAGCTGAACTGAACGGAGAGGCGACAGCCGCGGCGCGGAATGTGGGGACGCGCTGTCGACGAGGTGGTCATAAAGACTACAAAATATAACGTCAAGCTCGATAATTAAATGCTATCTTCATAAAATTGTTGTATAGACTCGGTTTAAATACATTTGCAGTATATATATTAAATGGGAGTGATAATGCATCATTGTTTGTTTACAGAGCATTAACATTTGTATGATAACTAATTTACATAATTAGGTCTAATTAGCTTGTTGGTCCTTTTTTAATAAAACCATTATATGGCAGTCCTAAATCTTTACATTTGAACCGATCATTGCTCCAACAGGAGGGGAAGGTGTTGGGTTTCACACTCGGGAGGTCATGAACTCAGACGCACTTTACGGGACAGCGGTTCCTCCTCACACGCTGCCTTTATGTCTCCGTGGTTTACCATGTGGAAACAACAACGGATGTGTTAAACGTGACTTTATTTTATATTCGTATTCGAACCTTTAAGTGTGTGTTTAATATCGTCGTGATTATGTTTGAGGAACCGCTGACCTGAGGCAGAGCCATGAGAGGGTCGCCCAGGGAGTGGAGGGTGGTGTCAGACCTGAAGGTGGTGTCTGAGACCAGAGGGTGGTCTAGGAGACCAGAGGGTGGTGTTTGAGACCAGAGGGTGGTGTATGAGAACAGAGGGTGGTGTCTGAAACCAGAGGGTGGTGTCTGAGACCAGAGGGTGGTGTCTGAGACCAGAGGGTGGTGTATGAGACCAGAGGGTGATGTCTGAGACCAGAGAGTGGTGTATGAGAACAGACGGTGGTGTCTGGGACCAGAGCATAATGTGTAATGGGGATGGATGCTATCACTAGTTAATCAATCATTAATCTATTGATGGTCCATCACTACACTATTGATGGTCCATCACTAGTGTGGTCCTCTGATGGTCCATCACTAGTCTATTGATGGTCCATCACTAGTGTGGTCCCCTGATGGTCCCTCACTAGTCTATTGATGGTCCATCACTAGTCTGGTCCTCTGATGGTCCATCACTACACTATTGATGGTCCATCACTAGTGTGGTCCCCTGATGGTCCATCAATAGTCTATTGATGGTCCATCACTAGTGTGGTCCCCTGATGGTCCATCACTAGTCTATTGATGGTCCATCACTAGTCTAGTCCTCTGATGGTCCATCACTAGTCTATTGATGGTCCATCACTGATGGTCTTCATTAGTTGCCGATTTGGGATCAGTTTTCCTCTCAGTTGCTCCTGGTCTCTGGTGATCATCAACCGGCTCTTCCCTGGTTGCAGATTGGAGATCAGTCTGAATCGTGTTTCCCAGGTGACGCGCATTCCAATGGAATCAGTTTCCCCCTGGATGAATCGTTTCTCCCCCCCTTAGTTCTGGTTCTGGACCAGGTCCGTCCTAATGGGTCTGATCCGCGACGGACCCCTCCAGAGACCGCTCTGCCATGTGGGATTATCTTCAGATGGTTCATCTGTGTGGTTAACCAGAATATCTCCATTAGACACAAGTCTTATCTTCTCCACATGAAATCAGCAGAACTGAAATCTTCTGTGTCCAATCGGGAGGCCTGATATCAAATCAGAGGCCTGCATTTATTTATTCAAAGACTGTAGGCCAGGGGTCTGCTGGAGGATCGATCGCCCACCAAGCTGCACTCAACAACAACTATTAGAGAGGCCAGCTTTGAGAAAGCCTGTTTTCAAAGTAAAAGTCCCCCAGGAGGTTAGCCTCAACCACCCGACGCCCTCAGCTCGTCCATGTTTCAAAGTAGAAGGAAACTCATTTAAAAAGAGATTTAAGGTGCCACTCCAAACCCTCCATTACCACCACCAACGCCCGACAGTAAAACTAAACAACATTTTTCATCGTAAACCAGTCCAAGCAACATAATGCTGGTGCTGTGAGGCACGCTCTATGAATGATTGACATAAAGGTCATTACGGCACCCAGCAACGGCAATCCAAGCGACAAATTTATTCAAAACACTGCAGGGGGGCGAGTTTATGAGCGGGACAGAGGAGATGTGTTCTCAAACCCTGATCAGAGAATTCACAGTTCTGGACAAGATATTAACGAACACGTCTGTTCCAGGAGCTTAACAACATTGGATTAGGATTGGATTGGTTAACGCTCCAACAAACACAACACATGTCAAGTTCACAGAAGATGTCACAATCACATTAAATACCTTTGAATTAAAAATGATGCAAGAGAAAACACATCACACACAAGCCTTGTGCCATGGGCAGCTTGCATACAATCTATGAATGTTTATCAGAGATAATGAGTCACCACTGTCATGAAAACTGTTCTGGAAACATTCTGTCTCATATGTTTTTAAATAATTGTAATTGCATTTACTGTTTTTTTTTTGTAGGTCCTGAAACATCAGGACGGGCTCTGGAGCCCCACACAGAACCTCCCCCTCCTCTCTGACCACTGAAACATCAGGACTGATTCTGGCGATCCACACAGATCCCCCCCCTTCTCTCTGAGCACTGAAACATCAGGACTGACACTGACAATCCACACAGATCTCTCCCCCTCCTCCACGCCTCGCTGACCGTTGATATCCCCCCGGTGGCGAGAGTCTGGTTCTCTGTGCTAATTGGTCCCCAGAGGGGCGGATCTTGTTCCCCCGGTGGTGCTGGATGACTGGTCGGTTCCTCTCCGGGGCACGTCCCACATTTTGATTGACCACCGAGTGCCAGGAGCCAGACCTGTGAAGTCTGGATTAGAGATAGAAGAAGACCTTCAGCGCACGCAAGGCCGTGTGTGGTGTTGGGTGGTGGTTCCACCAGGATTATGGTTCCTCTCGAGGTGGTGTTGGTTGGAGGTTCCTCTAGGGGTGGTGATTCCTCTAGAAGTGGCGTTGGTTCCTCCAGAGGTGGTGTTGGGTGGTGGTTCCTCCAGAGGTGGTGTTGGTTCCTCTCGAGGTGGTGTTGGTTCCTCTAGAGGTGGTGTTGGGTGGTGGTTCCTCCAGAGGTGGTGTTGGGTGTTGGTTCCTCTCGAGGTGGCGTTGGGTGTTGGTTCCTCTAGAGGTGGCGTTGGGTGGTGATTCCTCCAGAGGTGGTGTTGGGTGGTGGTTCCTCTAGAGGTGGCGCTGGGTGGTGGTTCCTCCAGAGGTGGTGTTGGGTGGTGGTTCCTCCGGGGATTGTTGGTTCCTCAGTGCTTGGAGGTGAGCGTCAGGGGGGAGGACACTCTGAAGATCTGAGGCAGCATGTTGCTGAGCTGGTAGAACATCTCATCAGAGATGGTCTGTGGACAACAGAAGGGGATAGGCTGCGGGTGAGAGGCCATCACATCTCCAAAAACACAGAACCACAGAAACACCTCGCAGACGCAGAAGACATGGGAAAGCAGGCACACAAAATGCCAGCCTTTGAACCCCTTCAATATTCAATAACCTCACCGCTCCCCCACCCCTGTCAGTAGGGCCCTTCTCAAGCGGAGTCTTTTGGTTTCCTGCTTCCAAAACGAAGACCAGAGAGTGGATTTTAATCCGGTGTTGTGGTTCAGGAGACGTCCTGTTGTGGTGATGACCTCCGACCCTCTACCCCGGCCTTTGAGGCCGAGCGGTGATCAGTTGCCTTGGGGAATGCGTGGCGGCTGAGTGTGGCATCGATGCAGCGCCGCAGCCCTGCAAACCCCTGAGGCTGGGACGACCATGAGCCTAGTCTCGTGACCAGCTAGGATCAGGGTGACTATCCTGACACATTGTCAAACCAGACGGTAGACGTCCCGGTTTAGACTCAGGGCTTCCAGGTGAGGACCACTCACCTTGGGCACCAGGAACTGGACGGTGCGGGAGATCCCACCGTCCCACGAGACCATCTCCATCATGAAGCCTGCGGGCGGAGACAGGAGGATTACAAGCAGGGCTGAGAACCATCATTTCTCAGCCCTGCCCAAGTAGCCTCAATAAAGTTAGAGAACTTAACATAAGTCCTTTACTACTGCAGCAGTGTTGGTGCTATGGCGTGTTAATGTGTCGTCGTGTGGTGGTAATATTACAAGTTTTTTTTGAGTTAGTCTCTTCACCTTTGACACACTTGAAGACCAACTCGGCTCTCTTCAGACACCATGGGATGGTCATCTCCTGCACAGCAAGTAGGAGGAGAAGAGGAGAAGATCAGAAAACATCTCAATCAGGTCCCCATGTGGTTTGTGTTGCTCCATTGTTGACTCCGGTCTAGCAGACAGGGTTGGAGTTTGTTTTCACTCTCTGTCTGCCAGCTGTTTCCTGGGATTCCTTGGCATTTTCTACTTCCTGACCACGTCAACCAATCGGGGCACAGCACACCACCTGACCACTTAATGACAGTTTCCAGTGTTGTCAACGTGGTACTCACCACAACCTCCGGCTGGAGCTTCCTGAAGTTCTACCACCGCCGCCCAAAAAGGCTCCTCTCACTTCCACTGGGATACACTGACGACTAGAAACGGGTTCCTCTCAAACCTGTAGCCAGGGAGACCACACTCTGGTCTCTCCATGTAAAAATGTCCAGTCAGGTCGATGTTATTAGTATAGCCCTTAATCACAGTTACAGTCTCAAAGGGCCTCACACTATACCCCCCCCCCCCCCCCCCCCCCACCAAACCTTTAACACTCTAAAGGGCAAAGGAACGCTAAAGGAAGAAACCCTGGCTTACACCCCCTGTATGTTGTACGTCCTCTAACTTAATAATAGTACTCAGCATTGTGTAGCGTCTTATCCAAGCTTAATCTTTGTTGTATACGGGGAACGGGTTAACCTAGTGATTGTTACTGCTTGGCACTTGATTCTATTAACATCCTTACTGCTCCGACAGCGATATATTGTTGTTTCTCTTTCTTTTGACAAATCCACTTATTGTAAATGACTTTGGATAAAAGCGTCTGCTAAATAACCTGAATGTAACCGTTAATGTGAACAAGACGGAACACAAATCTCTCCTTCCTGGGACTGGTAGGCTGCACCTAGTGCAGATCTGTCCTCTTTGCCTCAGGGATGGGTAGGTTGGCACTAGGTGGAGGCCATACCAACGTCACATTAGACCGCAGACGGGTCTGTGTGATGCAGCGGTTTGGTTTTTTTCCTTCTCTTCCCAGTCCTCTCTCTACCTCCCCGCCCTGCCCTGCCACGTCTGGCGCTGGGGCTCGCTGCCAGAGGAGCTCTCCTCTCGCTACGATGAAGATGCGCTGAACCGCCCAAGCCCTTCGTCCTCCTCACCAGCCGGGGGGGAGGAGCTGGCATAGTCCAACATGTCCTCCGTCGCTCAGCAGTCCTCCAACCCCCAGGAATACATCTGACCACGGCTCGGTGTCTGCTGCAGCGTCGGTCTGCTCTGACCAGCTACACTCCCCCCCCTGCGGTCTGAACCAGCTACAGTATGGAACCCGTTCAAATATGTGAACACATCTCGTTCACATACACGTGTGTGTGTGTGTACCTCTGACATGTTGTGTGTGTGTGTGTGTGTGTGTGTGTGTGTGTGTGTGTGTGTGTGTGTGTGTGTGTGTGTGTGTGTGTGTGTGTGTGTGTGTACCTCTGACATGCTGTGGGCCAGCAGCAGGGGGATGGTGATGGTGGTGATGTCGTGGGTGCAGCAGACCTTCAGAAGGTTCCTCAGGCCCATGATGGCGGGGTCCCGGGCTGTGATGTTGCCCAGGCGCACGTGGTCGTCCACACACAGGTGGAACACCACATGCACCTCCGACAGGTTTGAGTGGCGGGAGATGTAGAACTCACCTGGGGGGGGGGGGGAAAGAGAGAGAGAGAGAGAGAGAGAGAGAGAGAGAGAGAGAGAGAGAGAGAGAGAGAGAGAGAGAGAGAGAGAGAGAGAGAGAGAGAGAGAGAGAGAGAGAGAGAGAGAGAGAGAGAGAGAGAGAGAGAGAGAGAGAGAGAGAGAGAGAGAGAGAGAGAGAGAGAGAGAGAGAGAGAGAGAGAGAGAGAGAGAGAGAGAGAGAGAGAGAGAGTCCAGCAAATATGATGTAATGACTTCCTGGTATGAGTTCATCATCATGGTGACAAGGCGACATGTTATGTCTTGTTCCTGTACTGCCCTTGGTGGGCAGTGTTTGTGGCCCTCTGCTCTGTGATTAATTAATGATAATTAAGGTGGATGTTCCACCTGGTACGATGTTGGACGGGTTCCGCTCCAGATGTTTGTTCCTGTCCTCGGCGCCGTTCCTCTTGACCTCTGACAGGAGAAGAAGATGGACACATCAGCATAGAGTCTAGAGAAGAGGTGGTGTTGCTAGAGGTGGTGTCACTACAGAGTAGAGTGGGTGTTACAAGAGGTGGTGTTACTAGCGGTGGTGTTTCCACCTGGGTTTTCCCTCTGCTTGCTGCTGCGCTGGGCGCGGGCGTACAGCGCCACCTGCTGCACCACCTCCAGCTGCTCCTCCACCCGAGGGAAGTGGAAGTCTGTGCACTCCACCGCCACCGTGGCGAAGTCTGGGGAGGAACCACGAGGATTAACACCACCCAGAAGGACTAACCCCACACAGAAGGAATAACCCCACCCACAAGGACTAACCCCCACCCAAGAGGACTCACCCAACCCACAAGGACTAACCCCACCCAGAAGGACTTACCCCACCCACAAAGACTAACCCCACCCTAGAGGACTAACCCCACCCAAGAGGACTCACCCAACCCACGAGAACTAACCCCACCCAAGAGGACTAACCCCACCCACGAGGACTAACCCCACCCAAGAGGAGTAACTCCACCTTCAAGGACTAACCCCACCTTCGAGGACTAACCCCACCCAAGAGGACTAACCCCACCCAAGAGGACTAACTCCACCTATGATGACTAACCCCACTCAAGAGGACTAACTCCACCTACAAGGACTAACCCCACCCACGAGGACTAACCCCACCCACGGGGACTAACCCCACCCACGAGGACTAACCCCACCCACGAGGACTAACCCCACCCAGAAGGATTTACCCCACCCACAAGGACTAACTTCTTTATAGTAGCATCAATTACAAAATGATAACGTGTAAGTCCAGTTTTCAAACTCCCACTATGAAGCAAAGGGCGACAGTCCTCCTCCCCCTGACCCCGGTGACCTCTGACCTCTCTTGATGCCGCTGTAGGAGTTGACCCTGTTGTCGACCAGCAGCACCAGGCCGCACAGCGAGGAGGAGTACAGCGACAGCGCCGTCTGCAGCCGCCGCAGCTTGGCCCCGCCCCGGCCGTGGCGCCCGTGCTTACAGAAGTCCAGGACGTCAGCGCGCAGAAGACGGAGGTTGTGCATCGTCTTCAGCTGGGCTCCTGGGGAGGGGGGGGTACAAAATGCACAGACGTTACGCACACGTTACGCACACTAGTTACACACACGCATAATGTAGGAGAAAGGACAGGTGGACATGGTGAAAGTAGGGAAGTCGGTGTTCTGAACAGGTGCGACAGGTTGGTGAAAGAACAGGGATGTGCATTGGGAGGTAGGAATGTACCTAGGTGGTCATGTGACAGCGGTACCTAGGTGGTCAGGTGGTACCGAGGTGGTCATGTGACAGCGGTACCTAGGTGGTACCGAGGTGGTCATGTGACAGCGGTACCTAGGTGGTCATGTGACAGCGGTACCTAGGTGGTCAGGTGGTACCGAGGTGGTCATGTGACAGCGGTACATAGGTGGTCATGTGACAGCGGTACCTAGGTGGTCAGGTGGTACCGAGGTGGTCATGTGACAGCGGTACCTAGGTGGTCATGTGACAGCGGTACCTAGGTGGTCAGGTGGTACCGAGGTGGTCATGTGACAGCGGTACCTAGGTGGTCATGTGACAGCGGTACCTAGGTGGTCATGTGACAGCGGTACCTAGGTGGTCATGCGACAGCGGTACCTAGGTGGTCATGCGACAGCGGTAGCTAGGTGGTCAGGTGGTACCTAAGTGGTCATGTGACAGCGGTACCTAGGTGGATGGTGAAGCTCTCCTCCAGAAGAGGCTGCTCTTCGTACAGAGGCGCCCCGGCCTCAGAGTCCTCCATCTGGCTGGGCTGCATCATGATCTCCTCACTGAGGACGGACAGACAGGAAGAAGGCCGCTTCATAATGGACGCCAAGGGAAACACCGTAACTCTCTTTTCTCTCTTGTCTCTCCCTCTTACGTTCTCAGTTTCTCTCCAACGGTATCCCTCTCTCCCACGATCCCCAGTCTCCCAGTCCCCTCTCAGTCTGTCTCCCCCCTCAGTCGCTCTCCCTTCTCAGTCTGTCTCCCCCAGGTCTCCCCCTCAGTTGATCTCCCTTCTCAGTTGTATCCCCCTGTCTCCCCCTCAGTCTGTCTCTCCCCTGTCTCCCCCTCAGTCTGTCTCTCCCCCGTCTCCCCCAGACCTACTTGATCTTGCTGCTGTTGGAGGCCCTCTGCAGGTCGCGGTGCAGCTTGATGACCCACTCCTGGTACTCCTTCTTCTGGATCTCTGACATGTGCTTCAGCTCGCTGGCCCAGCGGTTCTCCAGCACCTGGACACGCACGGGGTCAGAGGTCAACGCATGGGGTCAGGGGTCGGCACACGGGGTCCGAGGTGAACGCACAGTGTCAGAGGTCAACACACGGGGTCAGAGGTCAACGCACGGGGTCGGAGGTCAACACACAGGGTCAGAGGTCAACGTACGGGGTCAGAGGTCAACGCACGGGGACAGGGGGAAGAGCACAGAGGTAAACTCAGACGCTCAGAAAGGCTCAGGAACCCCAGACTGACCTGCCGAGCTTCAAAGTGCTGCGAGGCGACGGTGTTGACGTCCTGGTCGCTCAGAGTGTTTCCCAGCTCCTGCATCACACTGGTCATCTCTGAGGCCTGTCTGGACCACAGAGAGAGGGACAGAGAGAGGTGTTACACAGAGCAGGGTGTTACACAGAGCAGGGTGTTACACAGAGCAGGGTGTTACACAGAGCAGGGTGTTACACAGAGCAGGGTGTTACACAGAGCAGGGTGTTACACAGAGCAGGGTGTTACACTCTGCATTCATTGAGCGCTTCTCTAACCTGTGGCCTCTCAAAATACTCACATCCACGCATACAGGTCTCAGGGTGGACTAACCCTCCTGATGAAGGGGTGAGGTCTGTTAACTACTAACACTCTTGAGGAAGGGGTGAGCTCTCAGGGTGATGAAGGGGTGAGCTGTGAGGGTGATGAGGGGTGAGCAGTGAGGATAATGAGGGGTGAGCTCTTAGGATGATGAAAGGGTGAGCTGTAAGGATGATGAAAGGGTGAGCTGTGAGGGTGGTGAGGGGGTGAGCTGTGAGGGTGGTGAGGGGGTGAGCTGTGAGGGTGGTGAGGGGGTGAGCTGTGAGGGTGGTGAGGGGGTGAGCTGTGAGGGTGGTGAGGGGGTGAGCTGTGAGGGTGGTGAGGGGGTGAGCTGTGAGGGTGGTGAGGGGGTGAGCTGTGAGGGTTCCCTCACCTCTCCTGCAGCTGCTTCAGCTCCATGTCCCTCTCCCCGATGAGCTCGGCGATGCTGAGGCAGTAGTTGTGCTCCAGGTTGAGCAGCGTCTCCGAGGCGGGCGAGTGGATCAGCTCGTGGTACACCTCCGCAAAGTCCTCGTCCCAGCTGGCCTCCTCGGGGCGCGCGTGCTCCAGGGACGTCTGCACGCACAAACACACACACACACATGGGCACATACACACACACACACACACACGCACGCACACATGAACACACACAAAGCCATGCACACGCACACATAAACACACAGACCGGTACAAACCCACAAACCTCCATCAGCCTGGCAGTATACACGTCTAATGGAGTCCCTAAACGGCGGCTCCTACAGTAACTGATCCGGCCGCTCCATGAAGGGGGAGGGGGGGGTTGCGGTACGCGACGGTACCCACCTCGGCGTAGGCCTTGGCCCAGGCGTTGGTGAGGCCGTTGATGTCAGTGTCCCCGGAGCTCAGTCGACTCAGGGCTAGCTCCGCCTCCCGGTCGTAGTCCCGGATGCTGTTTGTCTCCACGAAGGACGACAGCGAACTCCGGAGCTCTAGGAGAGGAGAGGAGAGTGAGGACACGGCCGTCACACTAAGACCACGAAGCAGATCAGATGGATCTCTTTTGGTGGACCTCCACCCAGACGGCCCGAGCTCAACCTCACAATGCAGGGGGTTTGTGGTTGACACCGCCGTCGGTGTGTGAATGGGTGCATGAATGGGTGAATGGGTGGTAATATTGTAGAGCGCGTTGAGGGGCCACTGGTTAGAAAAGCACTGTATTAATGCAGTCCGTTCAACACAGTTCTGTCCACAGTAAACAGAGCCGGGCCTCACCGTCCTCCACGAAGCAGGGAATCTTGTGCAGCAGCATCAGGCGGCCATGCAGGTCGCTGACGTTGTCCTTCACGGGGAACTGGAGAGGAACCTTCAGCTCACACTGGTGCTGGCCCGCCTTGAACCCAAACACAAGGTCCCGCTCCACCGCCCCGCTCGCCTTGGCCTTGTTCTTCTTCATGGTCGGGTCTGCTGGTCACAGTCAGATGCAGACAGCGGTTGGTTGAGGACCAACCACGCAGAGCTTAGGCATGAATACATATTCGGCCAGATTAATATCTCATCTCATTGCGGACGGAACAAAAAGACGACATCAACATTACCTGCAGAGAGGAACCAGGCGGACTTTGAGGTCAGCTGACCCGCGGTCAGGTGACCGCCGTTTATGAAGCGCAGTACGTTTCAGCCCAGCCTCAATTTACTCCAAATTAGATGTTTGCATTCATTTAAAAGGTCTCGGCCACTTGAACATGTCGGGATTGTTGCTTCACGATAAGATTTCAGCAAAACACTGAACCGGTGCTGACGAAAAGTGTTTACTTCCGGTTTCCAACAGTGTTGGAGTGTGTCTCCCTCTGTCGGTAACACATTTACTACCTCCATGGTTTTAATATTATATTATAAAAGGCAACCGATTATTACAGAAAACACATCAGAAAGGTAGAAAACAAAAGATAAAGTTCTTAATTTAATTACTATTACTTTTCATTAATTGTATATCAAAATAAGCCATTTGCTATAATCAGATGTTAAGCAAGCCCTGTAGCCTGCATAACTATTTAATAACTATATTTAACTATAAAGAAGCAAACAGCAATGAAAGACGAAGACAGAGAACCTATTTTAACTTTAAGGAGAAAAACAAACCGCTTTCTATAGCACTAGAATCCTTATTGAATACTCAAATAAGTAGCCAACAGGAACTAATTGGTAAATTATTTCTTATTATTTTCTAAATTATACTTTGCATGATTATTTATGTTTCTTTTTTCTGTATTACTTTGGGAACTGTAGTGTACAAATGGTTTTTTTTATATTTGTACAGTCTTTTAAATATAAATAAACCATAGCAATGTTATGAGAGTGTGTCTGTGGAGACGATACAGACAGTTTTCTGGTTTATTTTCTGTAGGAACATTACGTGTAGGCCTATTTAAGTAGCCTATTTAATATCTGGATGCTGTATTCCTACCTCTTATCTCAGCAGCCGTACTATATTGGCCCTGTGCACCTGAGCCCCCCTCCCAGACAACCTGCAGGCTTCCTGCACATCCACCGACCTCCCGCGGCTCGGACCTCTGACCCCGGCCTCTGGCATCCCAGATACGCGAGCGGCAGCTTCTGAAAGACAGGTAGTCCTCCAGTTTGGTAAATGAGTGAGCCGGTTTATCGACCCGTGTTTAAATAGACCTCTTGGACCCTGTCCTCCTGCAGTAGTGCAGTGGGTCCGCCAGCAGCGTTAGGACCGAGACCTCCAGCCAACCACCGTCTGCCCTCCGACCATGCAGCCCGTCCTCCTCGCTCTGGTCCTGGCCGCGGTGCTCCTACACGTCCCGCTGGTTTCCCCCGCGGCGCTGCGGGAGAAGGCAGCGGCCGAGCGGCGTGGGTCCGGCCGGGGGAAGAGAGCCGATAGTTATGTCTCTACGAGGCGGTTCCCCCTCAAGCTGACTCGCAGGAGAAGCGTCCATCGCGACGATATGGGTAAGGTTATTAGAGAATTTTATTAGTTATAAAAAAAATTGCCTAACTCAATCAATGACTGCCGGGGATCGTTTTGAGTTAAGTTATGAATCAATTTAATCTCCTTTTAATTAACTCGAATGTTAACTCACACCCCGCCCCCTCTTCCCATCACAGGACAAGAGACGACCAACTTTGTGTCAATATTTGATTTGAGGCGCAAACAGATTTTATGTGAGGAACATTACAGAGATCAACAGAACCCGGTGAGTTCAGGTCACATGTGAACTGAATCCTGTTCCTTCTTAAATAAAACTGCAAATAAAACAATGAGTTTATGCTGATCTTCCCTTCTCCACCCCCCATGAGACTCAGGATGGAGCCGGGGTGGCGTGTCTGCTTGGGGACCTCTGGTTCGTCCTCGGGTCCCGGAGCGGCCCGGCCTGGAGAACCAATCAGGTATCACCTTCACTCTCCTCTTCCCCGCGGAGGAATCTCCCAGTGCGCCACCTGCTGAGTAGACGGAGGCGGGCCGACCGGGTGAACCCCTCCGTCCCGCTGAGGTCCGACCGGGTGAACCCCTCCGTCCCGCTGAGGTCCGACCGGGTGAACCCCTCCGACCCGCTGCGGTCCGAGTCCCATCCTGGGAACCCGGCCCACGGGTCCCAGGACCCGGAGGTTTCGGAGCAGGACCAGGCGGGCGCCGTGTCCAAGGAGACCATCACCTCCTGCGACGACCCCCTCAAGGTGTTGCATTCCGTCCGCCCGATCAGTCCCATCAAGACCAGCATCGCGGAGCGGGCCGACCACGACTAGGCCTGGACCAGGACGAGGTCTAGACCGACCGACCAACCAGACTGACGCTGAAACACCCTGACGTGTTGAGGCGTTGGACTGACAGATCAACTCAGCGCTCAACGCGTTGGTCTTTGGAACGGGGAACATCTAAACATCAAACCGGTGTCATAACCAGAGTGATCCGACCAAAGATCTGAACCGAACCGGTCCGAACCTGTTCAGACGGCCCGTCACGCTCCTTCTCGGATTCCCGTGGATTCATGCCCCATATAAAGATTGAAGCACTTTGAAATGTTTGATAGGAACCATGGAGTCAGAGAGAGTTTAATAATGGAGGGTTGAGTCACTAATTATGCAGAACGTGGTTCCTGATCCTGACGTCCTCATGGGGTCCGTCCTAATGGTCCCCATGGGTCTAGGAGCTGCTCCTGAAGGCCCAGGGTGACTCTGCAAAACAGTGTTTTAACCTCATGTCCTTTCACCTACAAAGTTAAATGTTAACTGAGTCAGCATCCAGTAGGCTACCTGGCACTGCGTTTTAGAAATATGTAAACGGTTAGAAATTACGCAAATGTTTAATCACGGATGCTAAATTGTTTTTTAGTTGTGTTTTCTTTTTTAACGTATTTGCCTGAAATGGAAAGTCTTTATTTGTGCAATTACAAGACGGACTACTGGTTTTGTTTACCTCGACTTGGCTCTAGATTTGGTAATTTCCAAAACTCCAGACCCCATGGGGTTTGAATGTAGAAAAAATGAAAAATGAAGGATGATGGATTGATAATTTCTCACTATTTATTAGAAATATAAAAGGTTTGCCAGCCTCATACTTACATATTGCATTAGGAGGTTAAAATATCAAACATGTAAATAAGACTTAAAGCTCAAGCATGTTAGAGGGGAACATTATGAAGCCGTTGATGACTTGTGATTGTTTATTGGTTAGTTAAAGCCATTAAAACCAACACAGAGTTGTCAATGTTAGCCAGACAACTCTGTGTTTGTTTGGACTGAGATGATTCAGGCTTTGGGCGTCTGGACTCAAAAAGAGTTGACCACGAGTTCTGGTCCCAGTTACCTGCGGCAAGGTGCCCGTCATCTTGGAGACAGAGACAGAGAGCTACACAGTAGGCTACTATAGTATTTATTAAAAATATATTTGAATCTGATGTTTTTATGTCTTTGTGTTCGTCATTCATCAAGGAATTTGCAGGTAAATTAATTACCCATGACAAAAGGGTTAGGGTAAGGTAATTATTCTTTATAGTTTGAACCTTTTACGATATCAAACCCTAGGTAAGACATGAGAGTTTCGAAAGAGAGACAGCAGAAGAGAACAATGTTAAAAAAAATAAACAACCCATAAATTCACCCCTTCCTCCTTATGACTGAATGAATACTTCCAGAATCAAAGTTCCATACAAAAGACAAAACATCGATTCCAGTGTTTCCATAACCAAGAGGAGAACCTTGTATCACTCTTATGTTTCTCCGCCAATGTGTTGCATTGCACACCTTTAACCTAAAGCATAGATGGGCGCCTCGCCTGTAATTGCTTATTTTAGTTGGCCACCGGGTGCAACACTGGTTTAGTAACCTTGTCAAGAAAATAGCTTGAAGCCTGAAGCGTACTTTTGTTTTTCTCTTGTTTGCCGAACAATATCGTGGTTTTTCCTTCGTCTGTTATTTTGAAAAAGCTGTTAGAAATATAATTGTACAAGCACGAATAAACACTTTGTTCCTAAAAACAATCGGACTTAAAGCACCTTTATCAAAAAAATTAAGTCTAGGGCAGACCATTTATTTGTAGAAGCATTTTTGTCACGAAAAAAATAACAACATGCATCCAGTCTCTGAGGTTGTTTCAGGCCTGAAATAAACCTGTCCGATCAATACATTTTGCCCTAATAAAAGGCTTCCAGAAGGCACGTTGGACCTGTTGCTAAAGCTTGCGTGCTAGTCGTGTGTTTTTGGGCAGGTGCTTGGAGGGAATCCTGGAATGAGGGGGGATGTTTTAGTTGGATCCTTTAAAGGTCCCGTGCCATGAAAATTGCACTTTATGAGGTTTTCTAACATTAATAATGAGTCCCCCTTGCCCAGGGGCGGATCTAGCCATTTTGGGGCCCTAGGCAAAATATAGACATGGGGCCCTCATTTTTGAAACACGTACACAAAACAAATAACCATCCCAATACTCTAATCGTAATAAACCCATTGTGCACTGCCACTCAACTCTCCACAGTAAAATCAGTTTCAGATTTCTCCAGCCTTTGCCAAAATTACATGTTTATTACTCAAACGAGAGAGAGAGAGAGAGAGAGAGAGAGAGAGAGAGAGAGAGAGAGAGAGAGAGAGAGAGAGAGAGAGAGAGATGAAAACCACCATTTACATTTAAACAGGACCAATGAAAAGATTATTATTATTATTATTTTTTTTTTTGGTTGGGGCCCTAGGCACTTGCCTAGGTTTGCCTAATGGAAGATCCGCCACTGCCCTTGCCTATGGTCCCCCGGTAGCTAGAAATGGCGTTTCATTTCGATTTTGGCCCTATATATCGTCATAAGGGGCCAAGTTACCTCCCCTTCTCTGCTTTGCCCACCCAGAGAATTTGGCCCGACAATGAGACAATGAGCTATGACTGTTGTACACTTCTTTGTTATTTGGATAGACATTCTGCTGTTGGTGTTATGGCGCATAACACGTCGGGTTCTCTGACATCTCTCGTATTTCTACGAGGCTCGTAGTTGGGGTTCTCTCAACTATGGTTGAGAAGGAATTTGGGGAAAGGAACGCTGAGCATGATACCATACATTTATGCCGTTATGCCTGATTTTGAAATATCCACATGTATTTCAAACAAGAACTGCATTGATCTCTTTATCGGCCTTGAACCAACCAACAGGTCAGTCGCTCTACAAGACTTTGTGCCCGGGCATTCACTTATGCAACTTGTAACCCCATGTTAGTGTTAGCACCCAGTCTGTTAGCATGTTAGCAGACTAATAGCACATCTTGTTAACACCTGATAGCTCATCTTGTTAACCCCAAGAAACATAATTCGAAGTAAATACAGGTCACTGATGATTTTGAGACATAAGATCAAAAAAGGTTTCACAGGCGAAAAAGCCCAAAGATTGAAGACACAGTGGTTTTTTTGTGTTTACTGTATTGTGCTCACATTGCCCTTCCTCCCATCCTCTTCATCAGTTATAGAGCAGCATCATCAGTCATACGTTGCTCCGAATCATCTTCCTTATCGGCGCTAAGGTGGTGTGGGTGAAGTGAAGCATGGGTCTGCCTCCAGCCCGAAGGTTAATTGACAACAATGAAAGTAACTGATTGGCTACAGAGTCAACAGTTCAGCGGCATTCTGTTCTCGATATAGCCCAGACTCACCGATATAGATGGAGGAACTCATTAGAGAACACATTTATGTGATTCAACAACCAGGGTGTCCCAGCATGGAGCCGCGGGCCGGCTGTGACTGACACACACACACAGACACACACACACACACACACACACACACCATTTGAACAGAAAACGTAAAATAAGTTTCTAAAATCATCACTGATTTGGTTATCTTTTAACATCTACAGATCAGATAAAACAGAAGGCTATTGAGTGATCACTGGAAGGATTAAAGGCATTCTTTTGCACATTATGTCACATTGGTTGAAATTCTCTTCATATGCCAACAGCATCAATAAACCAAATCATTAAAGATGGTTTGCTCCGTAGTCAACTACCCTCCTCCCCCACCCCCATGCTTATTTAAGGTGGTCCGCTCTGTGGACGAAGACCCCCCGGACCCCCCTGATGGCGAGCCCTCCCTGGTCCCGGGCGAGCGTGAGGACGAAGCGGGACAGGCCCGTGTTGGGGCTGAGCGACAGCATGTGGGCGTGGTCGACGCCGGGCGGCGGCAAGCAGCCCAGTGCCTGCAGCAGGTGGCGCACGGCCGAGCGGATGTAGGCGCCGTGACCCACCAGCAGGGCGTGGACCCCCGGGGCCCCCAGGGCCCCCAGCCCCTCGTCCGCCCGGCCCTCCGCCGGGGGGGAGACCAGAGGCTCTGATGTGGAGGGGACCGGTTCCGGGCGGTTGAGCCAGTGGTCGGCATCAATGCGGCGCAGCATGGATTCTAGAAACACCCTGAAGCGCTCCGTCACCTAAAGGAAACGAGCAGGAACAACAACATCAGCAGAAGGACCGAGAAACACCAACAGTACCACTGGCCACTGGAGCCAGGTCCACACGCCTGGAAACATTGGCTTAGAGCCGGCATGGGGCTCAGGAGGTAGAGCGGGTAACCGGGAGGTTGCTAGTTCGATCTCATTGATCGAGTGTCGAGCTGTCCCTGAGCAAGACACCGACCTCACCATGACTGTTAATGACGAGCTGGCTGTCGCCTTGCATGCTGACACCGCCATCGGTGTGTGAATGTGTGCATGAATGGGTGAATGTTAGGCAGGATTGTGCTTTGAGCGGCTACTGGTTAGAGTAGCGCTGCATAAATGCAGTCCATTGACCATTTATAGTCCCTCTCAAAAGCAGCTTCCATCCAACTGAAACTGATTATCGAGTCAGAAGTCGGACCATTAAACCGTGGTTCTGGTTTTGTGTTGAGGTCTGACGCGTTGCAGACCTCAGCCCGGCGGTTCAGGGCAGGTGCATAAGGCACGTGTTGTAATGGGAAACACAGTTTCAGCTTTCGACTTTGGGAAAAGCAACTGAAAACTGAAACCACAGAGGTAATATTAAGCTTCATCGATCATGAAAACCACCGCCTAACCAACGGCTGAGTTCAAAACAATAGATTCAGAATAAGATGAGATCCACTGATCTGTTAAGAGAAGTTGTTGGAGTACAATTGAATGACTGATTTCCAGTTTGGCGACTACTCCAGACCCAACCCTCACTCTTATCCTCTCCCATCCTGAATCAAGAGGTCAGCACATGGAAACAACAGAAGGAAGTTGTGCGTGGTCATCCTCGAGGACTCACCCTCCAACCACTGGGTCGAATGGACCAAGACATAACAACCAACCGGTTGGCTCCGGTTCGCAGCTCTCCACGGTGACCCCCCGCCCACACGGCTGCCCCAGCACGTACATCAACACAGAACCAGCATTGAGCAGGTGACTTGTTAATCGCAAGCCAGTGACGGACATTGTGTGGGAGAAAGAGGTGTACTTTGATCAACCTCTTCTCCAACCCACGCACCCGGACCCGTGTCTCCGGCTCGCCGAGAGGGGAGAGAGGGGAGAGAGGGGAGAGAGACCAGCACTCTCACAGAACCTACCGTAAGATGGAGAGGAGGCCACTACTCTGTGCTGACCCCTAGTGGTCAAGATACAGAACTGCAGTAGAATGAACATGTTCTTGGTATGTGTTGATTTACACTGGTCTGTCTCTCTGCGTGTGCGCGTGCGTGCGGGCGTGAGGACTGAGGCCGCCTGTTAACAAGCCTGTTCCGAACCAGTCCAGCAGCTGTACTCACCTGCTGCTCGCTCTCGCCCCCTGGTGCCACGAAGTCCACCGTCGTCTCACCAGCCTCCGCCGCCATCGCCCGGTACGCCTCCACCGGCCGGCCCTCCGCCACGCCGAAGCTCTGCCCACACCACACACTGGGTCAGGGCTCAACATACTGGTCCCCCTTACAACATCCTCGGCCAGGGTTCATCATTCTGATCCCCCACACCCCACCCCACACTGCGTCAGGGTTCATCATACTGGCCTGAGCCAACATGAAACCGGTTAACCAGAGTTTTGGGGAACACCAACGCAGAGGGCAGGGTCTGCCAGGGGCAGTGACGGCTCTTATTGACCTGTGCAGCCTCAGTGGCCTCAGAGTCACCCAGCCTGAGTGGGTCAGGCGAGGCTGCTGAAACCAGCCATCAACCACATCCCCAGATATCTAACACATGTCTGCATGGACGGAGAGGGGAACAGAACGCACCTTCTCCTTCAGTAAAGCGTCGCAGACCATCTCCAGACCAGCGCCGCTGCTGTTGTGTTTCAGGATGACCTCTGCCGTCTGAACGGACACACAGAAAATAAACAGTTTAATTAACCGTTAGACATCGCTGTGGGCAGAAACAGAAACTCCTTCAGGCCAAGAGTTTATCCGCAATGTACAAGTTATTAATACACTGGAGGACACTTTGTAAAAAAAGTATTAAATAATAAACATCATGTAATAAATCCCACCTGACGGGCCCGCAGCATGCTGCTGACGAAGACGTTGGTGAAGGTGACGTCTCTCAGGTAACGGCCTGCCGCCTCCGCCTGCTGGACGCCGGTCTCAGACAGACACGAGTCGATGGCCTGCCCTGGGGGACACACGGAACCACACGGGTTGAACCCACGCAGAACCACACGGGATGGACCCACGCAGAACCACACGGGTTGAACCCACGCAGAACCACACGGGATGGACCCACACGGAACCACACGGGATGGACCCACACAGAACCACACGGGTTGGACCCACACGGGTTGGACCCACACAGAACCACACGGGATGGACCCACGCAGAACCACACGGGATGGACCCACGCAGAACCACACGGGATGGACCCACACGGAACCACACGGGTTGGACCCACACGGAACCACACGGGTTGGACCCACACAGAACCACACGGGTTGGACCCACGCAGAACCACAAGGGTTGGACCCACGCAGAACCACAAGGGTTGGACCCACACGGGTTGGACCCACGCAGAACCACAAGGGTTGGACCCACACGGGTTGGACCCACACAGAACCACACGGGTTGGACCCACGCAGAACCACAAGGGTTGGACCCACACAGAACCACACAGACCTTTGGGGGACTGCTGGCCGGGGGGCTACGTACCTTGTAAGAGGCCGTCTTTGTTGAACTGCGTTTCCCCGCTGCAACAAATCAGTCAGCAGAACAACGTTGGTCAGACAAAACCCACAAGCAACTTTATATTGATATTTACATTGAGGGCATTTAGCAGACGCTTTGATCCAAAGCGACTTACAATAAGTACATGTCAGAAGAAGAGAAACAATGAATCGCTGGCGGTACATAATACGAGCTGTTCAACTTATAGTCCTAGTAGTATGAATGATCCTAAACTAAATAAAGATAGTGCGTGTGTGCGTGCGTGTGTGCGTGTGCGTGTGTGCGTGTGTGTGTGTGTGTGTGATAAAGATAACGCTAAATGGTCGAGTGTAAGGCCAGATGGAGGCTTGTTGTGAACTGTGACATTTGGATGTGCTTCCACCCAGACTGACCGTGTTGGTGCAGTCTATAAATTGGCGACTTCCCCCAATATTCCAGATAATATACAGACACTACGTGAACGCTGTTTATTAAACCAAACATTGTGTTCCTTGCACCATGTCCACTATTAAAATCACAAGTGAAGTGAAGTAAACGGAGACTTGTTAGCCGCACACAATCCGGTAGCAGCGCGACTGAAGCTCTGCAACAAGTTGACCCGAAACCATGAACCCTTCAGCGGTACTTACTGCCGGACCAGGGTGAAGGCCATGGTGAACAGTGCCATGGTGATGAAGAGGAGGGGAACGCTGTGTATGTGTAGAACACCAGTTGAACTGTCACATGTGCAGCTGCTCAGCGCTCTGACTACGGAGGCCCAAAGGAGACGAAAGGGCGAACCCTGAAAAACGATTTACTTAAGGTATCATTACATGACCTAAAAACTCAAACGGTTTAGTGTAGCACGTCAGACAATTGGTATTAGTGGAAAGGAAAACATATTAGTTTAGACGAAGTCCTTTATCTAAGGTCCAAAACACTTTCCACACAGGCCTAAAGGTCCCTCATGGTGAAGCTCAGCAGGGGGAATCTAGACCACTGAAAACACGTATGTTGTTTTATTTTATGTTGTTATTATATTATATTTTATATATTATGTTACGTTATGTCTATCTTGATTTCCGTTGAACAAGCGCTCGAGGCACCCTTGGGCGATCAGAGCCGGGTGGCGCTTGAGCTGTGATCAATCTGATTGGACTGCAAACGAATCTAAGGGCGGAACGGTCAGCTCGATTGACCAATGGCTGGCTGTAGCCACGAATCCGAAGTGGGAATGAGGAGGGAGCTCGACCGGTAAAGGCCCAAAGAGAGCCTCGGGTCCTGTCTAAGTTACAGTCTCCGGCCTGCAGGGGGCACCGTGGGGCGTCTTAGGCAGGCTCTCCACTGCAGTTTGTTGTTCCACGACCTTCTTCAGGTGCCGTCAGCCATGGTGGTGAGTTGCTCAAGTAAGGCTCAGCCGTTTTTAATCTCGTGTAATCCTCGAATTTTGAATGCCCAAAACACGCAACTCTTTCGGTTTTTTAATTTATGGAGTGTATTTTATACGGGACGATGGGTATTGTTGGGCTCAAGGTTTGGATTGTCGTTTAGTAGCCTGTTTCCTGGAGGCTTCTGTGTATCCATCGGATATCTGTGCACATGGGTGCAGCTGAATATTGGGAAATATTAAGGGAATTTCGCAGTGCATTCAATGACCCAAAGTTAACAGAGTAACGTTTTGCGCATTAAAACCATTGGCGAACCAGTAAAATGGTTTGAACCATCGACGAGATGACGTCGGACTCAGTCACTAGTGGTCCCACGAGGGTATAAAAAAAAATGAATCGCGACGGTCTATGCCGTGAACATAAAGTGTACATATTTATAATTTGAAAGTCGTCCCAGCCTTTATACCACAGATACTATAGGGTCTATAGCATATAACCTTGTTTTCTGATTACAGTTTAATGTAACAGTAAGCTGACAAAATCGTTGATTAACACTGCAACTGCAAATTAACCACACGGAGATAACCATGGCAACCGGTCAAACAAATTTTCCTTCTGTCATCATTCCGCGCGCGCATCCGCCGTGTTGATAAACTAATAATCCCCCTATGCGTGGACTTTGTATGGATTCGCGCCGCCCCGTCGCTTTTGGTGTGAACGTGCGCTTGGTGTCAGATCATTCGAACGCAAAATATTTTTTTTCGCAGACAGGTCGTTACACCGGATTTCGGGGCGCCCGAAAGCTATCAGTCATGCGTCTGAAGCCAGGGTAATTTATAGTACAATATATATATACGTACTCATGCTTGTGTTCTTTGCCTGCCAGGTGGTGGTCCGTATGAAGCAGTCTGGGCTCCTGCTTTGCTCCATGTTGGACCCTGGTTCTGCAGGTAACTGTTTGTGTGTGTGTGTCCTGTATCGAAAGTGGCCGTGGCTGGTCTGTAGCCAGGGTCATTGATAGTACAGGAATAAAAACTGAGCGCTTTTCCCGTGTTTGAAGGATTAATAATTCCTATCAATCCCTGTTGCTCTCAAACATTTACCATCTCTATTTATTAGTTTGTTTTAGTTTGAAATATCGTGTCCTTTAGTGGTTTATTTTATGTATTGTGTATAAATGCGGTCTTTGCTGAATGTGTAGAAAGTCAGTTTGTCATCAGTCAGGTCATCACTCATCAAGGACTGAAGACTTACTGGTGTCTCGAGGCAAACGATATAGGCCTATTCAACTTTATTTAATGATTGCTGGCCAATCATCAGTTCATTTAAACATGGTTCTTATAGCATGCTAGGCTACTGCCTTGCACTAACGTCTAACTCCTACAGCAGGGGTTAATCTAGCTGTTAAACAAAATAAACTTGTCTCATGCTTGTGTTCTGTCCCATCCAGGCGGTGCTCAGGATGAAGGCTGGCGTTCTGCCAGCGCAATGTTGGAACCTAGTTCTGCAGAGTAGCAGGTAACTGTATGTGTGTGTGTGTCCTGTATCGAAAGTGGCCGTGGCTGGTCTGTAGCCAGGGTCATTGATAGTACAGGAATAAAAACTGAGCGCTTTTCCCGTGTTTGAAGGATTAATAATTCCTATCAATCCCTGTTGCTCTCAAACATTGACTGTCTCCAGTTTAAGTTATTTCTAGGTATTATGGAATGAATATAATCAATTGCCAAAACATTTGTGGTAGTTCCATCAATCTTATTCAACTCTGTTGGTGTCACAGTAGGGGGCCGGTAGGGATTTGTTTCAGACTTTTGTAATATGCTGATTTTATGTAAGGGATAATGCCCGACGAGGTGTCCATTATCAGGAATTAATGGACTTCGCGGAGGCAACCGTCCTCCGCTTCGCGTCGTCCATTAATTCCTGATAATGGACACCTCGAAGGGCATTATCCCGCTTATACCAAGGTCACTTACCAACGGTGACCAAATTAAGACCATTAATTTATATTTTCATGCGTTTTACAATCTGAATCTAACGTTTTCCACAAAACATACATTTGTTTCCCTGGTTACGCCTGAGGGTCCGACTAATACCCGGAACCACCATTACACGCCCGTTGGGTTCTCATGCAACGGAAACGTTGTTCACTCCTCCAGTAATTAGGACAGACCATAGCTACGACTTTAGAACGGGAGGTAGCGGGAGGTATTATAGTCCGCTGAGCTTTGTTTTGTTTCCCGTTGCTATGGTTACTACTATTTTAGAGACGATACGCCAGCTAGCGCATTAATTGAGGATGGTAAACAGACAATTTGACGGAACTACTTGTCCAGGTGTCCGTATATCAGGAGTTAATGCACACCCTGCATCCAATCAGAATCGAGTATTCCCGCAGGCCGTGGTATAATGAGGAGTAATATGCAAGCATAAATGTAAATCTTAAGCGGGTTGTCTCATGCTGTTGTTCTTTCCCAGGTTCAGGACGGTCTGGGGTTCTGCTCGACGCCATGTTGGACCCTAGTTTTGCAGAGCAACAGGTAACGGTGTGCGTTTGCAGGGTTGTGTTTGTGTGTGTGTGTGTGTGTGTGTGTGTGTGTTTGTGGTTCTCCTGTATCGAAAGTGGCCGTGGCTGGTCTGTAGCCAGGGTCATTGATAGTACAGGAAATAAAAACTGAGCGCTTTTCCCGTGTTTGAAGGATTAATAATTCCTATCAATCCCTGTTGCGCTCAAACATTTACCTTCTAGTTTTTTTTTTTTTTTTTAGATGTAAAGGAATGCCATTTGAAATCGATCATGTGTACTTTAGTGATATAGTTTATTTCCAGCAGTTGGGTATAAATGCAGTCTTTAGTGAATGTAGAAAAACTATTTCAAGGAAACAACTTGACTATCAATCAAGGACTAAAGCTTTGCTTACTTTCTTCTCGAATAAAAATGAGTATTAATGCAAATTGTTCTTACAGTCTCAGGCTGGATCACCATCTAGTACATGTGTATCTCATGCTAGTTTATTTCCCAACCAGGTGGTGGTCAGTGTGCTGGGCTCCATGTTGGACCCTGGTCCTGCAGAGTAGCAGGTAACTGTGTGTGTGTGTGTGTGTGTGTGTGTGTGTGTGTGTGTGTGTGTGTGTCCTGTATCGAAAGTGGCCGTGGCTGGTCTGTAGCCAGGGTCATTGATAGTACAGGAATAAAAACTGAGAGCTTTTCCCGTGTTTGAAGGATTAATAATTCCTATCAATCCCTGTTGCTCTCAAACATTTACCTTCTCTGGTTATTTAAGTAATTTATTTGTACCGTCGCTGAATTATAATCAATTGTCTTGTATCCCAAGCAGATTTGTCTGAATGTGTGATTATTCAATAACTTTGTTAGATTTTGCAATCCATTTTTAATCAGTTTTTGGTCAAAGTAGGGGACCGGATGTGGGATGAGTATCAGACTTTGGCAAAATGTAAAAAAACAAATGCATGCCGATAAGCACTGAGTCATTCATATGTTTGAAAGGATAGAGCTGTATTGAAGAGTAATATTATTCATGGTTAAGGTGAATCTTTAGATTGTTGTGGTGTTTCATGCTTGTGTTTGTTCCCAGCCCGGCGGTGGTGGTGAAGGGTGAAGGAGGCTGGGCTCCATGTTGGACCCTGGTTCTGCAGAGCAGCAGGTAACAGCTTGTGTCTGTTTGGTCACCCTGTATCGAAAGTGGCCGTGGCTGGTCTGTAGCCAGGGTCATTGATAGTACAGGAATAAAAACTGAGCGCTTTTCCCGTGTTTGAAGGATTAATAATTCCTATCAATCCCTGTTGCTCTCAAACATTGACCCTCTCTAGTTAGTAGTTCTTTTTATATTTAATGGAATAAATGTAGAAATATTGTGTCTTTTATTGCTGTTTTATCTCCGAAAGTTGTTTATAAATGCGGTGTTTGCTGATTGTGTAGAAAGTCAGTTTGTCGTCGGTCAGGTCATGGCTCATCAAGGACTGAAGACTTACTGGTGTCTCGAGGCAAACGATTTAGGCCTATTCAACTTTATTTAATGATTGCTGGCCAATCATCAGTTCATTTAAACATGGCTCTTATAGCATGCTAGGCTACTGCCTTGCACTAACGTCTAACTCCTACAGCAGGGGTTAATCTAGCTGTTACAAAATAAACTTGTCTCATGCTCGTGTTCTGTCCCATCCAGGCAATGCTCAGGATGAAGGCTGGCGTTCTGCCAGCGCAATGTTGGAACCTAGTTCTGAAGAGTAGCAGGTAACTGTGTGTGTGTGTGTGTGTGTGTCCTGTATCGAAAGTGGCCGTGGCTGGTCTGTAGCCAGGGTCATTGATAGTACAGGAATAAAAACTGAGCGCTTTTCCCGTGTTTGAAGGATTAATAATTCCTATCAATCCCTGTTGCTCTCAAACATTGACTGTCTCCAGTTGAAGTTATTTCTAGGTAGTATGGAATGAATAAAATCAATTGCCAAAACATTTGGAGTAGTTTCATCAATCATTCAACTCTCTTGGTGTCACAGTAGGGGGCCGGTAGGGATTTGTTTCAGACTTTTGTAATATGCTGATGTGTTTTATTGAGGAGTAATATACAAGCATAAATGTAAATCTTGTGCGGGTTGTCTCATGCTATTGTTCTTTCCCAGACAGGCAGGGTTCAGGATGGTCTGGGGTTCTGCTCGGCGCCATGTTGGACCCTAGTTTTGCAGAGCAGCAGGTAACGGTGTGTGTTTGCAGGATTGTGTGTGTGTGTGTGTGTTTGTGGTCACCCTGTATCGAAAGTGGCCGTGGCTGGTCTGTAGCCAGGGTCATTGATAGTACAGGAATAAAAACTGAGCGCTTTTCCCGTGTTTGAAGGATTAATAATTCCTATCAATCCCTGTTGCTCTCAAACATTTACTGAAGATAGTTTCTAATATTGTCTTTTCTCTAGAGCTCTGAACCATCCTGGCATTAGGCTGGTGCATTCAGAAGCCAAGCTGTCAACAAGGGCTGCATATGTTCTGACTGCTCTTTGTTTCTGTCCCACCGTCCTCAGGGCTGACGGGCCAGTCCCCTTCTCCACCCACTGCTCTCAGACATGGAAAGTGGAAGCTGGCCACTTGAAGTCTACATCTCTTGAGATTATTGTTTTAAATAAAGTTTCTGTTGACAAGATGTCCTGGGTTCGATTTGTTTCATTGTTCCTCATATCGAGAATAAGTAGGGGAAAGTGGCCGCATAATTGAAAAAAGTTTGTTGAATCAGATGACGATGAACTGCAATGCATCATGGGATTTAATGCCAAAATAAGTGCATGGTTTGTACGCATTTGGATTCGTACACCAGGGAGGAACCAGATAAATCTTTGAAGGTCCCATGGCATGCCACCAGGTGTGATGTAATTAGCCGGTACAAGCCGTTCTGGAAAACTGCCCCTTATGACATCACAGGTGGGCGTGTCCACCTAGATGTGTGCTGGATAGATCAGTCTACCAGCCTACCCAGTGGTCTGTAGCATACGTTGCTCATCCATCCGTCACACATCTAGGTGGACACGCCCACCTGTGATGTCAAAGGGCAGATTTCAGAAACGGCTTGTAGCGGCTAACCACACCTGGTGGCATGCCATGGGACCTTTAACACTAAAGAATGGTGGCTAGTGCCAGTGAACTTATGAACGCCGCCACGGTTCACTCTGGGGCCGTTCCGACTTGACTATGAAACCCAACGGGTTGACATGCAAGGCAGGGTTTGCAACCACTAATGTTCTAAGCTGGAGACGGTCCATTTATGGAAGTTACTCAGTAAATCTGGTTCAAAAGGTTGTACTTGAATTGACCTGATGTTGGTTAGCGTGTCAGTGAACATGCTGACACGGTGAACTTCGCATAGCAAACAATATTTTTTTTTATTGCATTTTCCAAAGATATTCTTCCATATGTGACACTTGTTTTTCAAATTGTTCCAACTTGTAATAATTATCCTGCTTCTTTATCAATGGCAACATGGTGGCTCGGTTGGCTGATGGTTAGTCTTGGGTCAAAGGTCAGCTAGTGGCCTGCCTCAGTCGGTCCAGGACGTCTTCCGGACTGAGTGTCGTCCCCAAGGTAACTATCTTGTTCCTGGACCGGGAGCCCTGGAGAGAAGCAGACTTTATTAATCTCACATGTACTTCAGCCACGGCACATAAAGCTAATCTAAAACACTGCAAAGACCTCGGTAAACAAAATGAGAGTAGATCAACAGTAATATTTAAATGTCTGACAATTTTATATAAGACATTGAGAGTACACATCCTTGCCCATTACATTGCCGTATCAGTGACTAAAGTGTCCGGTGTTTTTCCAATTATGGACACTTATGTATTCTACTGCGTTCACAGCCGTCCCGTGTAGCCCGGGTTGGAAACAGTAAGAAGATAAGTTCTCAACCGATGATTTTGTGTAAAGTTGTTCTAAGGTTTGAATTCTTTTTTTTATCTCTACAAAAATGGCCGAGGTCCAGAACCCGGTGACCTCATAGCGGCTGCGGGCCTGCGCGTAGCCGCCCCTGGAGGGTGACTGATGAGGGCTAGTTGCCGTGCGTGGGGCACCTTGTCGAGGGCCACCTGGCTCTTCTTCAGCTGCAGCACCTGGGCCAGGTACCGCAGCAGCTCTGCGTTCGCCTCGCCGTCCGTCGGGGCCGCCGCTATGGCCACGCCCACCGCGTCTTCAGACACGTCTGGGAGACAACAGACAAACGAATGAATCTATTGGATGTAGTTATAGTTAGACATAACGAAATCAATAGTTACTAGGGTTAGTTACTTGGATAGAAGCATACCTTAACTACCAATCTCTGTACTGTCTAACCCCTACCTGCTCCTTGATGACCCGTCTCTGTACTATCTGTTCCTCAATGACCTGTCTCTGTACTGTCCGTTCACAGCACCCACCTGTGATGGCGTTGTGTTTGGCCCCCGGTTTGGCGTGCACCGACACCGTGACCGCCCCGGTCTTGTCCCGGGTCACCGGCACCGGGAGGACCGTCACCGCCGGAGTCTCCGTAGCACAGGGTGTATTCTTTCCATTTTTGCCCTGCGTAGACGGCTCATAATTAGAAAATCGCCTCTGTTCAAATGTCAAATCAAACTCAGATTCAATAGAAAACCGAACCCACCTTCTTCCCCGCTTTATCTCTTTTGGACATGAGATTATCTCCTCCAGTGGAGTCGGTGTTATAGAGAGAGATGAACGGACTGCTGCATGTCTGTCTCCAGGGACTCCAGGATGTAAAGGACCAGACGAAGTGATGAAAGAGATGGGAGCGATGGAGCATCACACCGGAGCGGCAGCGGGTTGTTTACCGGCGACCTCTTCCGGACCTGCGCACAGAGAGCAGGGCGCCCCCTGGTGGAGGGTCTTCCGGGCATGCGCACTGAGAGCAGGGTGCCCCCTGGTGGCGGGACGGTTCACACCAGGGAGTGGCGTTGTACAATCCCAATTAAAGTGACTCATTAGTTTATAATTCGAGTTGTTGTGAAAAAGCAAGAGATAACTAATTAAATCACACGGAAACTTGAAGTTCAGGTAGATTTGTTGCGTTTTTTTATTGTTGAACGGTGCATAACTTCGCCTTTCTTTCCTCCTCGGCCGCCGTAGTGGAGAACAGGCGCGCAGGCAGACTCACAACACTTTTCCACAAGAGGATTTTTCTTCAGAGTTTGGTTTGTAAAGTTGATATTCTGTTATAAATACCCCGTTAGAGAGGTGGTCCCGGACACTGGGTCGGTTCTCCTCGTTGTGGACCGTGTGTTGGACCGACCTGTTACTTTATGATGGAGATAGAAGCGATTAGTTAACGTCTGACAACTTTAATAACACATCGGCTGCTGCTGCTGAGGGCCTCTGATGTATCTAACCTAATGTATCATTCACGTGTTTTCATTTATTATGGAAGTTTGTTTAATGTTCGTATCTTTTGATAATGATACACTTTTTTTTATGACATGTTACTTTTAATTACTTACCGCTAGTTCACTTCTTTGTACTTTCAAACGTCTATTTTCTCGCTGTAATTCAGTTTAAGGGTTAGGGTTAGGGTGTGGATTCACCACAATCATACGTCTTAAAGCAACCCAGCCCCATTTGGGACGTTTGTGTGCGTGTGCGTGTGCGTGTGTTTGTGTGCGCGTGTGTGTGTGTGTGTGCTTTTGCGTGTGTATGTGTGCGCGCGCAGCCATGGAGGAGGTGGTGCGGCTCGTCTCATCGGGAGACTGCGTGAAGATCTGGGACTCTGTTTCCATGACGACGTGCGAGCAGTTCCTCCCCCACAGCGCGACGCACCCTGTGTCCCAGGTGTGCTGGAGCTCCAACAGTATCCTCCTCCCCCTGCATGGTGATGGAGACCCCACCACCCACGGGTCCTTTTTAGGGCGCAGGTCCCCTGGTTGCCGAACCCGTTATAACTTACCTCCCATTGTTTTAACATCAAGTAGTTTTTACATTTACATTTAGGGCATTCAGCAGACGCTTTTATCCAAAGCGACTTACAATGTGTATATTTGAGAAACAACAATTTTCTGCGGTTGGTACGGTAAGGATGTTCATAGAAACAAGTGCCAAGAACTAACAATCACTAGGTTAACCTATTCTCCTTACACAACAAAGTTAGCTAGGATAAGACGCTACATGATTCTAAGTACTGTTTTAAGTCCCTACAATTTCAAAGCCCCAAACCCTGTGTGGACTTGAATCTCTTTTTGAAACTTTTTTAGCTGTTAAATAAATACAATTTAAAGTACTAGCAGGTACAAGCAGGTAGCAGACTCGAGTGTTTATTATCAGTCCCTAAATGGACCACAGACACTCACATAGTTTTGGACTGCTTGAGTCTGCTAGCTGGGGGGCCGGACACAGGGGTGGTTAGGGTAGGTTCTGTGTTCAAACCCCATTGTTGTCTACCTGTAGGTATCCTTGAGCATGTGTAGAAACATCCAGGCTTTGAACAGCCTCGGTGAACTGAACAATACTCAGAAAAAAAACGCGTTATTAAATCATTGTTCAGGATGATCACTCTTAAAGGAGTGGTCGGTACGATTTGAGAGTCGTAAAAAGAGAAAGCAGGAAAGAGCAGAAGAGAATCTAGATCTAATATTTAGAAACCTAGATCGATTCCTAGAACCAATCAGGGAAGAAATGCCCAGGTCAGAAGGGAGCTGATCTAATTTGTGTCATACAAGGGCCGGTATGCCAGAACATAGCAGTGAAAACGTAGCTACTATATCTTTCCTGCACTCCTTTTAAGTCCACAAGTTCTAGACTGTTAGCCTTGACCTATGTCCAGACCAGTATCTCGTCAGTGCCAGCAGCGTTGGAGACAAGCTGGTGGTGTCCAGCCTCAAGGCGTCTCCTGTCCCTGTAATTGAGCTGGCTGAAGGGGTAAGTACATCATCTAACCCTGGGGATAGTGGGAACGGCAGGGGCTCAGGAGGTAGAGCCTGGTGGTTCGATCCTTGGTAGCTCCTCCTTACCAAGGGAGCACTCACACTAGGCCATCTGTACCGTGCCCAAGTCCGTTTCACACCTGTACCGTGTGTTCACTGTTCAGGTGTACCTCAGTAAGACACCTAGCCCTTTCTGCCCTTAAAGAGCTGGCTGTCGCCTTGCATGGCTGACATGGGTGTAAATGGGTTAATGAATGTTTAAATGACTGTTGAATGTGAGATACTAATTGGAACAGGTCTGAGATATGTAAAAATGATGTTGATAGTACAATTCTCTTAAGGAACTACTCACTTTAACACGTTACAATACTGCAGTAGTAGTTCTAACACTGATTCAATCCAACGGTTCACGTTTCGTTATCTACACGTCTGTCTCTCAGTACTGCAGTAAGCGTTTATTAGTCTACTAGTCTAGAGGTTGATTCATACTTCTGTGCTGAAGAGAGGGAGACCCCGGGTGTAGAGACCCAGGGGGGGTAGAGTCCCTGTGGGTGTGTAGGGACCCAGGGGTGCAGGGACCCCGGGTGTGTAGAGAACCAGGACGCCTCATCCCCCAAGAGGTGAACCATCCCCTCCCAGGGTGTCGGTGCTAGACGCCGTTCTCGCGACTCCTTGTGTGTTCCAGAAACGGCAGACGCGCGTGTGCCTCAGCTCCTCCTCCCAGTACCTGCTGAGCGGCGGTCTGGACCACACGGTCAACCTGTGGGACCTGAAGAGCAGGAGGCTCCACCGCTGCCTGAAGGTCAGTCCCCTCCTCCACCTTCTCCACCACCACCCTCCACCCAGCCAGGGTTGTGTATCATTCACGCCCCCTGGGGACCCCAGAGCCCCCGCCAGCTGAACTGTCCGTCAACAGCAGGCATCTGCAGCGCTGGACACTTGCATATTAATGACGTCATTTAATTAAATACCACACACATTCACACTACTCTATAACTACACACAAGCACAATACACAACAGGCATTACTTACAGCCATCTGTTCTCAGTTGTGAGTGGGGGATGACCTTTTTTCTCTCTCTCTCTCTCTCTCTTTCTCTCTCTCTCTCTTTCTCTGTTTCTCTCAGGACCATAAGGAGGAGGTGACCTGCGTCTCCTTCAACGCTAACGACACCTGCGTGGCGTCGGGCTCCACCAGCGGTGACCTCATCCTCCACGGCCTCACCACCAACCTGTCCAGCAAGCCCTTCGGCCACGGGGCCAATCAGGTGAGGGCCCTCGCCGCACAATTCCTGTACACCTTAAAGCAACTTCCTGCATGTCCAAAGAGATACTTATAAACTTGTACTTAACCTATGGGTGTTGTGGTAGTTGTAGTTCTCCACATAACCCAAGATGACCTGGGAGTTGTATTTCTCGTTCTCTTGTTACCCAGGTGACGTGGTTGTTGTAGTTCTTGTTCTCTTGGTAACCATAGGTGACATGGTAGCTGTAGTTCTCTTGGTAACCCACGGTGACGTGGTAGTTATAGTTCTCTCTGTAACTCAACGGTTACCTGGTAGTTGTAGTTCTCTAGGTGACGTGGTAGTTGTAGTTCTCTTGGTAACCAAAGGTGACGTGGTAGTTGTAGTTCTCCTGGTCACCCAAGGTGACCTGGTAGTTGTAGTTCTCCTGATAACGTGGTAGTTGTATTTCTCTCTGTAACCCGGGCTCTGTGTCTCCTCCAGCCCATCCATGACCTGCGGCTGTGCCCGCTGAAGCGCTCCCTGCTGGGCAGCGTGTCGGACGGCGGCACGGTGGCGCTCTGGGACTCCAACACCCAGAAGGAGCTGCACGTGTTCGACGGCGCCCACAAGGCCCCCGGCTCCGGCCTGGCCTTCTCCCCCGCCAGCGACTTGCTCTTCATCTCCGCCGGCCTCGACAAGAAGATCATCTGCTACGACACGGCCAGCAAGATGTAGGTTCCCCACCCCCCATATACCAGGAGATACATCAGATATAATAAGATAGCATCTAGGACCACCAGATATGATCAGATACCATCAGATATAACGAAATACCATCAGATACCATCAGATATGATCAGATACCATCAGATATAATGAAATACCATCAGATACCATCAGATATGATCAGATACCATCAGATACAATGAAATACCATCAGATATGATCAGATATAATGAAATACCATCAGTTATGATCAGACACCATCAGATATGATGCTGTAGGATATGGGATATTACCGAAGATATGATATGATGCTATAAGATATGACATAAGCTATAAGATACAATAAGATATTATAAAAGATACGATGGGGTTTGAGTTATAGGATTTCATCGATCTTGAAGAAGATATAAGATATGAGACTGTAAGATATAACGTGTGTGTGTGTGTGTGTGTGTGTGTGTGTGTGTGTGTGTGTGTGTGTGTGTGTGTGTGTGTGTGTGTGTGTGTGTGTGTGTGTGTGTGTGTGTGTGTGTGTGTGTGTGTGTGCGTGCGCCCCCCCCAGCATCCTACGGGTGATCAGGGTAGAGGCCCCCCTGACGGCGGTGGACTTCTCCCCTGACGGCCTGGGGGTGGTGGTGGGCTCCACCCAGGGCAAAATCTACCACTACGACCTGAGGAACCCCAGCAGCCCCACCCGCGTCACCCCGGCTCACAAGACCTCCGTCACCTGCCTGCGCTACCAGAGCTCCAGCAGCAAGCAGCCCAAGGTACCATCCCATAATACACCATGTGGAGGTGCCATCCCATAATATACCAAGTTGATGAACCATCCCATATTACACCATCTTGAGGTACCATCCCATAATATACCATGTTGAGGTACCATCCCATAATATGCCATGTTGAGGTACCATCCCATAAAACACCATGTTGAGTTACCATCCCATAATATACCATGTTGCTGTGGCCATGGACGGGGTCTTCATGTAGATAGCCCCCATCTAGAGGAGGTAACCCCTAACATGGTACAGAGGCACGGATGAAGCATTATGAATGTTACCAACTGGGTTAACTTAACACCATATCGGTATAAAACGCTGTTCTCTCTCCAGTCCTCTAAGGGACCAGGCAGTAAAAGAATCTCCAGCAAACTGCAGAGTGGCCTGTCTGACTCCGCCCCAAGGCATGGCTCCGCCTACCATAGCCCCGCCCCCCACAGCGGGGAGCAAAACACTGGTTTGTTCCGTCTTCCAATACCGACTTGTAGTCCATGTTACATTTGTGCGTTTGCCTCGTGTGCGAATAGTCACGCTCAACCCAACTCTGATAGAGGAGCAGAGTGCTTCACAGCCGGTTGACATGTCTGCCGCATCAACTCTGTTTAAGGGGAAAATCACGGAAAATTCGGTACAGGGACTCATTAGTCCGGTTTCAGACTTCTCCATCGTGCCCAGTAGGACTGAGTTGATGTTGTAGTCTTTTAAAATCCTCACTGCAGCTGCAGCCAAATCGAACGTTCATAATCTCAATAAAAAGATGTGGATAATAAGTTACGTCCGATGTAAAAACATTGAAGGTAAATTATGGACCGTGTGGACCAACCTTGCATTCACATGATGGACCATGTTCTACACCAGCAGGTCGTTTTAGCTCTGTAATGACTGTAGTGTTGTGTCGTGTCCAGCAGGGGGCGAGTTCGCCGAAGGCCAGTCGGAACCCCTCGGTGCGCTCGGGAAATTCAACAACAGCGTTGGCCGCAACAGTCTGGACATGTTCTCTCCTGTCCACGAAGGTATCCTATTCCCTAGTATCCTTACTATCCTCCCTCTACCTTATCTGATATGTTAGGGGTTCTAGAGGCAGGTGGTAGGGGTAGATGTAGACCTCCCTTAAAGCTGCTGTAGGTAGGCCTCACTTAAAGCTGCTGTAGTTAAGAATCACTTCAAGCCGTGAATAATGAGCTGCGTTACACTGTTTTGTCCAGCAGGGGGAATGAGTTTGGAGAGCAGGTCTGAACCTATCACTGCTCTCGGGAAATTCACCAGCGTTGGCCGCAGCAGTATGGACATGTTCTCTCCTGTCCGCGAAGGTAATCAACAAATATGTTAAGGGTTCAAAAGACCAGGTCACATGTTAGTCTGGTGTTCTATGACCAAGTCACATGTTAGTCTGGTGTTCAAGGGACCAGGTCACATGTTAGTCTGGTGTTCTATGACCAGGTCACATGTTAGTCTGGTGTTCTATGACCAGGTCACATGTTAGTCTGGTTCTCCTAGTGTTCTAGAGACCAGGTCACATGTTAGTCTGGTGTTCTATGACCAGGTCACATGTTAGTCTGGTTCTCCTCGTGTTCTAGAGACCAGGTCACATGTTAGTCTGGTTCTCCTGTTGTCCTAGAGAACAGGTCACATTTTAGTCTGGTTCTCCTGGAGTTCTAGATACATGTTTCCCGCCAGCGTTGGTATTTCCAGACTCGGATTACCAGAGAGTCTCTGGTTGCCAGTGGAAACGGTCTTGTTCTACTTCCTCCTGGAATGCTTGGATGTACAACGACATCGCCCTCCCTTATTGGATGTTTTTGTCTCCATAGCAACAGGTGGTGATATGTTTCCAAGAGACGGGGAATCGCAGCCAATCAGAGGCCGAAGCAGTCTGGACGTCTTCTCCCCCCTCAGAGACGGTAACACAGAAGGAAGTAGACGAGCCCTTAGACTAGAACTACAGGAAGTTCAAAGGCGGTAGTCTAGCCCTTACGCTAGAGCTATAGGAAGTACACAGGTAGTGGTTCAACCCTGATGCCCGAAGTACAGGAAGTAGACAGGAAGTAGTTCCAAGTAGCCCTGATGCTAGAACTACAGGAAGTAGAGTGGACATTACAGTCAAACTACAGTATGTAGACAAGAAGTAGGCTAGACCTATCTCACTTTATTTCGGGGTTCTATGTTTGGTTGTTCTTTTGCTTCCTCTTCTTGTTGAGAGTTTCAGTTTGGGAACAGAGGAAGATCAAGTAGAATAAGAGCTTGAGAAAGGTCTGCTGACCTATGAAGACGGGTGTATCTCAAGGGGATTGACAGTCCTCTCTGTTCCAGACTCCTCCTCTGGCCTTCCCCCCCGCAAGACGCCACTAGGCACCCCTGGGAATCGCTGCTTCAGCCCACTGTCCTTCTTCAAGACCCCTCCACCAATCAGAGAGGAGGAGACTCCGCCCTCCCCGGGCCAGACAGTCGACCCCCAACAGGTGACCAGTTGCATCCTCACTAGCATCCTCAGAATCATTAGCGTAACCAGCATCACTAGCACCACTAGCATCCTCAGCATCGTTAGCGTCACTAGCATCACCAGCATCATTAGCATCATTAGCATCCTCAGCATCGTTAGCGTCACTAGCATCACCAGCTTCACCAGCATCACTAGCATCACTAGCATCCGTAGATGAGATGAACTTTCCCAATGAGGCGGTGTTTGTGTTTGACATTGTCGTGGTTCCTCCGTGGCGTTGTTCATAGTCTGGTGATGATCCGCCAGTGAGGAAACAGGAGCAGGAAACAGGAGCAGGTAGACTGATGAGGTGGTGCTCGTTCTTCTGTTGCAGAGCCTCAGCAGCAGCAGCAGCAGTCCAGAGGCCGGGCAGACGATGCCGACCGCATCACTGCAAGCCAATCAGAGCCAACCAGGTCCCGCCTTCTGCACCCCAGAGCCCAGCCTGCGGAGAACCGATAGCCTCTCAGCTCTGCTTGGAGCTGGCTCCTCCCACAAGGCAGCCACGCCCACCACGGCTCCAGGTGACAGTAGAACAGCTGCCTCACCTGAAACTTCTCACTCTAGCGATCTACTGAGCAATGCAGAACCTCTTGATACACCTCAACGTGTGAGGTGTCCCATATTTTATACCACCAGGTGTGAGTGTGATTAGCCGTTACAAGTAGTTTTGAAAATCTGCCTCTTCTGACATCACAAGTATGTGATGCCTTCTAGATGTCACTAGATGTGTGCTCGATGCATCAAGTCTACCAGCCTACCCAGTGGACTGTAGCAAACTCATCTATCCGTCATACGTCTAGGTGGACACGCCCACTTGTGATGTCAGAAGAGGCTGATTTTCAAAACGGCTTGTAACGGCTAATCACACTCTCACCTGGTGGTGTAATATGTCACCTTTTAAGGGACTCAAACCCAGTCCCCCCCCCCCCCCAGTGCGAGTCTCTGAGCGTTGCGGTCCCGTTTCTCCAGGCGCGGCAGAGCTGTCGTCCAGCGTGGCGGCCCAGCTGGAGGGGGTGTGTGCCCAGGGGGGCGCCCCCCTCAGCGCCCTGCAGACCCACTTCATCCAGAACATGATCCACGACACCCTGGAGGAGTTCAGGTACTGGTCCTACTGGCCCACATGTTGTTTATCCAGCTCCTTCACTGGTCAGTCCTAAACTCCCAGTGCATCAGAACCAGAGAACAGTCACTATGGGTCCGTGTTTAAACGGCGGGTAGACGTTTACTGAAACCCTCTGTGAGGGTGAAATGTACGGGGGGGAACGTCCTGGTACTTAATGAACGCACTTACTGTTTGTGGTTTTTAGTTTATAGCACTTAGTTATGTAGCATCTTATCCTAGCTATTTTTGTTGTATACGGGGAATGGGTTAACCTAGTGATTGTTAGTGCTTGGCACTTGGTTCTATGAACATCCTGACTTTACCGACAGAGATGTATTGTTGTTTCTCTTTCTAAAGACAAATGTACTTGTTGTAAGTCGCTTTAGGTAAAAGCGTCTGCTAACCCCTGAATGTAATGTCAATGAAACAGCCCGATGTGACGTCATAAGTGACTCGTGTGGGAGGGTGTGACCTCATTTGGGAGGAAGTGACATCACTGGTTTGTCTCCAGGGACACCTGCCATCGCGACATCGTCAACCTCCAGGTGGAGATGATCCGACAGTTCTACATCCAACTGGTGAGAGGCATCCGAATACCATGACAACCACCACCCCATCCCTACCCCTCAACCACATCACCATGACAACCACCACTCTAACCCCTACCCTACAACCCCATCACCATGACAACCACCACCCTAACCCCTACCCAAGATCCAGATCATTATGACAACCAACACAACCACCACTCCTACCCCACAACCACATCACCATGACAACAACAACTCTAAACCATATCCAACAACCCCATCACCATGACAACCACCACTCCTACCCAACAACCACATCACCATGACAACCACCACCCTAACCCCTACCCCACAACCCCATCACCATGACAACCACCACCCTAACACCGACTCCACAACCACATCACAACCACCCATACCCCATTACCACATCGCCATGACAACCGCCAACACCCCTACCACCCCAACCCCACAACCTCATCCCCATGAAAACAAAGCCAAATATGAAGCGACAGCAGGTGAAACTGGGTGAGACCTGGCCTGGAGGCTGTCAGTCTGCGCCTCAGAGGAGCAGATTGGGCTGACTGTGTGTGTGTGTGTGTGTGTGTGTGTGTGTGTGTGTGTGTGTGTGTGTATTTTGTGTCTACAGAAGGAGATCCACGGCCTCATAGAGAAGTACTCCCTAAACGACTCGCTGCTGGAGGAGATCCAGAAGCTCCGGGAGGAGAACCGCAAACACTTCAACTACTGACTGTGTGTGTGTGTGTGTGTGTGTGTGTGTGTGTGTGTGTGTGTGTGTGTGTGTGTGTGTGTGTGTGTGTGTGTGTGTGTGTGTGTGTGTGTGTGTGTGTGTGTGTGTGTGTGTGTGTGTGTGGGTGTGTGTTTAAATAAAGTGTAAACCTGTCCCGTATGTCTGCTCCCTGTATGTCATCAATAAAGCATCGTAAGGACGTTGTTGGGAAGCCATGGCAGCCAGAGTCTTAGTGCTGACGCCTCCTCAACCCCAGTCCACTGGACCCTTCTGGGTCCTGATAGAGCCCTCTGGGTCCCTATATAACCCTCTGGGTACTGATATAATTAACCCTCTGGGTCCCTATATAACCCTCTGGGTCCCTATATAATAATAATAATAATACATTTTATTTATAATGCACTTTATATTCAAGAATCTCAAAGTGCTTCAGAGAAAAAAAATAACAAACTATAAAAGGGGAACCTCAAAGAAAGTTTAGCTAAATGCTCTTTTAAAGAGATGGGTTTTGAGGTTCCGTTTAAAAAGAGCTGTAGTCTGTGGAGCCCTCAGGTGGTCAGGGAGGGCGTTCCATAGTCTAGGGGCAGCAGCAGAAAAGGCCCGATCACCCATGGTGCACAGCTTCGTATGTCGGGTTTGGAGGGTGTGAGCGGATCCTGAACGGAGTGTACGTGAGTTTGTCGCGGGGGTGAGGAGTTCCTGAATGCAGAGGGGGGCAAGTCCGTGAAGGAACTGGTGGGTGAGGAGGGAGACCTTGTACTCAATTCTGAGTGGGACAGGGAGCCAGTGCAGTGATTTCAGGATGGGGGTGATGTGGTCATGCTTGCGCACCCTCATCAGGACCCTGGCAGCACTGTTTTGAATGTATTGGAGCCTCTGGATGCTCTTGCCAGGGATCCCAATGAGGAGTGCATTGCAGTAGTCCAACCTGGAGGAGACGAAGGCATGGACGAGCTTCTCTGCATCAGCCAGGGTGAGTGATTGGCGGAGTTTGGCGATGTTCCTGAGGTGGTATAAAGCTGTCTTACAGAGGTGTTTGATGTGGGTGTCAAAATTAAGTTGTGGGTCCATTTTAACACCGAGGTTGGTGACGGATGTGGAAAGGGGGATGTTTTTGCCAGAGAAGGTGATATTAGTGATGGTGGGGGAGCGGAGCTGATGTGGCGTGCCAACAAGGATGGCTTCCGTTTTATGGCTGTTAAGTTGTAGGAAGTTGAGCTTCATCCACGCCTCTATCTCCTCCAGGCAGGTGGTCAGTGTGGATGTTGGCAGAGGGGCAGATATAACCCTCTGGGTCCTGATATAATTAACCCTCTAGGTCCGGATATAATTAACCCTCTGGGTCCTGATAGAGCCCTCTGGGTCCCTATATAACCCTCTGGGTCCTGATATAATTAACCCTCTGGGTCCCTATATATCCCTCTGGGTCCTGATATAATTAAACCTCTGGGTCCTGATATAATTAACCCTCTGCGTCCTGATGTAACTCTCTGGGTCCTGATAGAGCCCTCTGGGTCCCTATATAACCCTCTGGGTCTTAATCTAACCATATGGGACGTTCTGGGTCCTGATAAAACCGTCTGGGTCTTAATATAACCTTCTGGGTCCTGATATAATGTTCTGGGACCTTCTGCATCCTGCTAGAACCGTCTGGGTCATAATATAACCTTTTGGGTCATGATCGAACCTTCAGGAACCGTCAGGGTTTTAATATAACCTATTCAGTCCCAATATAACCACCTGGGTCTTAATATAGCCACCTGGGTCTTAATATAGCCTTCTGGGTCTTAATGAACCCTCAGGAGTCTTAGCGGAGCTAAGGGGCTGCACGACATTGAAAAAAAACCAAAACATTTTGCATTCCGCACACATTCAAGTGGGTGCGTTCCATTCCGCACACTGAAATCGGCGCGTCCCATCCCGGACACCGTAGTGCAAAGATGGCGGCCGTGGTGCTGGTTAGCCGTTCTGTCCTTCCCAAAATCTCAAGTAAGTTTTTCCGTCTTATTTTCACTTCATTTGTAGGAGTCGTGCATTATATAGCCGGAGGATGGGCTGGAGTTAATGTCTAACTGTAAGGTGAAGTCCGACTGTGTTCCAGCCTTACGCTGCTCTGATGTGACCTTGTTAGCCATGTTAGCCGTGGTTGCTAATACGGCTGTCAGTCATAATATTATCAATAAAGCATTTAACTATAAAATATGACCTTTTTCTGTCAAAACGTTATCCACGACATCGACATCCTCAACGTCTTGCTCATGTTGTCACTGCAGACTGACTGTGTAGTCATCATTAATAGCACATTCAAAATCATAATATTGGGATAATTGTAGAGAATACTGTTTAGGAGGATCAACCAAATCTACAACATGTTAGTGTCTTGTTGTTCAGTGATTTACTTTGCTACTATAACATGTTTCAAGTGCGAAGTGTTTGTATAGAACTTAATAGCAGTAAGTCTTAAAGGGTTATACACGGTTTATGTGGGGGTCGGACACCCCGACCCCCACATGCACCGGTGGAATTAACATGGCATTATAACATCTGTGTTATAATGTGTTTAGATGCACACAGCATGTTAAAAACACCAAAACATCAGAATCATGGGTTTGGTTGCAGCTCCTGTAGTCATCAGAAGCATTACAACTTATGTATTACAATTAGTTTAGTTGCACCTACCTGTGCATGTTAATCACAGTAAGTCTTAAAGGCCTTCACAAGTTATGACCCCCCGTGGATCAAGATTACTTGACTAGCAAGGAAGAAACCTTGAGGAGGGTGCAGAGTGGGGGTCCCTCTCCCCATTACATCAAAACATTGATATTAAATCATGAGAATGATGATAAAAAAAATAATTTGGGCATGCACTGTGCTCATATACAAACAAATCAATTTACAATAACTACCACTACACTTACAGGGTTTAAACCTGCTTTGCAGTAATTAAACATTGTATTACAGACCTTTTTTTACTGTACACATATGTATATACACTACAGATGTTTTAATGTCATTGACATGCACAGGTGGGTGCAACCAAACACATTGTAAAACAGATGTTTTAATGCTACTAATAACAGGACGTGCAACCAAACACATTATGCAGATGTTTTAGGGTTATTAACATGCTGTGCGCAGGTGCATCTGAACACATTATAATACAGATGTTATAATGGCATGCTACTACTACCTTTGTGCAGGTGTGAATAAACATGTTGTATGTGATGCTAATGCTACCTGTGTTTAGGTGTGAATAGACATGCTATATGTGATGCTAATGCTACCTGTGTGCAGGTGTGAGCTGTGCGGCGGCGCTGCAGCAGCAGCACAGGAAGCTCCATGCGGCCGTGGTCCCGCGGGGGAAGGGCGGCCGCTCCTCGTCTAGTGGAATCGCCGCCACCGTGTTCGGCGCTACCGGCTTCCTGGGCCGCTATGTCGTCAACCGCCTGGGTGAGCCAATCAGAACACACCTGGTGGGGGCAGCCAATCAGAACACACCTGGGGGAGCAGCCAATCAGTACACAGCTTGGGGCGGCAGCCAATCAGAAAACTCTGACCACCTGGGGGTCGCACCGATTTGAACACTCTGACAACATGGGGGCGGCAGCCGATCAGAATATTTGTTTGTTGGTCTCTGTGCGGTCTGTTACTGGTGTTTATATTTGGTTGTCTTGGTAACATCCTCAGGATGGTGTTTATATTTGGTTGTCGCGGTAACATCCACAAGATTGTGTTTATATGGTACCCCAGTAAAAAGCCAAAGTCCTAGGAGGTTCTGTTCTGCCGTCAGCATAACTGGAGGAGGCACTGCTTTGTGCATCTCAGAATATCTCCGTCAAGACGGACTCATTGCGAAAACGCATGTAGCTGTAGAAACGCTGTGGTACATATTCAAGGCCACTGGGTGGCGCTGGTTCTCCACCAAAAAATAAGAAGACGTGCGCATCCAGCCTGCTGCCGCTGTATATAAACATACAGTCAAGGCGGAGAAAGCAGTTGTTCAACCTTGTAGATTGAGCAGCAAATACTTTTCAATGTACAGTTGTATGTACAATTGACCATGGGGCTGTATTTAAAGCTACACAAATAATACAAATCAAAGAAAATCGGATTGCCAAGCTGGTGGGCAATCTGTTTGCGTATCAGGCGTCCACACGAAAATGCATAGGGACGTTTTTATCTTATTCCCCCTGGTACCTGGTTTCAAAAAATTGCGACCCAACCGCACATGACGTTTTCACAAATAAACTTTTACTTGTGGGCGGGTCCTTAAACAGAGCAACACAGTATCCTGCTGAGGTGTACATCTCTTAATGGTGTGTGTGTGTGTGTGTGTGTGTGTGTGTGTGTGTGTGTGTGTGTGTGTGTGTGTGTGTGTGTGTGTGTGTGTGTGTGTGTGTGTGTGTGTGTGTGTGTGTGTGTGTGTGTGTGTGTGTGTGTATTCGTTCTCCAGGGCGTATGGGGTCTCAGATTGTGGTCCCTCATCGTTGTGATCAGTATGACCTCATGTACCTCCGTCCAATGGGGGATCTCGGGCAGATAATCTTCATGGTAAGGACTCCAATATTACAACTATACTAAGATATATATATATATATATATCTATAATAATAATTGATATGAATTAATTACACATCTGTAAAGCGCCTTTCATCAGGACTTAATAACAATACAAAGCTGGGCCAAGATATTTTCAAAGCTAGCTTTGTATTGGGTTGTTGGAACACTTGACCCCTGCACTCTGACCCCTTTTAGATTGCTTTCAATAACGTATCAGCGGCCAAACGATACCAAATGTCTGCAGTGTTCTGAAGCTTGAAATGATGACTCCCTTAATAGTACATATAACTTGTATAAACAGGGCCTTCGTGTGTTAACTCTTTACTATATCACTGGTTGTGTTTAGGAGTGGGACGCAAGAAACAAAGACTCCATCAAACAGGCCCTGCAGCACTCCAACGTGGTCGTTAATTTGGTGGGCCGAGAATGGGAGACCAGGTAACCTGACTGACTGCTGCCCTCCACCAGGTGACCTCTGACCTCCACAAGGTGACCTCTGGCCTAGACCAGGTGACCTCTGGCCTAGACCAGGTGACCTTTGACCTCCACCAGGTGAACTCTGACCTAGACTAGGTGACCTATGGCCTAGACCAGGTGGCCTTTGACCTCCACCAGGTGACCTCTGACCTAGACCAGGTGACCTCTGGCCTAGAGCAGGTGACCTATGTCCTACACCAGGTGACTGCTGATCTTGACCAGGTGACCTCTTATCTATACCAGGTGACCTCGACCAGGTGACCTGTGACCTACACCAGCTGACCTCTGACCTTTGGTGTGTTTCCTCCAGTAACTACGGCTTTGAAGACGTGTTCGTCAGCATCCCCCAGCAGATCGCCCGGGCCGCCAGAGAGGCCGGCGTCAGCAAGTTGATCCACATGTCCCACCTCAACGCAGACATCAGGAGCCCCTCCAAGTACCTGAGGAACAAGGTAGGCCTCTGTTACACTAGTTGGCCTCTGTTACGAACTAGGTAGGCCTGTATCCTCTAGGAACCTGAGGACTATGTATCTGGTCTCTGATTGGATCATCTCAGGCTTGGGTTAGGCTGTCCCTGGGTTGAATGGATTTTCGAATAAAGTTCTGTGCCCGTGTTGGCAGGCTGTGGGCGAGGCGGCGGTGAGAGACGAGTTCCCCGACGCTGTCATCCTGAAGCCCTCAGAGATGTTTGGCCGGGAAGACCGCTTCTTCAACCACTTCGCCAGTAAGAGAGACTGTGTGTGTGTGTGTGTGTGTGTGTGTGTGTGTGTGTGTGTGTGTGTGTGTGTGTGTGTGTGTGTGTGTGTGTGTGTGTGTGTGTGTGTGTGTGTGTGTGTGTGTGTGTGTGTGTGTGTGTGTGTGTGTATTGAGCTGTGTTGTCTGCTCCAGACTTGCGGTGGTTCGGTAGCGCTGTGCCTCTCATCGCCATGGGGAAGAAGACGGAGAAGCAGCCCGTCCACGTGAGTCCGGAATCATCCACCGACCCCATAGCTAGGTGTATCTCTGTTGTCATGGTGATAGCCAGGTGTATCCCTGTTGTTGTGGTGATAACCAGAACCGGTGTGTTTGTCTCCAGGTGGTAGATGTCGCCAAGGCGATCATCAACGCCATCAAAGACCCAGAGGCCAACGGAAAGACATACGCACTGGTTGGGTAGGTAACCTTAACCCTACCCTCACCCTGTCACCTTAACCCTCACCCTGTCACCTTAACCCTCACCCTGTCACCTTAACACTCACCCTGTCACCTGTAGGTTACCTTAACCCTCATCATGTCACCTGTTGGTTACCTAAACCCTCACTAACTGATCGTGTTGGTTCTTCTGTGTTGGTTGTGTTGTGTTCGAATCGGATTGTGTTTCGTTGGTTGTGTTGTGTTCTAATCTGATTGTTTGGTGTTGTGTTGTGCTGTGTTGGTTCTGTTGTGTTCTGATCTGATCTGATTGTGTTGTGTTGTGTTGGTTCTGTTTTCTGATCTGATTGTGTTGTGTTGTTGTGTTGGTTGTGTGTGTTCTTATCTGATTGTGTTGTGCAGTCCAAACCGCTACATGCTCCATGACCTGGTGGAGTACATCTACGCCGTGGCCCACCGGCCCTTCGTGCCCTACCCCCTGCCCCGCCCGCTCTACCAGTAAGACACGCACTCGCACACCAGTTTGCAAGTTCATCATAGCAAACATCCTTCCTGTTCCTCCATTAACTCTCTTATGTTTTTCAGCTTGGTCGCTAAATTCTTTGCAATGAATCCATTTGAACCGTGGACGACCCCGGACAAGGTGGACCGGGTAAGACCCCTTAGTCTGCCCCTTAGGCTGCACCTCAGCCCCTTAATGACCAGACCTCAGCCCCTTAGTCTGCCCCTTAGCCCCTTAGTGACCAGACCTCATCCCCTTAGTCTGCCCCTTAGTCTCCAGACCTCAGCCCCTTTGTCTGCCCCTTAGTCTCCAGACCTCAGCCCCTTAGTCTGCCCCTTAGCCCCTTAGTGACCAGACCTCAGCCCCTTAGTCAGCACCTCAGCCCCTTAGTCTCCAGACCTCAGCCCCTTAGTCTCCAGACCTCTACCCCTTAGTCCACCCCTTATCCCCTTAGTCTCCGGACCACGTAGCTTTAGCCCCTTACCTACAGCGGTGTTCCTCCCAATGCTAACAGTGCCAGCGCTGTGTCCTCAGTTCCACACGACGGACCTGAAGTTCCCCGGCCTGCCCGGTCTTGAGGACCTGGGCATCACGGCGTCCTCTGTGGAGCAGCGCGCAATCGAGATCCTGCGGCGTCACCGCCGCTTCCGCTACCTGGAGGCGGAGCTGGACGAGACCAAGCCGGCCAAGACCGTCAGCTTCTAGAGCTAACAGAGCTACTAGAGCTACCAGAGCTAGCCTCCTGTCTGCAGCACACTGTACATAAATAAAGGATCGTCCTCTAAAACACTTCAATGGCCCTCTCTTCATCTGTGTTTGACACACACACACACACACAGACACACAGACACACAGACAGACACAGAGAGAGAGAGAGAGTTAAATGAAGTCTGTTTTACCCAGCCTCACCAGGGTGAACAGGTAAAGGGGCTCTCTAGCTCCGTGCCCTCATCCTAGCCAGTGAGATCTGATTTGTCTGATCTGATTTCAATTGACTAGTGTCATTTTATTGAGGAATCAAGTGTCTCTAAAGTTCAGTGGGGCCATGTTCTGGGGAAGCCTTCAGACTAGTTTCTCCCCTGTGGACGTTACATCACCTAACCACATGAATTAGCAGACTGTAATGTAATAATCATGCTTTACTCCTCTTCATGTGCAGTGCTATTAGGACTATATTCAAACATACTTTAGTAGTTGAATACACTAATATATTTTCCTACTATAATGTACTTTCATTTTTTATTACTATAGTAAAATACATAACTACATTAATATACTTCACTATAAGGTGAATATTTAACTGCTGTAATAGACTATACTACTAGGAATACTTTGTGCTGTACTACTACAGTATAATATACTTTACTGCTGTACTGTTTGTGACCAGATGGGGGCGTCGGGGGCCCTCAGTGGAGAACACGCACCACATGCTAGTGTTTTCTTCACCCAGACGTAATGTTCGCATCTATCGGATGTTTATTCCACTTCCCGGGTATCTGCGGAATGTTGTGTTCTTCAACGGACTGAAATGGTCGCTTATACTTAATACAGATTTAATAATTATCATTGTGTTATTAAGAATAACGGCTGGAGAATTTCTTCCTCTCCGTCAATTAAATCTCTCCACGCGCTTCATCAGAGTCTCCGGGAGCGCGCTTCATCAGAGTCTCGTGGAGCGCGCTTCATCAGTCTGGTAGCGCGCTTCATCAGGGTCTCCAAGCCTGATCAGAGTCTCGCGGGGCACCACCGAGGAACGCGCTTCATCAGAGTCTCGTGGAGAACGCTTCTTCAGAGTGTCAGTTGAGTGCGCTTCATCAGAGTCTCCGTGGAGCGCTTCATCAGAGTCTCCGTGGAGCGCTTCATCAGATTCTCCGTGGAGCGCGCTTTATCAGAGTCTCCGTGGTGGAGCGCGCTTCATCAGAGTGTCCGTGGAGCGCGCCTCATCGGAGTCTCCGCGGAGAGATAAGAGGACAGGAGGTCAGTATCGCGTAGTGCGCCTCCACTCTGTTCTGCTTTTCTACCCATTTTGGACAGTAACGGCTCCGGTAACTCACAGGTCCGCTTCTTCTCGATGAAAGGTGTGAGAAAGACAACTTGAGGGGGAAGTTGGGGATATTCTTGTAATCAAGGTAAGTCGGATTGATTGTAATGAAACCAGTTATCAGTGCGTGTCAATAATACAAATCATGATTAGCGCGCCAGCCAGGACCGTTACAAATATAATCCTCTTTTATATTCACTGTGAATCATCAACTCCTAATTCCAATTAACATATCCCCGCAGGTTGAGAGCGGTGCTTTTGCGATCTATCCGTACAATAATAATCAGTGGGATCTGAAGGGGTGTGTGTGTGTGTGTGTGTGTGTGTGTGTGTGTGTGTGTGTGTGTGTGTGTGTGTGTGTGTGTGTGTGTGTGTGTGTGTGTGTGTGTGTGTGTGTGTGTGTGTGCGCGCGCGCGCTACAATCAGCGCTGGTCTACAATGTCCACTTAAATCATGACCTCACGCATGCATGGGCGTATTGGGCGGGCTATGTACTCACTGAACTTAATACATTCACCTAATTATCCTTAATTTACAGGTTATTATACTTAACGAAATCAAAGCCTACTTTACTTAAACATGTATTTGCACTTAACTTAATTACGCCTAACCTTACCTACTTCATGTTAATGTACTAAGCTAAATGATACTTAATATACTGTTATGCATTATGAATTAACTTAATTTACAGTAAATTAACATACAAACGCGTCATTAACCACTGCAGTAGGTACGATTTGAGAATAAGGATAAGAGAGAGAGTGAGAGGGGGAGGGAGAAAGAGGGGGATGGTGAAAAAGGGAGAGAGAGAGATAGAGAGAAAGGGGGAGAGAGAGTGGGGAAGAGAGAGAGAGAGAGGGGTGAGAGAGAGAGGGGAAGAGAGAGAAAGAGGGTGAGAGAGAGAAAGTGAGGGGTGAGGGAGAGTTGGTGAGAGGGAGGGTTAGAGCAGAAGGGAACACGATTTAGGAGCTACACCCCCTTTAAGCGGCGCCTTCGCCTCTCTTCTCCCTCCCTTCGTTTCACCTCCTTTAAGAAGAGTTGCATTCACACACCTGTGATTAACAGAGAGGAGGGACTCCCAATCCATCAGGGAACAGAGGCCATGATTGGTCAGGAATGTGCTTGGGGCAGTCTTTAACCAAATGGTCTCGTACAGAGGCATTCATCAGATCAGATATCCTCACTATCATTCACTCACTCATAGATGACTAATATCTGTGGCAGTCCTGACAAATCACACTCAAATAATAGCTCTTAAATATTACCGTCGCCACCGTTAACCAAAACCTTAGATCTCAGCAGCTCAGTCCAGCTCAGATACTGTGATGACGTTCTGTTTTGACTGCCGCTGTGAGGAACTTCTACAATGACCACACTGGCTGTTTCCATGACGTCACTCGTGATTGGAATTTAACAGCATTAAAAGCCTCCTGCTCCTGACGCCTGAAACACCATCACAGGCCGGTAGACGTGTGTCCATTTAGTGCTATGGGTTCCATTTAAGATTTCAGCTTTCATTTGTATTTAAGATTAAATACAATCTCAAATCCTTTATGCAATGCTCCATGCCAAGATAATGCCATTGTAATACTAGGAGGGTGTTTGGATAATGCCATGATAATGCTAGGATAATGCCACGATAATGTCAATGTAACATAGGAGGATGTTTGGATAGTGCTAGGATAATGCTCAGACAATGCTAGGATAATGCCAGGATAATGCTCGGACAATGCTAGGATAATGCTCAGACAATGCTAGGATAATGCCAGGATAATGCTCGGACAATGCTAGGATAATGCTCAGACAATGCTAGGATAATGCCAGGATAATGCTCAGACAATGCTAGGATAATGCTCAGACAATGCCAGGATAATGTTCGGATAATGCTCAGACCATGCCAGGATAATGCTCAGAAACTGCTCGGATAATGTTCGGATAATGCTCAGACAATGCCAGGATAATGCTCAGACCACGGCAGGCTAAAGCCAGGGCCGTGTGGAGGTAGCGGTGTGGAGCCCCAGGCGCCGACTGAGCCATGGCGGCTGAGCTTCATTAAAGCGCAGCGCCGCAGGCCGCCTTATTAGAGGGAACATCTGAGACATGGACAGGATTGTTGTTGAACATCACTGAGGACACATTCTCATGCCATCACGTGCACACAACGCCTGGGGCACGCACAGTGTGAGGTGCTTTGGTTATGACAGACTGGTATCTTAGCAACAGGCAGCATCCTTCCAGTGCTGTGTGCATGGAAACGTGGATCCTGCTCACCACTAATGTTGCTGTGTGGTCGCCCATCAGTATTCAACCGTTTCACGACTAACTAACCCATCCCATCTGACCCTTAACCTCTGACCCTCTGACCCTTAACCTCTGACCCTAACTCTAACCCTCAGTCTTTAACCGTACCTCACTGACTCTCCAACCCTAACTCTCTAACCCCCCTGCCGGTGTCCAGCGCTGCAGCGATGGCCTCCCCAGAGGGCGGTGCGGGGTCCCGCCCCCAGCACTGTGTGACCCGCGTGGAGCTGTCCGTCACGGCCGCCCACCTGCTGGACCGGGACGTTGCCTCCAAGTCGGACCCCTTCTGCGTGCTCTTCAACGAGGTGGACGGCAACTGGGCCGAGGTGTGTGTGTGTGTGTGTGTGTGTGTGCGTGTGCGTGTGTGTGTGTGTGTCAGAGGAAGGCTGAGGTCTAGGTTCAGATCTAGGTCCAGGTCTAGGTTCAGGTCTATGTTCAGGTCTAGGTCCAGGTCTAGGTTCAGGTCTATGTTCAGGTCTAGGTCCAGGTCTAGGTTCAGGTCTATGTTCAGGTCTAGGTCCAGGTCTAGGTTCTGGTCTAGTGAAGGTGCAGGTCTAGGTTCAGGTCCAGGTCCAGGTTCAGGTCCAGTTTCAGGTCAGGTCCAGGTCTAAGGTCAGGACCAGCCTTGTAGTCCAGGTGTTTTAATGTTATTCTGTTGTCGTTCTGGTCTGCTGAAGCTTGGCATGCTGAACAGTTTGATTATCATTTATAATATTCAAAGTGTTGCTTTCACAGTGGGCTGCAGCCGAATACATTTGTGTGTGTGTGTGTGTGTGTGTGTGTGTGTGTGTGTGTGTGTGTGTGTGTGTGTGTGTGTGTGTGTGTGTGTGTGTGTGTGTGTGTGTGTGTGTGTGTGTGTGTGTGTGTGTGTGTGTGGCAGTAGGTCAGCAGGGCACATGCCTTCAATGTGAATTTGCTTCTTGTTACCATGGCAACCTTGATGGAAACAAAAGGACTCTCTCTCTCTCTCGCTCTCTCTCTCTCTCTCTCTCTCTCTCTCTCTCGTTTCCCTGTCTCTCTCTCATATTCTCTCTCTCTCTCCCTCTCTCCCTCTCTCTCTCTCTCTCTCTCTGGCTCGTCATTTCTCTATATCTTGTCATAGGACATAACTAGGTAGCCTGACTAGTTTACTAATTAGCTAGTCAGGCTAACAAATAATAACTATAAAATTAGTCAGGCTAACTATGCTCCACTGCAGCTGCTTTGAGAGTTTACTATTTTGACAGCTGTTGCCATGGTGATCTAGTTCATTTAGAGAAGTTCACATTTAGTTTAGACTCTAGTGTACTCGACTCCATACTGGGACTCTACTTCACTGTGAGCTTTACTGCACACTGTGTCATCTACTCTGGATTGAACACAGAGCTGTGTGTAGTTGTGTTGACATTTAGTTATGTTGAAGTCTAGTTGTGTTGACGTCTAATTGTGTTGACGTCTAGATGTGTTGAGGTCTAGTTGTCTTGAGGTCTAGTTCTGTGTACCTCTAGTTATGTTGACAATGACATCTAGTTTTGACCTATAGTTGTGTTGACGTCCAGTTGTGTTGGCATCCAGCTGTGTTGACGTCCAGCTGTGTTGACGTCTTGTTGTGTTGACGTCTAGCTGTGTTGACGTCCAGTTGTGTTGACATCAAGATGTGTTGACGTCCAGTTGTGTTGACGTCTTGTTGTGTTGACGTCTAGCTGTGTTGACGTCTAGTTGTGTTGACGTCCAGTTGTGTTGACGTCCAGTTGTGTTGACGTCAAGTTCTGTTGACGTCTAGTTGTGTTGAGATTTATTTGTGTTGAAGTCTATTTGTGTTGACGTCTAGCTGTGTTGACATTTATTTGTGTTGACGTCTAGCTGTGTTAACGTTAGCTGTGTTGATTTTTTTTGTGTTGACGTCTAGTTGTGTTGATGTCTAGTTGTGTTGACGTCTTGTTGTGTTGACGTCTAGCTGTGTTTACATTTATTTGTGTTGACGTCTAGCTATGTTGACGTCTAGCTGTGTTGATATTTATTTGTGTTGACGTCTAATTGTGTTGACGTCTAGCTGTGTTGATATTTATTTGTGTTGACGTCTAATTGTGTTGACGTTCAGGCTGTGTAATGAAGTACTGAAATAGTAAAGTAATAGAGCAGTATGTCGTAAAGTAGAAAATAATAAAGTAGTAAAGTAGTACAGAAGTGGACTAGTGGAGGTAGGAGAGTTGGGCAGAAGTACAGTAGTAGAGTAGTACAGTAGTACAGTTATAAAGCAGTAAATTAGTAAAGTAATAAAGTAGAAGTAGTGAAGTAGTACAGAAGTACAGTCCGCCCCTCTCTCCCCAGATCAGCCGCACGGAGACGGCCGTGAACAACCTAAACCCGGTGTTCGGGGTGAAGTTCCGGGTGGACTACCACTTCGAGGAGGTGCAGAAGCTGCGCTTCGCCGTGTTCGACGAGGACAAGTGTGCGTCACAGCTCTATGAACACGACTTCCTCGGGGAGTTCATCTGCACCTTGGGAGTGGTGAGTCTCCTTTAGTACTAGTTATTTTTCCTAGTTAGGTTGTTTATGTGTAGTAACTAGTTTGTTAGTTGAGGTACTGAATTTGTTGTTAAATATCTATGTCATGATAAGTTAGTGTTCAGTTACCTATGAACTCATCTTCTTTTCACACTATTAGATTGTGTCCAATAAGAAACTTGTCCGACCACTTCTCTTAGCCAATGGGAAACCAGCGGGCAAAGGAACTATTACGGTGAGAAGCTAAGTCTACTGAATTCACTCCCTCCCCAGCCCTCTAGTCTAACCCTAACCCTTTAACCCTCTAACCCATCCCTCCAACCCTCTAACCCTAACCCTAACCCTATGATCCTAACCCTCCAACCCTTTCAACCTAGCCCTCTAACCCTAACATTCTATCCCTCTAACCCTAACCCTCTAACCCTTTAACCCTAACGCTTTAACCGTAACCCTCTAATCCTCTCACCCTAACCCTCTAACCCATCACCTTAAACCCTCTAACCCTCTAACCCTAACCCTCTAACCCTTACACCAACCCCTAACCCTCTCACCCTAACCCTCTAACCCTCTAACCCTTACACCAACCCCTAACCCTCTCACCCTAACCCTCTCACCCTAACCCTCTCACCCTAACCCTCTCACCCTAACCCTCTCACCCTAACCCTCTCACCCTAACCCTCTCACCCTAACCCTCTAACCCTCTAACCCTTACACCAACCCCTAACCCTCTCACCCTAACCCTCTAAACTTCCCCTAGTAACCCTCTAACCCTTACCCTCTAGCCCTCTAACCCTTACCCTCTAGCCCTCTAACCCTTACCCTCTAGCCCTCTAACCCTTACCCTCTAGCCCTCTAACCCTTACCCTCTAGCCCTCTAACCCTTACCCTCTAACCCTCTAACCCTTACCCTCTAACCCTCTAACCCTTACCCTCTAAACCTCTAACCCTATAACTCTTACACCAACCCCTAACCCTCTCCCCCTAACCCTCTAAACCTCCCCTTGTAACCCTCTAACTCTTACCCTCTAACCCTCTAACTCTTACACTAACCCCTAACCCTCTCACCCTAACCCTCTAAACCTCCACTTGTAACCCTCTAACCCTTACCCTCAAGCCCTCTAACCCTCTAACTCTTACCCTCTAACCCTAACCCCCACACTAACCCTCTAAACATCCCCTAGTAACACTAATGAGGTTGGTGATAATGAGTATTATAATGAGATTGATGATGATAATGAGGTTGATGATGATGATGACAATAAGGAGGAGGATGATGATTATGTTGATAATGAGGTTGATGATGATGATAATGAGGGTGATGATGATGAGGAGGATGATGATGATGATGATGATGATGATGATGATGATGATGCGGTTTTGGTCTGTAGATCACAGCCCAGGAGCTGTCTGACAACCGGATCATCACCCTCAGCCTGAGTGGAAGAAAATTGGACAAAAAGGTAAGAATGAAACAATGAATAATCACATTGTTCACTGTCAGATGAACACATGAATAATGACAGTTTTTACGGTAAGATGAACACATGAATAATGGCTGTGTTTACTGTAAGATGAACACATGAATAATGACCGTGTTTACTGTAAGATGAACTCATGAATAATGAACACCTTCTCAGGACTTCTTCGGAAAGTCTGATCCTTACCTGGAGTTCCACAAACAAGGAGAAGATGGGAAGTGGATGTTGGTGCACAGAACAGAGGTACACACGCACAAACACACACACACACACACACACACGCACGCGCGCGCACGCGCACGCGCGCGCACACACACACACAAGCACCCCTCTATAGAGTCTATAACTAGAACTCTATAAAGACCCTCTTCTATAATCAGAATCAGAATCACTTTTATTACATAAAAGTACTTATTGTACAGTATACAAGAGTACAATTATTAGGCTTGGTTCCTCAACATTCACATAGCAGCAACAGCACAAGATAAAATAAATAAAGATAAGAAACCATTTGAAAAGAAACAAAGTAAAAAAATATATAGAATAAGTATAAAAATAAGTAAGTAGCAGCATCAATAATAATAAAAAGTAATGAGGTGTAATAAAGTGTGAAGTGTAGGGTGTTCAAGTGGAAGTGATAGCAGCCACAGGTAGGGTTATTGTGCAATAGATAAATGCTGTGCAAATACAATAGATGGTTAAATTCCTGTCTGTTGTTGTGGTGTGTGTGTGGATGGTTGGGATGGTAGTGTGTTTCTCCAGCAGTCTGACTGCTTGGGGGAAAAAACAGTTTGTCATCCTCTGGGTTTTGGCCCTTAGCCTTCGGTACCGCCTCCCTGACGGCAGTAGCTCAAACAGTTTCTGGTTTGGGTGGGGTCCCCAATGATTCATAGGGCCTTCCTGACACACTGGGCCTTGTAGGTTTCCTGGATGGAGGGAAGCTCACATCCGCTGATCCTCTCAGCTGTCCGCACTACCCTTTGCAGAATTTTGCGGCTTTTGGGCAGTGCAGTTCGTGTACCAGGCAGTGATGCATCCAGTCAATATGCTCTCCGTTGTGCCTCTGAAGAAGGCCCCCAGGATCTTGGGCCCCACGCCCTATAGAGTCTATAACTAGTACTCTATAAAGACCCTCCCCTATAGAGTATATAACTAGAACTCTACAGTAAGGCTTTGGAGGAGCGATTTTTGATGTATAACGTTTGATGTGATATATATAATGTTTCATGTTGGATGCTTTATGTTTATGTGATATGTTTAAGGTTAATGTTTGATGCTCTATGTTAATGTGATCTGTATAATCTCTCTGTTTGGCGGCAGGTCATTAAGAACACTCTGGACCCCGTGTGGAAGGCCTTTACGGTGCCTCTGGTGTCGCTGTGTAACGGAGACGTCGACAGGAACATCAAGGTCTCCTCACATCTATTACTGAACGTTTCAATGTATCGTATCAAAGCTCCCGCTTAACATTGAAATATCCAGATTCACTTTGATGAATTCAATATCAAGGTTAAGCCTAAACATTTATACATCAAGTTTAATATTTTCTTTAACATTTAAACATCCAGGTACATCACTACATATCTGTAGTCAATGCTGATCCACAGCTATTTCAATAAGGTTCTCAATTCAATGCATCCTTAAAGCACATCCGTTCAAAACAACAATGCCGCCATCTTCTACCTTACTTTGTTAACAATAATCTTACGACAGACATTCCTAAACCCCACCCAGTCACCTAAACCCCTCCCACTTACACTAAACCCCTCTCACTTACAATAAACCCCTCCCACTTGCATAAACCCCTCCCACTTACCCTAAACCCCTCTCATTAACCTAAACCCCTCCCACTCACCTAACCCCCTCCCACTCACATAAACCCCTCCCACTTACCCTAAACCCATCCCTCTTCACTAAACCGCTCCCACTCACTTAAACCCCTCCAACTCACATAAACCCTCCCACTCACGTCACCAGCCAGCCAGGATGCACTGGTTTGCTCCACACACTGTATTGAATTGTATTAAATATCATGATGTGAGTACCAGTTGTCCCTAGCAACAGTTGTCCCTAGCAACAGTTGTCCCTTACAGCAGCTGTCAATAACAGCAGCTGCCCATAACAACGCAGGTGCTGTGCTACGACTATGACAATGATGGAGGTCATGACTTCATAGGAGAGTTTCAGACCACTGTGACCAAGATGAGCCACGCCAGCACCACAGAGGTATAAATAAGTAAATAAATAAATACATATATATATATATATATATATATACAGCACCCTTCTGTCTGTCTCTCTCTCTCTCTCTCTCTCTCTCTCTCTCTCTCTCTCTCTCTCTCTCTCTCTCTCTCTCTCTCTCTCTCTCTCTCTCTCTCTCTCTCTCTCTCTCTCTCTCTCTCTCTCCCTCTCTCTCTTTGTATCTCTCCCTCTCTCTCTTTCTCTTTCTCTCTCTCTCTCTCTCTCTCTCTCTCTCTCTCTCTCTCTCTCTCTCTCTCTCTCTCACTCCCTGTCTCTCTCTCTCTCTCACTCCCTGTCTCTCTTTCTCACTCTCTGTCTCTCTCTCTCACTCCCTGTCTCTCTCTCTCTCTCTCTCTCTCTCTCTCTCTCTCTCTCTCTCTCTCTCTCTCTCTCTCTCTGTCTCTGTCTCTCTCTCTCTCTCACTCCCTGTCTCTCTCTCTCTCTCTCTCTCTCTCTCTCTCTCTCTCTCTCTCTCCCTCTCTCTCCCTGTCTCTCGCTGTATCTCTCTCTCTCTTACTCCCTGTCTCTCTCTCTCTCCCTGTCTCTCTCTCTCCATGGAGGTGGAGTTTGACTGCATCAATCCGAAGAAACAGAGAAAGAAGAAGAATTACAAGAACTCTGGTGTCATCGTTCTGAAGTCGTGCAAGGTAATGATTTAGATTCAAATTAATGATTTAGATTCAAGGGAAGGATTTAGATTCAAGGTAATAAATTAGAATCGAGGTCATGATCTAGATTCAAGGTCATGATTAGATTCAAGGTCATGTTTAAGAGTCAATCGAATGATTTCAATTCAAGGTAATGATTTAGATTCAATGTCATGATTGAATCTTAGGGAATGATTTAGATTCAAGGTAATGTATTAGATTCAAGGTCATGATTTAGATTTAAACAAATGATTTTATTTCACGGTAATGATTTAGATTCAAGTTAAGGATTTCGATTCAAGGGAATGATTTCATTTCAAGAGAATGATTTCATTTTAAATAAATGATTTACATTGAAGGTGATCATTTAAATTCATGTTTACGATTTAGATTCAAGGTAATCCCATCAGGGTGTTGCAATTTTATTCCCATGTTATTTGGAGTAGAATATTGCAGGCTGGTCAGGGCCTTTCTGCCTGTTCCTTGACCACAAATCACTCAGTTAATGATGTCTCTGTTAATGTCATCTGGTATTCTAAGATTATGTGTGTTTATGTAATCTGGTATTTTAATTGTATAAGGGATCAGGTAATCTAGTATTTTAAAAGTTTCGGTAATTATGTAGTATGGTATTTTAAGAGTGTGTGTTTTTAATATACCCTGGCACTTCTTTAGATTATACGAGATTATACATTCCTGGATTATATTCTCGGAGGATGTCAATTGATGTTTACTGTGAGTATAGACACACGCACGCACACACACACACACACACACACACACACACACACACACACACACACACACACACACACACACACACACACACACACACACACACACACACTATATACAAACTGTATACTATATAGTTATATCTGTTTACTGACAGGTTGGGATTGACTTCACTGCGTCCAATGGGAACCCTCGAGAGCCCTCCTCCCTGCATTACATCAACCCGCTGGGCAGCAACGAGTACCTGGCCGCCATCTTGGCGGTCGGCCAGATCATCCAGGACTACGACACGTGAGTTGGGAGTTGTAGTCTTTTATTACGGTACGCAATAATTCATTGTGTATCATAATGATTTAAGATTCATAATGTATCATTATGTACCATGATCATTTATTATTCATAGTGTTCAGACTGATTTGTGATTCATAATCACCATTATTCATAAAGATGTAGGATGTATCTGTGTGATTCATATTGTATCATCATGATTCATAATGATGCATAATGTATCATAATATATATCCATTCATCATTGATTATAACCATTAAAATGATTCATAATGGATCATAACCATTCATTATATATCATTGCCATTCATAATGGATCATAATTGATCATAATGATTAATAACGGTTTATAATGTATCACAACCATTCACAATCAATATCATACCACATTGAGTATGCAAAGGGATCTTCTGAAGTATGTTACTGCTTAAGGGTTATCAATCCTTTTTCATCATCTATGAAAACATTTACACCATTTCTACCTTGTACTACCTTAACCAACCTTTTCTTATCCTGCACTAGGTCGTACCTGTCTAATCTGTTACCATTGTTCTATCTTAACATGCCCGCTGAACTAACTGTTGCCATGGTTTCTGTTTCTAGAGACAAAATGTTTCCTGCTTTAGGATTTGGAGCTAAACTCCCACCAGATTGGAAGGTATTTTAAAGATGTGTGTGTGTGTGTGTGTGTGTGTGTGTGTGTGTGTGTGTGTGTGTGTGTGTGTGTGTGTGTGTGTGTGTGTGTGTGTGTGTGTGTGTGTGTGTGTGTGTGTGTGTGTGTGCGTGCCTGTGTGTGTACGCGAGTTTGTGTGTGTGTGTTTGTGTGTTCACAACATGCACAGTCAAGCCATCTGTGTTTCCATGGTGACGAGAGAAAGAGAGAGTAGATGAGAGAGAGCAGATAATAGAGAGTGAGATAATAGAGAGAATGGCTGAGAGAGAGTAGATGAAAAAGAGGAACTAGATAGAGAATGGAGAGAAAGCGGGAGAGAGGGAGAGGGAGTGAGAGATAATAGAGAGAAAGAAATATGATAGAGGGAGATAGAGAAAGAGAAATAGGATGGAGAGAGAAATATAATAGAGAGAGATAATAGAGAGATGGTAGAGAGAGAGAGAGATAATCAAGATAGTTAGAGAGAGATCTAGAGAGACATAATAGAGATAATAGAGAGAGAGTATATAAGAGAGAGGGAGAATGGAAGGTGAGAGCGTAGACGATAGAGAGAGAGCTTGTGCACATGTTGGTGGAGCCGTGGTTATCTCTGCTGCCTCACAGAGAGGAGGTCCAGGTTTGATCCCCGGGGGGAAGGGGGGGGACAGAGCCTCCATGTCCTCCTCCTGTTCTCTCCTCGATCAGGAGAGAACATGATATAAACAACGTTGCTGCCCTGCCCACGGGCCCCTGGTGAGGAGAGGAGCGACGGCTCAGCCTTGTTAAGACACTAACGATAATGAACGTACTTCTCTGTTCCTCATCAGGTGTCACATGAGTTTGCCATCAACTTTGACCCCACGAACCCCTTCTGTTCAGGTAAGTCCTCCCTTCAGATAGTCTTACAGTTATCTACATCAACTACTACTACCACAGGTAGCACTGGTAGTAAAATATACTACGTACTTGAAGTGCAGGTACTACATGTACTACTTGAAGTACAGGTACTACAGGTACTTCATGTAGTACCTGTACGACATGTAGGACAGGTACTACATGTGGTGTAGTTGCAACATGTAGTACTTGTACAGCTGTTCACCTCATGTCAGCCGGTCTCTCCTCCCCACCGCCTGCTCTCTGCTCCTCGTCTCCCCAGGGGTGGAGGGCATCGCCCAGGCCTACTCCAGCTGCCTCCCCCACCTCCGCTTCTACGGACCCACCAACTTCTCTCCCATCATCAACCACGTGGCGCGCGTCGCTAGCCAGGCGCTACAGCAGGAGAGAGCGGCGGTACGTCCACGAGCTAACCATGAAGATACAAACGCTAACGTTCACACGCTAATCCTGAAGATACACACGCTAGCCTACACACGCTAACCCTGAAGATACACACGCTAGCCTACACACGCTAACCCTGAAGATACACACACTAGCCTACACACGCTAACCCTGAAGATACACACGCTAGCGTACACACGCTAACCCTGAAAATACACACGCTAGCCCACACACGCTAACCCTGAAGATACACACGCTAACCCTGAAGATACAGACGCTAGCATACACACGCTAACCCTGAAGATACAGATGCTAGCGTACACACACTAACCCTGAAGATACAGGTGCTAACTGCTAACCCTGAACATTCACACGCTAACCCTGAAGATACACACTCTAACCGCTGACCCTGAAGATACACGCTAACATACACACGCTAACCCTGAACGTCCACACGCTAACCCTGAAGATACACGTTAACACACACACGCTAAGCCTGAAGATACACGCTAACATACACACGCTAACCCTGAACGTCCACACGTTAACCGCTAACCCTGAACGTCCACACGCTAACCCTGAAGATACACGCTAACACACACACGCTAACCCTGAACAAACACACGTTAAGCCTGGACACCAATGCGCTCCCCACACGGTTATTAATGAGGGCAGAGAGAAGCGTCCTGCTGTGTCTGGAGCCGTCCAAAATGAATATGACATCATATTCCACTTGTTTACAGCGCTTTAATAGACGTCACGTTCTGTCCCGGTCGTTATGACCGAAACAAAAGGAGACACACAAACAATGCACCACGAGGCTGAACTCAACACTGGTTTGTCTGGATGTGTCAATCAATGTGTGGTTGTCAAGGCTGTTGCTAGCGTGAGACTGTGTGTTTGACAGAGTCAGAAGGCTTGCGGCGAGCTGTCAAGCCCAACAGAGTCTTTCCAGAGACATCCAGGAGCCTCACTGTGTCTTTGGGAATTTGCCAGAAAAGATAATTCTGTTTTCTGCACACCGGGAGAACGTTGACAGTCCCCCACGACGGAGGCGGTTAAGAGCATCCATGCACTGTAGGGTCCCTGTTGGGGGTCTGAAGGTGTGGTCACCCTAGCTATACAGCCTTTCCATCAGCTTTACGCTATATATGCTGTATCGCTACACAGCCTTTCCATTAACTTTACTCTACATATGTTGTAGCACTATACATTGCTATACGGCTAAGAGAAACGCTGGTGTGATTATCATTACAATCTTGTTATTAACAACAATGATGTCAACATCAAAACTAGATTTATCTCCCTTCTCTCTCTGTCTCTCTCTCTCTTTCTCTCTCTGTCTCTCTGTCTCTGTCTCTGTCTCTCTCTCTCTCTCTCTCTCTCTCTCTCTCTCTGTCTCTCTGTCTCTCTCTCTCTCTCTCTCTGTCTCTCTGTCTCTATCTCATCATCTCTCCTCCCTCCCTCCCTCCCTCCCTCTCCTCCCTCCCTCCCTCCCTCCCTCCCCCCTCCACAGCAGTACTTCACCCTCCTGATCATCACTGACGGGGTGATCAGTGACATGGACGAGACGCGCCACGCCATCGTGGCGGCGGCCAAGCTGCCCATGTCCGTCATCATCATCGGCGTCGGCAACGCAGACTTCGCCGCCATGGAGTTCCTGGACGGCGACGCCAGCGTCCTGCGCTCGCACACCGGGGAGGAAGCCGCCCGCGACATCGTGCAGTTCGTCCCCTTCAGGGACTTCAGGAACGTACGTGTTAACTAGGGCTGGGTGGATCAGGGTTAGGGTTAGGGTTAATCACGAATCGAATCGAATCGGGATTAATCGATTCAGAGCCTTATGAATCGAAATCGAATCGATTTAGGAAATTGGCCACGATACCCAGCCCTAGTGTTAACTAACCCTGACTAGTTCCCCAGCAAGCCATACAACCCCAGCAAGCCGACTTACCATAACTAACCCTTCAGGGACTTCAGGAACGTACGTGTTATCTCTAACCCAAACTCACGCTAACTCTTTATATATATATATATAAAAAAAAATTATATATATATTTTCTTTATTATTAACAAAATTCACAGCACAATGTGGCAGCATAATCATTACTACCGATTTATTTTTGCACTTTATTCTGTTGTGGGCATATCCTCCCAGTGCAAATATGTTTAAATTAGTTACAGGATGCAGTGTTCTGAAATGGGATCAGTTAATAGTTTTTAAACCTATTTTGTGAGTAATAGAGAAGAAAATATTGAAAATATGGTTGCAAGTGGCCTGTATGCATCGCCTTCACAAGGTTTTGCAAAGCTGCACATGTCTTAAAGACATTGATGTGGATGGTTCCAACATTCTAATTTATTCTTGTTTTTTACATTTCTCACAGTGCAAATATGTTTTTGAATGAGTTTCTGAAAATGGTGTAACATATGTAATTATAATTTGTAAGCCCATGTTGCAAATATAACAACCAAAAAAACATTTAAAATGTTGATGCATGATTGTGGACTATACGGAAATAGTACCATTCCAGGTCTTCTGGGAATGTTTTTGGTCGCTGTGTCATAATTCAGCTAAATTTTTAATACATTGTTGCTTAAGGCACACTCATTAATTTTGAAAAGGTTACTGACCCCTGCCCTAACTAGTTCCCCAACTAACCCAGACTAGTTTCTCAGCAAGCCGAACTACCCCCTTACTCCCCCTAACTAGTTCCCAAGCAAGCCTAACTACCCCCCTAACTCTCCCTAACTAAACCTGACTAGCTCCCTCACAAGCCAAAGCTATTCACCCAACTAACCCTTACTCATCATTATAAAAGTATTCATAACATATATAATAATAACAATAATACCAAAAAGTACTGTATATAATAGTATTTACTATTTATATAATGTTTATAATTATTATTATAAATAATGAAATATACTCTCTCTCTCTCTCTCTCTCTCTCTCTCTCTCTCTCTCTCTCTCTCTCTCTCTCTCTCTCTCTCTCTCTCTCTCTCTCTCTCTCTTTAGGCTCCTAAGGAGACTCTGGCTAAATCCGTTTTGGCTGAGCTTCCTCAACAAGTCACTCAGTACTTCAAACAGAGGAACCTGTCGCCTAGCAACCAAGCGGCTGAGTAGCCCAGCTAACCACAGCCTTCTCCAGGGTACAAACACAGACAGCCACACGGACACACGGACACACACACACACACACACACACACACACACACACACACACACACACACACACACACACACACACACACACACACACACACACACACACACACACACACACACACACACACACACACACACACAGTAGTGTAGCCCTCTGAGGTCAGGATGTGATTGTGGCTTCACGCATGTTCTTGGTATCCTGTAATATTCTGCTCTGTTGTCAAAGTATCGCTGTAGTATTTACATTTATATCAGTGGTTGAATAAGGATCACCCATGCACAGTTGAGCCCTAACCTAGTTAACCTAATGCTAACCTAGTCTTAACGCTAACCTAGTCGTAACCTAGGTTAACCAAGTCTTAATGCTAACCTAGTTTAACCAAGCCCTAACCTAGGTTAACCTACTCCTAACCTAGTTTAACCTAGTCTTAACGCTAACCCATTTTAACCTAGCCCTAACCTAGGTTGACCTAGTCCTAACCTAGCCCTAACCTAGTCCTAACCCTGACCTAGGTTAATCTAGCCCTAACGCTAACCTAGTCCTAACCCTGAACTAGGTTAACCTAGTCCTAACGCTAACCTAGTCCTAACTCTCACCTAGTTTAACCTAGTCCTAACCCTGACCTAGGTTAACCTAGTCCTAACTCTCACTTAGTTTAAACTAACCCCAACATAGATGAAGCTAGTCCTAACCCTAATTGATGTATGCCTAGTACTAACAGTAACCTAGGTTAGGCTAGCCCTAGGCTAGGTTCAACCTAGCTAGGATAGGCTAGGTTTAACCCAGCCTAGCCTAGGTTAAAGGCTAAATTCCTCTATAGTGAACTTAACCTAGGTTCAAGGCTTTTTTATCGTCACCCAATCCTATATTGTGTCATCTATAGTGAATGTTAAGAGCCTTATAGTGAACTTTAAGAGCCTTATAGTGGATCTGGGTCCTCTAGTAAACTTTGAGAGCCTTAATGTGAACTTTAAGAGCCTTATAGTGAACTTTAAGAGCTTTATAGTGGACCAGGATCCTCTATAGAGAACTTTTAGAGCCTTATAGAGAACTTTAAGAGCCTTATAGGGAACTTTAAGAGCCTTATAGTGGACCTGGGTCCTCTAGAGCAGAGTCCCCAACCTTTTCAGCATCAAGGACCGCTATGATTCTCCGAAAAGTTTCACGGACCGGGGGGGGGGCGGTTGGGTTATGTTACGCAGAGGTTGCCAAAAATGCAAACATGTTATATGCAATCTAACAACTGCATATAGACTTATGGCATGTAAAAGAGTGACAGTATTGCGAAGTGAATAAAAAAATAAAAAAATAATCTTTCTCTGCGGACCGGTACCAAATGACCCACGGACCGGTACCGGTCCGCGGACCGGGGGTTGGGGGCCGCTGCTCTAGAGTGAACTTTAAGAGCCCCGGAATTAGCCGAACCGAACAGCTGCGGTGGTATGACTTGGTAGTCAAGGTGTAGTCTTAACCTTGGCCTATATAAACTTAAAGTCTTAACCTTACCTAGATTAAAGCCAAATTAAGGTGTGGATTAACTACTTCAAAACCATCTCTGTTCAAATGACGAAACTCCCTGCAGAGCTTTAAGAGGCTTGTATGGCGCTCTACATCTTGGCCTCTTCTGGTGTCCAGGATCCACGGATATGGTCATGTGACACGCCCCTAGAAGCTTCTAAACACATAGAATGAACTCTCCAAACAGTCTCTTCAAAGATAGATGAACCTCTGAAAACAGAGTATCTGTGGTAGCAGCTGTGCTGGAGACAGCAGCACTCACTGGAGCATCGACAGACGAGGATGTCTGTTGAGGTATGTTGGGATCACAAACTAACACGCCGAGGTAAACAACCACTTGAGACCGTCAGTCTCCAGAACCCCTATCAGGTTCACCTGCCGTCTCTGTGACCAGAACCTGATTATAGTAACAGTGTTGGGTCATAAACACTTGATTTGGTAAACCATGAGTTCCCATCCCTACTCTGAACTCTGAACACTGTAATTGTTATTGTAAACAACTTTTTATTCCATTATGACTACTGATGTGGGCATAAAGTGTGGTGAAATCCTTATGCCAGCAAGGGATTCTGAACTTAAACATTGAAAATGTTTGTGAAGCTACGTCACACAGTGTTGTATTCTGGGAGGGGTGCTCCACCTTGTGAGGCCGAAATGACTGAAAAAGAAATGACTGTTTTATAATTTGGCCATTACTGATATTTTAGTTGGTACTAGTTAATAGTTAATACTTAAGTCTTTCACAGTATTTACTTAGCATCAGTTAATAGGTAATACTTAAGTCTTTAGCGGTCTTTAGTTAGCATCAGTTAATAGATAATACTTAAGTCTTTAGCGGTCTTTAGTTAGCATCAGTTAATAGATAATACTTCAGTCTTTCTTATGCATGTTGCTAACCTGGTTGCACTGTCTACAAAACACTGCTGATGACCACAGATGCATGATTTTATACAATGATAAATTGTATATTATTTTACATAATATATATATAATATATATTATTTTATATAATATATACTATTATTATTATTATTATTATTATTATTATTATTATTATTATTATTATTATTATTATTATTATTATAACTTTGTAACATTGTAACTCGGCTTAGTTTACGACTATCCAAGGCAAATTGTTGTGGAAAAACTATTTTCTTAAGTGGATTCTGAAGTTTTGAAATGCATTTATTGTATGTAGGCTATCAATGTAAACTCCCGAAGGCCCCGTTTTGGACGTTTCTAACGTGACTTGATGCTGTGGAAACGTGTATACTCTGTCGTACCGATATGTGCATGGACATGGATGTTCGTACCTATTGTGTTATCGAGGATTTTTATAGAAAATGTTGTCTATGTCAACACTCAGGTCAATAAACCGTTTCAAGGAAAAAATGTTGAAATGAAGTCCCTCTTTGATGTAACCCTACCCACTAACTAAACCCACCTGAAGTGCACCTTCCCCCCAACTAACCCCCCAGATCTAAAACTACCCCCTAACTAACCCACCTGATGTTAACCTACCCCCTAACTTACCCACCTGATCTTACCCTACCCCCTAACTAACCTGGTAAAATCGGACCCCTAGTTAACCCACCTACCCCAGGCAATGACCCACCTGATGTGACCTAGTCTCACTAACCCACTTCACTCTACCCACTTACCCACTGAGTCACCTAGCCTAACTAATCCGCCTGGTGTGACGTAGCCTTACCATCCAACCTGATGTCGCCTAGCTTAACTAACCCACCTCACTCTACCTCCTAACCCGGGGCCTCATGTATAACCGTGGCGTACGCACAAAACGGGGCTAAAATTGGCGTACGTGACTTTCCACGCCAAGGTTGATCTATAAAAAACCAACTTGACGGGAAAATGTGCGCAGCCCTAAGCAAACTCTGACCCATGCGTACGCATAGTTTAGAGGAAAAGGAGAATTGGCGTCACAGATGGTGTGGTGGTGAACTGAAGTCAGACCGAAGAATTGTAGAGTGAGAAGAACGATTATGTTTCATCATCGCCCTTCATTAATTTAATTTCAACCCGTATCATGCGTTATATCTATGTAATCAGAATAATTTAAGTCACCTGCGTTATTTCTCAGTTATAACTCCAGAAACATCTCCTTAGAATATAAATGCAAAAAAAAAAATCTCTACATTTAATCCCGTCACTCCATACTGTCCACTGACGGGGCGACTGCATGGAATAAAGCATCTGTCCAACATGTGTCAATAACATAATATTTTGTGTGGAAAGTGTGGAAAACCAAGCCACACTCCTCATCACAATCGTTGTCCGTTACTCTTGATGCTTTCCATGACAAACCAGGCATTAAAAAGGGGTTCAAGAACATTTTATGTGGGTGATTACAAACTGATTATCCAAGGTGTTCTTGGTCAGTCTTATTACCGTAACCCTATAAATACAGAGGTGAGCGCCGTGGTAATGCTGCACCATATGGCACTTCTGGCGGACCATGCAAATGGCAGGATTCGGAGGGAGAGGGTCTTTAGGGACCATAACGATTTATTGGTAGGCTACATAAAAATATGTAACGCCGTCTTTTTTAATTCTGGGACTGTGCGCTCCGTGCTACTGACAGAGTTCACTGCTGCAGCAACATGTTGCCACTCACTCTGCTTTTTTGTTGTTGGCGATCCCAATCCCGTGACCGCCGAACAAAACTACTTTTCGGGCCTCCATCTCACCCACAAGTGTCTCCACTTCAACCTCCTTGAAATTTCGCTTTTTTGCTTTTCTCAGTACTTCTGCCGTTGTTTCCAATACAACATAATACTTGCATCTGAGTCTGTTTTATATGCAGATCGAATTCATGAGGTCATTTGCATTGACCATTTATGGTTAAAAAGGGGCGTGTACAGGGCGGAACGTGAAGCTGATTCAGCTGCGCACACTTGTAGGCAGTCTGTGATTTATAAAGAAAAGATTGCGTACAGGTGTGCGTACGCAGCGTTTTTTAAATCTGAATATTTTTTGGCGCACGCAAAACTTGGCTTATGGGCGTACGCACATTTTTAGTAACGATCCCACGCACAGTTTTATAAATGAGACCCCTGATATGTAGCCTAACTAACCCACCTGATGTGATGTAGCCTAACTAGCCCACCTGTTGTGACGTAGCCTAGCTAACCCACCTTCCTAGGCCGTACAGACCGTATACCTTGGGTAGTTCAGAGACTCGCTCTGGGGTCTCATTTATAAAACTGTGCGTGCTATTTGACAGGGTTCAAATAGCATATGCTTGCGCATTTCTACCTCGTGGAGCAAAATCTCGAGCTCAGACTCCGTGAAGTTTCGTTTTTTGCCTCTGTTCATGGTGCCAGGTGATCGGATTAAGAGGTGAATCTCAGGTCCAGAGGCCTATTTAAATGAAATTGCATATTTAAATGAGGGCGTGGACAGGGAGGAGTTTGGCACCTCGGCATGTGCGCTCAATTCCACGTTGATCGAGATGTACAAAAGAAACGTGCTTGGATCCATGCGTTCGCACACTTTGATACATCTGAATTTATTTGTGCGTAAGACAGTTTCTGGGTTTTGGCGTACGCCAAGTTTCAGTATGAAATCCACGCAAGTCTTAGTACATGAGGCCAGGGGCGGGCCGTACTATTAGGCAAACCAGGCATTTGCCTGGAGCCCCGGGCCCCATAGAAGGTTTTTGGGGGCCCCAATTTTTATTTATTTTTTTACCTTTATTTTTCCCGATAAAACATTAAGAACAGTTTCTTATTTACAATATTGATCTGGTCAAGAGGGCCCCAATGCATATATTTTGTCCCCATATTTATTATTTTTATAAAAATCTCTTCACAATAGTAGCATCGGGATGTCTAATTATTACTCATGTTTTGACGATCTTTCCGTGTGCACCCCCCTTCAGTCTGCACTACATGGACTATTCCATGTTACGCTCATCATGCGTATGCGGAAATTATGTCAAATTCAAAACGGTAAGCGGTAAGAGAGAGAGAGAGAGAAATCGAGTGAGACATAAATCGAGTGAAACATGAAGCGATCGTACGAAAGTGGGTCACATAAAAAGAAAGACCAAAGGCAGGACTTTCTTTCAAAGCTGCCAAAGCTATCCAGCTGTTTTACAGCCACCGCAGTGGCAGCGGGACCGTCGGCGGATCAAGAGCAGCCGTCAACGTCGTTTGCTGTCACGTTACTGCTCCTTTCATTCCAAGTGGCTCTGGCTCAGCCAGCAGCGATGCTAATGACGTGTGTCAACAAACTGACGGAGATGATGCACAACTGGTAGTGAATATTTCTCACTCTCCTTCTTCCACTTTGGTTATTGAAATTTATGACAATAACGATAACAATGACTGCGAGACACATAATCCTGTGGATGACCCAGCACTCTGGCCCAAGCTGCTGTGTCTTGGGCAGGTGCACACATATTCTGGTGGATGACCCAGCACTCTGGCCCAAGGGCCGCAGATTCACAAAAGCATACTATTACAAAGTAATGAAAAATGGTGAGAGGGTGAACAGGTCTTGGTTCGTCTACAGTGAAAGTGCAGACCGTGTTTTTTGCTTTTGTTGTTGCCTCTCTGGAAAACAAAAACAACTGAGTGAGGAAGGATTTAAAGACTAGAATAACCTTGCAATGCATCTAATCAACCATGAAAGGTCTGAAGAGCACAGGAAATATAGTGATAGCTGGACGCAGCTATCAATGGGTTTCCAGTAGTGGTTTCCAGTAGCTCACAGCAGATAGCTGCTGTGAGCTACTGGAAAACCTCAGGTAAATGAGGACTTATGGTTAACAGTCAGTGTAATGTGTCAACATAACTAATCTTATTGTTTTGTATGTTATTCTCAATTTGTAAATAGATAATTAACATTTGCATGAAAGAAGGATAGTGACTTTTGTTCATCCCTTGCATGGAGTATCTCATTATGCGATATAAGGTACTGAGACCGGTAGATGCAGGGGCCCCCAAATGACTGTTCTCCTGGAGCCCCCAAAGGGCTAAGTTCGCCACTGCATGAGGCCCCTGGTCCTGCGGCTGTTGTAGGACTTCTAGTTCAGCGTCGCGGATCTCTGCGGCGCTACCTCCGGTGGACACGATGGGGCAGCAGAACACTTCAGACTCCGGAGTACAACAATTTACAACCGTTGTACATACGCAGAGTGCGGTCTTCTTCCATTCCTGGGGTTGCCGGTTCGAGCCCCCACTAGGTACAATTTAAACGGACAGCTGTTTTCGCAACACGAGAATGTACTGTCTCTATAGAGAATATTTATTACGTGATAATATTGTTAAAATGTACCTCCACATCTGTAAAGAAGGTTATGCATTATATAATTGAGTAAACAACACGCAGATGGTAAGAGTCTTTATTCACCTACATCACTTCACGTCTCAAACAAAAGAAAACATAAAAACGTATCACGATTCGGCCAATAGCAACGTCTCCAGCTCTGCCTTCGCTCTTTTATTGGTTCACAACACGTGTCAATATTGTGTCAACAATCTAAGCAGTCTCTTCATTGCTCCACAGCTGTCAATCACTGTTCCCTCAGCCAATGGTACGCTGCAGTGCCGGGGACTGGGGGAGGGATGGGAGGGGCATGATGTCATCGTCTAGGCTCGGGATTGGTTCATCTTAAACTGTGAGATTTGGAGGGGAGGGGCCATGTCAGCAAAACAGGTAGTAGTCGTAATGTTTTACATCAAAGTATAGGCGTAAAATGTTGTACATCAACTCAAGAGGAATCAGTAATGGCTTCATAAGATTTAGTAGAAATATTCCCCATTGCAGAATTTCCACCATGGACTAAGGGACAGTGTCATCCACAGCTGAGAACAACACAACTACAACTAACCCCAACACGATTGACACAACTTACACAACTTACCCTAACACAACTCACCCTAACACAACTAACCAAAACACAACTCACCCCAAACCAACTAACCCCAAAACAACTAACCTCTTACGCAATTAACCCAAGCAAAACTAAACCCAATACAACTCACCCCAAACAAACTAACCCAACACAACTGGCCCCAAACAAACTAACCCCAACACAACTAGCCTCTTACACAACTAACCAAAACGGGACTAACAAACACAACTTACCCAAACACAACTAACCTTAACATAACTTACCAAACACATCGAGCCCTAACAACAAACCTAACTAACCAAAATACAACTAGCCCTAATACCCAACATAACTAGCCACACACAACTAACCTCTAACACAACTCACCATAACATAACTAACCCTAAACCAAATAACCCCTTACACAACTAACCCAAAACCACCTCCTAACCCCTTAAACAATTAACTATAGCACAACTAACCCTAAACCAACTAACCGTAACACAACTGATGCAGCGTGCGTTCCAAATCATGCAGAAAACAATTCATATTTCAGATAATTCTTTTTAATTTATATTCTATACCATTTAATATATCTATCATAATATATAATTTAAATATAATCTATTATCAACATCCTTATCACAGAGCAAGAACACAGAGGGGTGTGTGTGTGTGTATCTGTATGACTGAGCGTGTGTGTGTGAGTGTTTGTGTGTGTGTTTATGTGCCTGTGTTTGCTTGTTTGTTTGTGTGCTTGTGTGTGTGTGTGACTTGCGGTGCGCCCGGCCGCTGTGTGCGTGTGCGTCCCTGCGTGTGCGTCTCTGCGTGTGCATCTCTGCGTGTGTGTGTGTCTAGCGGTGCCCCCGGCCGCTGCGGTCTGCCCCCAGCAGGACGTCCACGCTACCTTCGCTGTCAGAGCTGCTCTCCGAGTCGCTGCTCCCGGAGTAGACCCCCAGCCCGGGCAGGACCCCCAGCCCGGGCAGCACCCCCACACACACCGCCGCCGACGGGAGCAACAGCCGCTGTGGCACCGGAGCCCGCACTGCTCCTCCTCCCACTGCAAGAGACACACACTCATTACCTCCTCCTGCTCCTTCCTCTCCTCCTCCCCCCCCCCAAACCACAGGGTGTTGGTGAGGCTAGCAGGCATCCCACTGAGGTTAACAGGTTTTAACATCCCATAATATTCACTGACCAGTGTCCTGTCCTGAGGCTCCGGTCTCCACGGCAATCTTGGGTTTCTTGCCGCTGTCTGACGACTGGGACGAGCTGGAAGTATCACACGAGAACTTAACTCAGTTCTGCACACGCTCAGTACCTTAATGATGCCGCTCCATTCTGATTGCCTATTTACCTGCGTCTTTTGACAGCACCGGCCAATAGATGTGCCTGAGATAGGTGGCTTGTCTTTTGCTCCGCCCCTAACGGTTTAGGTCCAGCCTTCTTCTCTGGTTCGACAGTCACTCGCTTGACAAGCGCACTGTTCAACCATTAAGGATCACAGACTACCTGTAGCCCTTAACTCAAACATTAAGGAACAGACTACCTGTAGCCCTTAACTCAACCATTAAGGAACAGACTACCAGTACCCCTTAACTCAACCATTAAGGAACACAGACTATCCTTAAGGTAAGTCTATAAAATAGGTTTGTTTTAGTGAGCTGTGTATGTTATATAGGGTTAGCTGTATGTAATATAGGGTAAGCTGTGCATGTAACATAGAGTTAGCCGTGTATGTAACATAGAGTTAGCCGTGTATAATATAGAGTTTAGCTGTATGTAATATAGGGTTAGCTGTGTATGTAATATAGGGTTAGCCATGTATAATATAGGGTTAGCTGTGTATAATATATGGTTAGCTACATGTGATATAGGGTTAGCTGTGTATCTAATATAGGGTTATCTGTGTATGTAATATAGGGTTAGCTGTGTATGTAATAGTGTTAGCTGTGTCCATAGGGTTAGCTGTATGTAACATAGGGTTTGCTGTATATAACACAGGGTTAGCCGTGTCTATAATAAAGTGTTAGCTGTGTCTATAGGGCTTAAAGTGTGTAATATAGGGTTAGCTGTATATAACATAGTGTTAGCTTTGTCTATAACATAGGGTTATCTTGTTGATAAAGGATATTCTGTACTCCAGCATCTCCTTCTTCTCCTCGTCTCTCCGCTGTTTCTCCACCAGACTCTGTTGCCGGGAGCACTCGTCCAGGAAGTGACTCTCATCCTCGTCCAATCCCTTCACCATGTTCTCTGTAACCATGGTAACACCACAGTTGAGCCTTTTATCTAACATGTGGTGCTCCATCTTATCTACACGTTATGCTAATGTTATGCTTCATGGTGGGTAATGGGGGGGTTAGTGGCTATGAGGGTTAAATGGTTATGGGGGGGGGGTCGTTTTCTTGTTGGTTAGGGGTAATGGAGGGGATAGTGGTTATGGGGGGGTTTGTGTTCTGGGGAGTTAATAGTTATGGGGGGGAGAGGTAGGTATTGAGGATAAGTGGCTGGGTTCAGAGGTCAGGGGTCGTACTGAATTTGAACTGCTCCTCAAACTCCTCCTGCTTCTTGTCCTTCTGCTCCTGGAGACGCTCGAACAGACAGCGGTGGTCATAGTCCTCCTCTGGGGCCTCTATACACACACACACACACACAATATATCATTGATGATATGCAATATGAACTGTAACACACACAATGAGGCACAGCTTTGTGTGTGCATGCGTGTGTGTGCATGTGCATGCGTGTGTCTTTGTGCGTGCTTGCTTGCGCGTGCGTGCGTGTGTGTCTTTGTGCGTGCTTGTGTGTGTGTGTACATGCGTGTGTGTACCTTCGGGGTCGTCCGGCTTGCGGACCTGCTCCCACTCCTCCTGTCTCTTCTTCCTCGCCTCGTCAAGCTCCGCCTCCGACACAAACTTCCTGGTGAGGTCTGCACCTCCCGCCACCGCCGCTTCCATCCCCTCTAAACATACAAACACACACACACACTTAGATCCTAGGGGTACATAAAATGACAGAACTGCCTTCCTTTCTGTGCTGCGTTTACCTGCAGTGGAAGAACTGAAGACGTCACTGAGAAGGCTGGAACACAAAGCACATGAAATAAACACACATACAAACACAACATACCTAACCCTACCCCTATAGGTCAGCTAGTAACACCCACAACATACCTAACCCTACCCCTATAGGTCAGCTAGTAACACCCACAACATACCTAACCCTGACCCTATAGGTCAGCTAGTAACACACACAACATACCTACCCCTACCCCTATAGGTCAGCTAGTAACACACACAACATACCTAAACCTGACCCTATAGGTCAGCTAGTAACACACATGATTAACTAACCCTACCCCTATAGGTCAGCTAGTAACATGACAGACCTAACCCTATAGGTCAGGTAGTAACGTGACAGACCTAACCCTATAGATCAGCTAGTACCACACATGATTAACTAACCATAACCATTAAAATACAATTTATAATCCTACTAAGCCTGACTCTGGGTCCAAAAGACTCCAAACTGACAGATATCTTTAGGCCTCATAGTAATGAAAAGACCACTGTATTTAAAAAGGTTTGAAAGAATCGTACCATTTAATGTGAAGATGAATAAATAATAACTCATGAGTTAAGGGTTAACTACAAATGCACCATACATTTAAAACAACCGACTCACGTGTTAATATAAGAAACGAAGAATGGTTACAGGATAGATTGATTGATGAGACTATATCTATATATTATTATACTATTATTAGGTGTATTAATAAACACGGTTAATGTTTACAGGATATATTTATATAAAACGACATCTATATATATATTATTATTCTATTATTAGGTGCATTAAACCCCTCGGCCGGTGAACAGGAGACATCAACAAACTCAGCTCTGTGTGGTCCTGACGGCTTCTGTCCCACTGCTGCTTCAAGCGCACATTCTGAGACATACTTTAACATCCACCTCATTTAAACATCCATCGTTAAACATCTATTATACACAATATAGAAACACAACGTACCACAGTTAGCTCGTCGGTGCCACTGTAAATACCGTCCCCTGGTGTTACTGTAAATACCATCCCCCGGTGCCACTGTAAATACCGTCCCCCGATGTCATCGGAGATACGGTCCCCCGCGGTAGTCGGCTCCCTCTTCGTTGGTTCCGAAGATAAACTCAAGTGACTGAGGGAAAGGAGAGAAAGATCGTTGTGTCTCAGGCTCTGGGGGGTCTCAGACCAGAGCCGCAGAGAGAAAGGTCGATTTTTTTCGTTGTTTCTCAGGCTCTGTTGGTCCTAGGGCAGCTACTGAATATTCATGAGGTGTCGGCTGTAAGAGCCTTCTCATTGGAGGAATGGAGAAGGTTGGTCCCAGATCACGTGTGGGCGAAGGCATGGAAGCTATATTATAATCTTAACCATCTTTCACCTAATACCGAAACACACAAACCCTTAAGGGAAACAACCCCTTATACCTCCCCCACAATCAAGCCATGGGAGAGGCAGGGATGTATTGGCTGAATTCACAGTTTGGAGAGAAGTCCAGCAGTTGGTGTTGTTTGTTGTGTCTGGTCAATACATTTCTGTCTGTACACTGCCATGCAAACATATTTTTTTATAAATTATTGTACAGTATGAGGTGCTTGATTTTTCAAAAGATCTGAAATGTTCTGCTACTTGTTTGTGTGGTTGTGTGAATTGTGTTTCCTGTTTGACTAAATAATCCCAGTTTTCTACACCGAGGGGAAGCAATAGTCAAAAACTGTAACCTGAGCATTAATTACTAAACAGCCATTCTTGTGTCATTCATGGTAATGAAATTCTAAAAGTCCAGGCAAAACAGTGCTAATAAAATATATACCGGTACATCGCAGTTTGATATATGATGTTAATTCCTTCACTTTTTCACCAATGAACTTGAGGTCACTGGGCTTGGAACGCACACACACACACACACACGCACGCGCACGCACGCACGCACGCACGCACGCACGCACGCACATACACACCTTTCATACCTCTTAACGGGTCTGTGCATGTACTGAAACATCAGCTCAGGTTCCTTCATTTCCTCTCAACGGCCGTCAAACGCCATGCACAGCAGGAATGGTGGAAACAATAGGGTTGGTAGAGTCTAGATAGAATGGCATAGTGTCTAGAATGTAACGTTGCCTAGAATATAACAGTGTCAAGGAAGAATGCAAACCCCAGCCCCCTGAAGGGCAAGAAAAAGGAAATACTGAGAAGGACTGCACAGTGGGGGACCCCTACTTCACAGTGGGGATCCCTCCTTCAGGGTTGGGGTCCCTCATTCACAGTGGGGATCCCCCCTTCAGGTTGGGGTCCCTCTTCCCAGGGTGGTTACGAGAGCACTGGGGGCCTCATTGCACACAAAGTAATAGAAGCAAACATTTAAGATCATTTAGTTGAGAAAATAAAAAGATTTCTAAGGTGTTGGGTGGTGGGCTGGCTGGTAACCGTCAGGGGAGACCAGGCATCCAGTCCCCACAACAGACCCGGCGTCCACTCACCACAACAGACCAGGCATAGAGTCACAGTCACCACAACAGACCAGGCATCCAGTCCCCACAACAGACCCGGCGTCCACTCACCACAACAGACCAGGCATAGAGTCACAGTCACCACAACAGACCAGGCATCCAGTCCCCACAACAGACCCGGCGTCCACTCACCACAACAGACCAGGCATAGAGTCACAGTCACCACAACAGACCAGGCATCCAGTCCCCACAACAGACCCGGCGTCCACTCACCACAACAGACCAGGCATAGAGTCACAGTCACCACAACAGACCAGGCATCCAGTCCCCACAACAGACCCGGCGTCCACTCACCACAACAGACCAGGCATAGAGTCACAGTCACCACAACAGACCAGGCATCCAGTCCCCACAACAGACCCGGCGTCCACTCACCACAACAGAACAGGCATAGAGTCACAGTCTCACAACAGACCAGGCATCCAGTCACAGTCACCACAACAGACCAGGCATCCAGTCACAGTCACCACAACAGACCAAGCATCCAGTCACAGTCACCACAACAGACCAGGCATCCAGTCCCCACAACAGACCCGGCGTCCACTCACCACAACAGACCAGGCATAGAGTCACAGTCACCACAACAGACCAGGCATCCAGTCACAGTCACCACAACAGACCAAGCATCCAGTCACAACAGACCAGGCATCCATTCACAACAGACCAGGCATCCAGTCACAACAGACCAGGGCTGTTTCCCAAGGTGAAGGCTGCAGCCTTGCTAGGACGCGTCCTTGCTAGTCGCGTCCTATGGAGATGAGAATAGAGTGCTAGCTCGAGTGCTTCCTAGCGTTTGTAACATTCAGACTTTGGAACGACTTGGTAGTGTGGAAGCGCTTCCGCTTCCGCTTTTTAATACTGCGTCTCCGCTTGTAGACACATGTGCGCTTATGAATAAAACATGGAACGGAAGCAATCAAGCTGATCGATATTTATTTGACTTTTGTCTGTTATGAATGCGGTCATGTCTCCTTCGCATGGAGCCTCTTTGGGGAAGTCACAAAAGCTTTGTTGCGGTTGATCGAATCGTCTTTATTAAAATAGGGTGACCAGATTTGAGTTTGTGAAAAAGAGGACACTTCGTCGCGGGGGGGGGGGGGGGGGCGAAAACATGGGTATTTTTTCTTTAGTTCGTCCGTGAACTTACATTTACGTTTAGGCATGGCTGCAGACAGTGGCGATCCAGTGGGGGGGGGGGGGGGGGGGGGGGGGGGGGGGGGGGGGGGGGGGGGGGTTTGTATCGTGAGCCTACGTACTTCATTGGGGGTTTCATTCCGTCTATACACGGCACCTTCTCAACGAGCACATTAGATCGGTCGCCCAATGACAGACTCTCTCTACAGTCAGATAATATTAACAATAATATATATATTTTTCTTTTTTTGCGACGAGGCAAAATACCGGACGTTTTTGGAATCCCTGCCGGACGCATTTTTTAGGTCTCGAAAAGAGGACATGTCCGGGAAAAAGAGGACGTCTGGTCACCCTAATTAAAAGGAAAATCTATTCAATTTTTATAAAACTAAGTGAAATTGTCTGAGAACTTAATTCATGCATCACATTTACAGTACGGTTGATTACTATTACGCAGGGGGGAAAAGACAAAGAAAGATGATAAACCTGTATTTATTTGGATATATTATTTAACTGATCTGATTAATTCATTCATATATGCCTACAATCTACCAGTGCTTTGAACACATAAGTATATCATATAAAATGCAATTATATACGTTCATTCAAAATTAAAAACATTGCAAATGATCGGTTGTGCATTAATTTTAAAACATTGGATAGTGGCACTATCCCTTCCACCGGTAAACAAATGTTTGTGCGCCACCCTCAGGCGCACAAAAGCCTCCGTTTGCTGGGCTGACCCTAAAAAAAACGATTAAACACAAACAGGTATACATAAATAACGTAATCTTGTGAGCGAGTAAATTGACATTGGTGACAGTGGTGTTTAACACCAGCTACGTCCATGCAAAATATAGCAACGTATCATTAAGTTGCAAAAACTTTTGAAAAGTGGCACAGGTCTTTAGGCTTGATTATTTGCATTAACATGATGAATCTATAAAAAGCAATACTGCACAAAATATTTCTGAAAGCTAATATAACTTCAATTCATTTGAACGTGTACTGCTCTGCCATTTTCTGCCACGGATGCAGCGATGCATCCGTGGCCGTGGAGAACACGGACTCTCTAAATCAGGGATGGGCAACTTTCATGATAAAGAGGGACACATTTTTCATCATAACCATCGGAGGGCCACATGACTGCACACTTCAACTAAACGTGAGCTGAGAGAAGCTACACAATTTTGAATTTGGTAGATATGATTTCCTGTATTCTGGTGCATTTTGGGGATGGCCACTACCTAAAAAATCATCCAGAATCATAACCTATGTACAGTATGTTAATTGAACCAACATACATTCATTTCATGTTTTCCATGCTCAAACAGCCACATGAATGGTCAGTATTTTTATCAGTGCAAAGGGCTCACATACATCATCATTCAATGAAGTCAAAAAACTGAAAAACAGTGGCCCAACATTAAGTGCAACAACTCAATGAAATCAAACCCAACAAGCAGTTGTAGTAGTTGTAGGGGCGACTTAAAGTGCGTATTGGAAGTTAATGTTTTTAAAAATATTTATACATAACATTCTCTGAAAATTGCTCTTTGAAATTAAAATGCAGGATTTTATCAGTTTAAAAGGGTATATCGGCAAAAAATCCAGTTTTAAAGTGACTATTTTGAGCAAGGCTTCAAAAACCGTTGTTTTTTTATGTGATACGTCAAACGCGTCATATTACGTAGGAATTGGTAGACGCTGTTGCTGCCTCAGCTCTATGCGTAGTTGTGAGCAGTTACCGCGGTGAGGGGTCTTGTATTAATGATAATAATACATTTAATTTAGAGGCGCCTTTCAAGACACCCAAGGTCACCTTACAGAGCATTCCCCCCCCCCCCCTGTGGTTTTTGGGTTTTTCTAATCGACGAGATGAGGTTTTGTATCTGTGGGGGTTGTTCCAACTCCGACCTCTTGTCCGACCATCTCCGATTTGACAGTTTCCCCGATCGGAGAAAGGATGGAGCAGGCTTTCGAGCCTGCAAACCCTCACGTTAGTTGTACTCACTCGTTCTCCAGTAGGGGCATACACACGACCTCTTTGACGCCAGGGTTGTTGGCCTTTTCACTGGAGCAGCGCTGAAGGTCCCAGGTGGCCAGGCGCACCGTGGCCCGGCTGTCCCGCGGGCCCGGTGCCTCGCGGGGCCGCAGGGACACCATCTGCGTGGGTCCTCCCGGCGGGAGTCGAGGTCGTCGCTCCGGAGGCTGAACGAGGTTGGGCTCGGATGGGACCGACCCGTGTAGGTCAGCCCGCCGTTGGTATTGGTGGACGGAGTTCTTGAGCGCTCCACAAACACCTGGAAACGGATCTTGTCCAGTAGGGAGCAGTTTATGTGATCGACCCTAACCAGGTCCTCGATGCTCTTGAACGGACCGTGTTGGGTCCGATATAGGCGACAATGTTCCGGGCGATTTTCTCCGTGATGCCGCAGATGCTCATGAGCTGCGGCGGGACGGCGGTGTTGATGTTCATGCCGCTGCAGGAGGACATATGCTCCGGGTCTCTCCGCAGGGAGGACGGGGAGTGCTGCGACGAACTGGTCCTACTCGACACGCAGATCTCCACTTTAATAATCTCCAGTTTGGTGGCGCCTATCCCACTCACCAGCGCTAGGTCCTCCACCTTCTTGAAGCCCCCGATGCAGTCCCGGTACTCCACGATGCTCCGCGCCACGGGGCGGTTGACACCGGGCAGGGTCATGAGCTCTTCCTCCGTAGCCGTGTTGATGTTCAGCCGCTCCTGGCTCACCATAATTCTCCTGACACCACAACTCTATCTCCCTCCTATTACCATGGTGTCTCCGCCTTTTGGGTGGTTGCTGTTCTCCCTCACGGCTAGCTGGCTCAAAATTGTACGGAAGTGGTCCGAAACTGTTATCCATTGTTGTTATGTTGCCTATGTAGTCTATGATGATTAGACTGTCCAATCTACCAATTCCTACGTCACGCGAAAACGAGCGTTTGAGATGCGGAAGTAAAATTGTATCACAAAAACGGCTCAAGATGCCACTTGTAGTGTAGATTTATTAATAAAAACTAAATAATCGTGTATTCGAATTTTTTTCCTATATGATTCTTCACTGCAGTATCTAACTTCCAATACGCACTTTAAGTGGATATCTTTAATGACTGATATCGCTTCTAAGCAAACTAGACGCATGGGTTTGCCTTCGAATTCTATGAATTCTTCTCATCTTTCTTGACCGAGTTTTCTGTAACTCGATCAATTCTTCTTCTTCTTTTTTTTTTCTTTTTTTTATTATGTGCGGGCCTGACTGAGTGAGGATGCGGGCCGCACTGAGTGAGGATGCGGGCCGCATGCGGCCCGCGGGCCGCCAGTTGCCCATCCCTGCTCTAAATCGACGCCACTTCGACCTGGGCGGGACTTTACGTCCTACGTCACTCGCTATGGGTGTGCATGTGTGCGCATAGCTGTCACTCGCGATGGGTGTGCATGTGAGAAAGGTTTTGGCTTTAGTGTCTATGGGTTGGTAGTAACGGTTCTGATGATTTTTCTGATGGAAAAGTGGTCTTTTATTTCCATAATCTTTGTTCAGTGAACGCATAAACCCGTTTGTTAGTTAGCAGTTAAACAAAATGCGATCTCTTTGTTTACAGTTACCAACGACCAACTGATGATTGGGGGTTTGATTCCCTAGTGATGCAAGGTTTTTTCTTTCATTTTGGACTGCACACACATCGCGAGTGACGGATACTCGCACAATGAACACACATCACTGTCTTTACAATTTCTAGGCAACCGAGGTTTAAAGATTGTCAAGTGGTTAACTCTTGAATCGCATGTACTAAGACCTGATGGGTTAGTGGTCAGGGGACAACTCATTAACGCGGGGATAAGGGGTTCGATTCCTTAATGAAGCTAGCTTTTTTCTTTCATATTCGACTTGATTTTTCTATGCCATTTTGCGTAACTTGTAGTTTATGATGAAGAAATGTTACTGGGGTTACGGTTAGGGTAACGTAAGACACAAAGTGTTTTTGCAACACAATATTTCTTACAATAACAAATTCCAAAGTTTTGATGACTCCAGTAGGAAACTTAAGATACCTAGAGAAATGCGTGAGTGCTCACAAAACATCAACAACTCAGCAGTGTGGTACAGGGTGATCAATTCTGATATACAGTACAAAAGCAGTAAGACACAAAGTGTTTTTGCAACACAATATTTCTTACAATAACAAAGTCCAAAGTTTTGATGACTCCAGTAGGAAACCTAAGATACCTAGAGAAATGCGTGAGTGCTCACAAAACATCAACAACTCAGCAGTGTGGTACAGGGTGATCAATTCTGATATACAGTACAAAAGCAGTAAGACACAAAGTGTTTTTGCAACACAATATTTCTTACAATAACAAAGTCCAAAGTTTTGATGACTCCAGTAGGAAACCTAAGATACCTAGAGAAATGCGTGAGTGCTCACAAAACATCAACAAGTCAGCAGTGTGGTACAGGGTGATAATTTCTGATATACAGTACAAAAGCTGAAACTATTAGCCAGGAGTGGGAAAGATGCAGACGCAGACGTGGGAAGCAATAAGACGCACCAACACACAGTTGCCTGTTGCAAAATGGTTCAGAGTTTAATAGAAATAGTTAGGGTTAGCTGGTATGGCGTTATCTGGTATGGCTTCTAATGTTAGCTTAGTTCGTGTTGTTTCATCATGTTAATCGCTAGTAATAGTGCCCTGCGTTCACACCAAAAGATGCAAAAAGTTGACGCGCGGCACGATCCCATTCAAAGTGAATGTAGAGACGCGTTGCTGCTTTGCTGCCGCAGCATTTGCTGCCGAGAAAACCGGCATGAACCCATAAACGACGGGCATTCCGACGTCTCTCCCTCTTCCACAACAGGTAAAGACATGCAATGCTCGTAATGTCGGCCATGGTTGTGAATGAATTCAGAAGCACAGCGGGCAAAACTTGCCGTGCCGCGAAACTTCCCGCGCTGCAAAACTGCGGCGCAGCAAAACTTTTGCTGCGCGTCCAAACCTTTGCTGCGTCGCAAAACCTTTGCTGCACCGCAAAACTTGATTTGCTGCGCCGGAAAGCTTCGGCGTCAACGCGTTCGGGCAACAAAGGCATCTTTTGGTGTGAACGCAGGGGTAAGTCATTTGTAGAAATATAGCCTATCATCACAGACTGTAGGAATGTCACCCACCCTCCATTGCGTACGACACTGACGCTCGTAATCTGTAGTGCAAGGGAGTTCGTGCACAGATCCCTGAGACAAACGGGACTCTCTAAATCGACGCCACTTCGACCTGGGCGGGACTTTACGTCCTACGTCACTCGCTATGGGTGTGCATGTGTGCGCGTAGCCGTCACTCGCGATGGGTGTGTCGATTGAGGCCCCGTTCACACGAAGCCAAAACGGGCGAAACCGTTACGGTTTCGATCTATCCGGTTTCGAAGTATCTCCGTAAAGACGAAGCCAAGCGAAACCGGGTAGATCTGTAGAAACGCTGTGGTACACATTCCAGGCCCATAAGGGGCGCTGCTTCTGGTACAGAAATCCAGGAGAAATGAAATAAGAAGCAGAGGCGAGCATGCGCATAAAGGCTGCCCTTATGCGCATGCTCGCATGTCATTTCTGAGACTCCGCGGGCTTAAGAGCCATTGGCTAGGAGGTCGAGGGGTGGGGCGATGACGTCATGGTTTGCGGTTTCAGTCGGTTTCAGGCGTACACACGAATCCAAAACGAAACCGGGTCGATTTGAAACCACCTCCGAGGGTGGTTTCAGAAGTTTGCGGTTTCGGTCAGCGGCTTCGCCGGCTTCGTGTGTACGGAAGGCCGAACCGTACAAGACCTTTGCGGTTTCGCCATGAAATCGGCTTCGTGTGAACGGGGCCTTAGAGAGTCCCGAGACAAACGGCTACGCGCACACATGCAAACCCATAGCGAGTGACGTAGGACGTAAAGTCCCGCCCAGGTCGAAGTGGCGTCGATTTAGAGTCCCCCAGAACACCAGAACATGTAGGAACATGCTACCCTAGTGTCTTTCAGCAAAAGCTCTACAAACAACCACAGTGTTTTGATTGTGTCCAGTTCCCTCACTTGTTATCTCTAGTCGCTGTGGGTAGGTTTGGGATTGGATGCCTACTACCACTCGTATTGTTTCAAGCATACAGTGTTGTATGCTATCTCTTGTTGATTATATCATTAACCTGCAGGCCTGGAGCTCTGGACCAGGGCTTCAGCTGGGTGGGGAAGAGAAGGACGGCTACTGTCTGACGGACCGGGATCATGTTCGGCTCGTTGGTTCTGTTCGCCGTCGTCTTGTGGTTCTTCAATTTCCTGTTGAGGAACAGAAGAGGGAAGAACTTCCCTCCAGGGCCGTCAGCACTACCCCTCCTCGGGAACCTCCTGGAATTCAGCTCTGAGAACCCCATTCCAGATCTGAGCCGGGTAAGAAGTACCCTTTGTAGACAGCCTCGATCTGTGCCCTGCTCTAAGTCCATGGTTCTACACTATTCTGAGTCCACAGTTCTATACTGCTCTGAGTGGATGGTTCTATACTGCTCTGAGTGGATGGTTCTATACTGCTCTGAGTGGATGGCTCTAGACTGTTCTGAGTGGATGGTTCTAGACTGCTCTGAGTAGATGGTTCTATACTGCTCTGAGTAGATGGTTCTATACTGCTCTGAGTAGATGGTTCTATACTGCTCTGAGTGGATGGTTCTATACTGCTCTGAGTAGATGGTTCTATACTGCTCTGAGTAGATGGTTCTATACTGCTCTGAGTGGATGGTTCTATACTACTCTGAGTGGATGGTTCTATACTACTCTGAGTGGATGGTTCTATACTACTCTGAGTGGATGGTTCTATACTACTCTGAGTTGATGGTTCTATACTACTCTGAGTGGAAGGTTCAATACTACTCTGAGTGGATGGTTCTATACTACTCTGAGTGGATGGTTCTATACTTCTCTGAGTGGATGGTTCTATACTACTCTGAGTGGATGGTTCTATACTACTCTGAGTGGATGGTTCTATACTACTCTGAGCGGATGGTTCTATACTACTCTGAGAGGAAGGTTCTATACTGCTCTGAGCGGATGGTTCTATACTACTCTGAGTGGATGGTTCTATACTACTCTGAGTGGATGGTTCTATACTACTCTGAGTGGATGGTTCTATACTGCTCTGAGTGGATGGTTCTATACTACTCTGAGTGGATGGTTCTATACTACTCGGTAAATTGTTTTGTTTTATAGTGCAGAGAGACATTCCTCCTTTTTGATGTTAGTTATGCCATTATAGTTATTTATAGTACTGTATATATACGTACATAGCGTATACAAACATTAACATCTGATTTACTCCATATTTATTTGGCGATTTGTCTCTTCCGTCCCCAGCTTGCTCGTCGCTATGGCAACGTGTACAGCCTGTTCCTCGGCCCCCAGAAGGTGGTTGTGGTCAACGGCCTCCAGGCGCTGAAGGAAGCCTTCGTCACCAGGGCCGCAGACTTCTCTGGACGACCCCATGGCCTCCTGCTGAACGACGCATCCCAGCGGAAAGGTACCGCAGCAGCCTCCTACGCTGTAACGGCAGGGCGGGGCAGCAGGGGGGCAGGACTCATAGCCCGAGGGGGGCAGAAGTCTCCCGGTACACGGGTGGTCAGTCGGAGATCAGGGAAATAATCCGGCAGGGCGAAGACCAGGGCGTAGTTCAATTCAATTTTATTTGTATAGCCCTTTAATCACCATTACAGTCTCAAATGGCTTAAAAGGTGAAATATTTATGACACCAACCTGACCCAAGGGAAAAAAGGGAAAGAAAAAACTCCCTTAATCAGCAATGAAGAAGTCATGAGGAGGATGGCAGATTGGGGGATCCATCCTTCCAGGGATGGTCAGGAGTGCAGTGGGTCGGTACACGGATAGTCAGCCGGAAATCAGGCCAACATTCTGGCAGGGAGAAGGGAAAGGCGTTGTCAGGAGTAAACGGGCAGGAATCAGAAAACCGGGAACGGTAAATATCACTGGGAAAATGCTTGGATGCTTGATACAAAGAACAAAGATGCAGTAGCACAGAGGAAAGGGAACACGCCGACCAAATCCACCAGGAGAGAAATGTTAAGGTAAGGGTGAAAACAATTAAGGTGAGTGAGGACCATCAGAGACGAGAGAAACATAAGGACAGGGAGTGAAACAATCAGTGAAGGGGCCGAGATGTGTCTGACCCCTGCCCCCCTCCTTCACCTGGGGGGGGGGGGGGGGGGTCGGTCTAACGTTGTGCCCACCCGTCGCCCTCAGACTGGGCTCCGGGACTGGCGCTGGCCGGGTACGACGCCCAGTGGCGGGACCACCGTCGCTTCGGCCTCCAGGTGCTCAGGAACTTCGGCCTGGGGAAGAAGTCCATGGAGGAGAGGATCCTCCAGGAGACCCAGCAGGTGGTGAAGCTGCTGGAGGAGAGCGCCGGTACAAACACAAGATATCTACCTTTACATTTAGGGCGTTCAGCAGACGCTTTGGTCCAAAGAGACTTACAATAAGTACATAGTCAGAAGAAAGAGAAACAACAATATATTGCTGTCGGTACAGTAAGGATGTTCATAGAACCAAGTGCCAAGCACTAACAATCACTAGGTTAACCCGGTCCCTGTATGCAACAAGGCTAGGTAAGTGTGTACATTAAGTGCCAGGACATTCAACATACAATAAGTGTGAGGGGCGGTGGGGTAGGGGGGGGGGGTTACACAGAGTCTAGGGGAACTCTGATAATATACTCCTACACTGCCACTATAAACCAGCTGTCTCGTATTCATGCTGAGGATCGAGGTCCTGTTTCTTTAATGTCTGCAGGGTCAGAGGTCAATCCTCAGCTGCTGTTCCATAAACTCGCCTCCAACATCGTCAGTCGGGTCGTCTTCGGTCCGAACTACGACCACAACGATCCCTTCATGAAGTTCTCCATCAGGGCCGTCAGAGAGAACGTCAAGATCCTCAACAGCGCCTGGTCCATGGTGAGAGGACCGACTAACCAGGAGGACTGACTCCTGACCAGGACTGACCACTAACCAGTACTGACCCCTAACAAGTACTGACTGCTAAACAGGACTGACCCCTAACCAGCACTGACCCCTAACCAACCAGTACTAACCGCTAACCAGTACTAACCGCTAACCAGGACTGACCCCCAACCGGGACTGACCCCTTACCAATACTGACCCCTAACCAGGTCCTACCCACTAAACTAAACCTGACACTAACCACACCTCATGAGTCTGTACTAAGCCTGACCCTAACCACACTAAACCCTCCTGAGCCTGTACTAATCCTGACACTAACCACACTAAACCCTCATGAGCCTCTAGTACTAAACCTGACCCTAACCACACTAAACCCTCCTGAGCCTGTACTAATCCTGACACTAACCACACTAAACCCTCCTGAGCCTCTAGTACTAAACCTGACCCTAACCACACTAAACCCTGCCGAGCCTGTACTAATCCTGACCCTAACCACACTAAACCCTCCTGAGCCTCTAGTCCATTAACTGTTTGCCAAGTGAGGTGAACCCAGATGTAGACTCAGGGTTTGTTCCAAAGGAAGCTTTACTTGTTCACAAACTGGGAACCACCAAACTGGGGCAGTACTATGGAACTGTAATTCATAGAACACTTTTAGAGAATTACCAATTAACATTGATTACAAACATTACACTAACGACACAGAGGAAAGGGAGTCAGTAGGGCATGACGTCACAACACCTCAACACAACACCCGTTGATTCACAGATCTACGACACCATCCCTGCGGTGCGAAACCTGCCTCTGCCCTTCCAGAAGGCCATGAAGAACTTCAAGGTAGGTCAAGATGTCTCAAAACCAGGTTTTATTATGTTTTAGATGAACAAGAACATTAATTTGACAAAAATAGGGAAGAATTCACTTGCTTGTGAGCATAATGGGATGAGGGCCCTAGTAATGTATGATGTTATCACACTGAATAGAGTGTTATAGAATGTTTTCTTCTTCTCATGATCTCAGGAGTTGAATGAGAAGACAGCGGAGGTGATCCAGGAGCACAAGAGCAGCAGGCTGCCAGGGGAACAGCGAGACGTGATGGACTGCTACCTAGAGGAGATGGACAAGGTCTGGGTTTGTCTTTTCATCGGTTAAAGTGCAGCTCTGTCTGGTTTGGGCTCATTCTCTTCATCTCCTTCCCCAGAGAGAAGACGGTTTGTCGTTCTCAGAAGATCAGCTCTGCTCGTTTGCTCAAGATCTTCACATGGCTGGAACGGACACCACGTCCAACACCCTGCTGACTGGGGTCCTCTACATGATGGCTCACCCCCACATACAAGGTCCTTAACCTTTACCTAAAACACATACAAGGTCCTTAAAGGTCCTATCCTGGTCAGGTAAAAAATAATAATTAAAGGTCCCATGACATGCCACCAGGTGTGAGTGTGATTAGTCTTACAAGCCGTTTTGAAAATCAGGCTTTTTTAAATTTAATTTATTTATTATTTATTTATTATTTTCAAAATGGCTTGTAAGGCTAATCACACTCACACCTGGTGGCATGTCATTGGACCTTTAACCTAAATCTTTATCTCAAAGGCCCTTAGACAACATAGAAGTCTTCTGTCCACATTTACCTCATCGTTAAACATTATAAACTCATCTATAGGATGAAAAATGAACACTCTTTATACAGAATGAAAAAGCATAAATGATCCATCATCGGTCTCTCTGTTTGCCTGTATGTCTCTCTGTCTGTCTGTCTGTCTGTCTGTCTCCTCAGAGCGATGCCAGCAGGAAATAGACTTTGCATTGGAGGGGAAGGACAAGGTTGCTTTTGGAGACAAGCAGAAGATGCCTTACGTGCAGGTTTTCAACTTTTATAATCACTAGTGAATATAAAGGTTTGCACCTTTTATATTGGTCTACCACTGTTAGGCCTACCGGTGGTAAATGACAGCAGACTCCAGTTCCACACTTGTTGGTTTGTTCCAGGCGGTGATCCATGAGGTCCAGAGAGTGGCCAACATTTTACCACTCAGTATCTTTCACTGCACCACTAAAGACACCCAGCTGATGGGATTCTCCTTACCCAAGGTACACCTAACCCCAACAACATCTTACCCAACCTGAACCATCATCCAACCATAACCCTGACACCTAACCCTAACCACAAACCTAACCCTAACCCCAAACCTAACCCTAACCCTCACATCTAACATAATTCTATTTTTCAATCTTTACCAAACAGAATACAGTTTGAACGTGACCTTTTCATTCTATAAAGTGTTGATGTTGTTTCCAAGGGAACCATCGTGGCCCCCAACATGGCGTCTGTGCTGTTGGAGGAGGGCCAGTGGAAGTTCCCCCACGACTTCAACCCGGAGAACTTCCTCGACGACCAAGGAGAGTTTGTGAAGCCAGAGGCCTTCGTGCCATTCTCCTTGGGTGAGTGGACCAATCAGGGTTCTCCGTGGGTAAGGGGACAAATCAGGGTTCTCCGTGGGTAAGGGGAAAAAATCAGGTTTTTCGTGGGTGTAAGGGCTGGGTAAGGTTTAGTAGGTTAGGTGTAAGGTATAGTAAGGTTTAGTAGGTTAGGTGTAAGGGTTAGTTAGAGTTAATTCTTTGTAGGTTAGGTGTTAGGGTTAGTTAGAATTAAGACTAAGTAGGTTTTAGGTGTAAGGGTTAGTTAGAGTTAAGGCTTTGTAGGTTAGGTGTTGGGGTTAGTTAGAATTAAGACTTATGCCGCTTTTCAACTGCATGGTACCAGCTCGACACGACTCGACTCGACTCGACTCAGCTCGCATTTTTTGCGTTTCCACCGCGAAAACATGGTACCTGAAGTGGCTGCTTTTTCTAGTACCGCCTCGCTCTAGGTTCCAAGCGAGCTGAGCCGATGCTAAAAGGTGACGTCGGCAGACGGCCGGCCACTGATTGGTCAGAGAGTGTGACGAAGTCACGAGAGCGACATGGCAACCATGCTGGTAACAGCCATAGCAGAGCCGCAGCCAACATATTCCACTTCTTCAACTTCTTCAACATGCCAGCTAATAATACGAACACGAATACCATCGCATCGATGTCCTCCATATGTGGGTTCTGTCCATGTGTGGGTTGCGTAGGTGTTGTTTGCGTCGCGTACAAAAATACGTCACGGCCCTTTCGCGCAGCCGACCCCGCCCACGTCCAGGAGGTACTATTTGCGGTGGAAAAGGACCCGTGCTGCTACCGTGTCGTGTCGTGTCGTGTCGAGTCGAGCTACATGTGCGGTGGAAAAGCGGCATTAGTAGGTTAGGTGTTAGGGCTAGTTAGGATTAGGGCTTAGGTATGTGAGTGTAGTAGGTTAGGTGTTAGGGTTAGTTAGGGTTATGGCTTAAGTATGTGGGTTTAGTAGGTTAGGTTTTAGGGTTAGTAAGGGTTTATTTAGGTTTGGTATTCGGGTTAGTAGGCTAAGGGGTGATGGTTTTTGGTCAGGGTAGGGCTAGTGGCTCTCTAACCTCCCTGTCTCCCGGGGCCAGGACCCCGGGCTTGTCTGGGCGAGGGGCTGGCCCGCATGGCGCTCTTCCTGGTGTTTGTGACTCTGCTGAGGAGGTTCCGGTTCGTCTGGCCAGCGGGGGCTGGAGAACCAGACCTTAGTCCCGTCTTTGGGTTCGCCATGAGCCCACAACCCTACAAACTGGAGGTCCGCTGTAGAGAGACGGCAGATCATTAACAACAAGATGGATTTGAGTATGAAGAAGCTACTTTACCGAACCACATACTGAATAAGAGCTGACAAACACCAATATGAATCAATACTGTGTGTAGCCATTTTCAATAAATCCTTTCTCCCTGCTTACTACTGAGTCGTGTGTGTGTGTGTGTGTGTGTGTGTGTGTGTGTGTGTGTGTGTGTGTGTGTGTGTGTGTGTGTGTGTGTGTGTGTGTGTGTGTGTGTGTGTGTGTGTGTGTGTGTGTGAAAAACTGAGGACAAGTCTTAACGAAAAGTAGGCATGGCAGCTTTACTCTTTTACTCTTCCAAAGACTGCAGTACAAGTGTTGCCATGGTGAGGGACTTGGAATCCAGGTCAGAGGTCAGACCCTCCCTCATCTGAGAGAGGTCTCAAGGTTCAGCCTGCAGAACGAGTTGTTTCTTTTTTTCTTCATTTTGTCATTACACATATGCTAATAAAAAAACAAGCTTGTCGAAAACCCTGCAACGTCTGTAAAGTAGGGTCTTGAGGTAGACCTAGAAAAAATAAGTACAAAAGTATACTCCATTCTACCACTGTCTTTACTGGGATTGTGTTGATTTGGAAGGCGGTGTGATTTACACCACACAATCAGTCCAGTGTTTGCTCAGGTTACGTAAGAGGGAGGACTCTCCTGCAGACCCAGGGCTCCTCAGTCAGTCCTTTCCCGTTCCCCGGCATGCTGTCCTCTCTGCTGCTGATCTGCCTGCTGCTGGGCCTGCTGTGGCTCGGGCTCCGGCCCCGCAGGCCCAAGGGGTTCCCCCCGGGCCCCACGCCGCTGCCCGTCCTGGGGAACCTCCTGAACCTCAGCCTCTCCAACCCCATGAAGGACTTCCAGAGGGTGAGCTGACCCCCCACACAGCCTCGTCATGGAAGCCTTCTACCATTTTAGGAGCGTGGTGTTAACATGTTTAAAACGTGGGTTTCATATTTGTGGTTGTTTTTTTGTTCATGGTTATCTGTCTTCTTATTGGTTAACGTTAACTTGGGCCAGGGAACCACTTAATGGAGTCTGGAATGTGTGTTTTCTTAGAGTGGTACCAGTGGACTGAAGGGATACTATTTGTGCTGTACAAGAGCTACTATTAGCTATTGTATATCTAGCATGCCGCTTAGTGGCAACGGAGGCATTAGGGTACAATAGTTACTGAGACTGATGATGAGGAAGATGAGGACGATGAGGAGTGCTTTGCTATACAACCTGCAGGTTGAACTTTAGCTGAGAGAGCGGAACTGTTTTTATGGCTCTTTATCCTTGGACCTTGACCAGGGAAAGATACCTCCCGGCTTTACACCGAACCCTCATCCTACCGTAGTCCTACCACCACATAGCCACGACGTCCACCAGGGCGCTAGTCCTACGCAAATAAACATGGACTCTGGGATCATGGACCTTCACCCACTGGATAATGCTCCCTCAGGCCCCCTGACCTGGTCTACGCTGTAGCACCACGATATGTAGGGGGTAGGGTCAGGGTGGGTTCAGTACTGTATGAGGTTAGGTCCTATGAGGTGACTTACCCCTGACCTGGTCTGGGCCCCAAGCTGGCGGAGCGCTACGGGCCTGTCTACAGCCTGTTCATCGGCCCAAACCCCGCCATCATCCTCAACGGGGTGAAGGCCATCAAGGAGGCCCTGGTGGAGAGATCCTCTGAGTTCTCTGGGCGGCCCCAAGACCTGCTGGTCAACACCATGACCCAGGGCAAAGGTAGGCCCGACCGTAGCTACTGTGTGTGAATGTGTACTATGAATGTATCTACTGTGTGTGTGTGTTTCTGCCAAGAATTCAATCTATCAGAGGCGAGTGTCGACCTTGACTCTCCAGAGTCCGCTTCACCAGTTGTTATTAGCGGTGGAATTAGTCGTGCGATGCTGCGTGCGCGTGTGTGCGTGCGTGCGTGCGTGTGTGTGTGTGTGTGTGTGTGTGTGTGTGTGTGTGTGTGTGTGTGTGTGTGTGTGTGTGTGTGTGTGTGTGTGTGTGTGTGTGTGTGTGTGCGCGTGTGTGTGTGTGTGGAGCTGCGTCCGGTGATCTCCCCGTAAAGCGCTTGGTGATATTTTGTCTACGCATTAAAAGTGTGAGGAAGCGGTTGAAAGCCGTGTGTCAGTGTGTGCACCCAGGGCCGTAACACCAAATTCTGGGCCTTGTATACAAGAGTTACTGATGGGCCCCCCCGAATTCCCCCAACAAGCCCCCTTTGCAAAATTGTTGACAGGGGGGGGGGGGGGGGTGGAAGACCAGTTGTGTGTATAATGTGTGTACCTACCATTTGTGTGTCCTGTGTGCAGGCGTGATCCTGGCCGACTACGGGCTGCGCTGGAAGGAGCACCGGCGCTTCGCCTTGATGACCCTGAGGAACTTCGGCCTGGGGAAGCAGTCGATGGAGGAGAGGATCCGGGCGGAGCTCCACTACCTCATGGAGCCGCTGGATGAGTGCATCGGTGAGTCCTCCATCACAGGGCCCCGACCTCTGACCTCAGGTGCCTACGCTGTGACCACATCCGACAGGCCAACACACTCCCTTCATTCACACAGGCCATCAAAACCCACCGTTTAAGATCGCTTTAACCAAATAATAATAATAATAAATGTTAGGATTTATATAGCGCTTTTTTGGAGGTGACTCGAAGACACTTCACATCATAGAGTATACATATAGAAAAAAGAAAAACAAAGAAAACAAAATACAGAAAAAATCAAAATAAGGTTTGGAATATAGTCAGATGTAACCTCCTCCCCTTCTCTCCCCTTCCTCCTTTGCTATCTTTTGACTAATATACGTTCCTATATACGACAGGGTAGGTAGAGTAGGTAGAGGTTAGACAGTAGAGACAGGCCAATAAGGAGCAGGTAGGGGTTAGACAGTAGAGACAGGCCACTTAAGAAAGGTTTAGCTATGTTGCTGGAAGCTAGGCTGGTGACAGTGGACTCAACACCAGCCACAAGTTTGTGTTTTAATATTGTGAGGAAAAGTGGGAACTATGAATAAGCATGCGTTTGTTCTCCAGGTGGAACCATGAACCCCCAGCTGTTGTTCCATAACGGCGCCTCCAACATCATCTGTCAGGTTCTGTTCGGAAAGCGCTTTGACTACAACGACCCATTCATCAAGGAGATCATCCACCTGTACACGGAAAACGCCAAGATCGCCAACGGGCCCTGGGCCATGGTAACACAGACACACAACAACACACACATTAGAATGTATATATATATAACACACATGACTATACAACACACACACAATAATGATATAACAAACAATAACTATACAACACACACACAATAACTATATAACACATGACTATAGTTATTGTGTGTGTGTTATAAAGCTATTGTGTGTTATATCGTTATTGTGTGTTGTGTAGTTACTGTGTGTGTTGCAAAGTCATATGTGTGCTGTATCATTATTTTGGGTTTTATGTAGTCATGTGTTGCCGTGTGTGTGTTGTATCTTTATTGTGTGTGTTCTATAGTCATGTGTGTGTTGTTTAGTTATTGTATGTGTTCTATAGTCATGTGTGTGTTGTGTAGTTATTGTGTGTGTTCTATAGTCATGTGTTGCTGTGTGTGTGTTATATAGTGATGTGTGTGTTGTGTAGTTATTGTGTGTGTTCTATAGTCATGTGTTGCTGTGTGTGTGTTATATAGTGATGTGTGTGTTGTGTAGTTATTGTGTGTGTTCTATAGTCATGTGTTGCTGTGTGCGTGTTATATATTGATGTGTGTGTTGCATTGTTATTGTGTGTGTTTTATTGTCATGTGTCGCTGTGTGTGTGTTCCTACAGCTGTATGACACCATCCCTATGATCCGTAATCTCCCGCTGCCCTTCACACAGTGTTTCAGGAACGTTGCCGTAAGTAACCTCCTTTCCGTCATATGCACCTTGATACACACATTCACCATACAAACATTAATACTCAGATTGATACACACATTCACCATACACACATTGATACACACATTCACCATACACACATTGATACACACATTCACCATACACACATTGAGACACACATTGATACACACATTCACTATACACACATTGATGTACACATTAATATACACATTAATATTCACCATACACAAATTTATATTCACCGACCATGCACACATTTGTACACACATACACATTAATATTCACCATACACACATTCATACACACATTCATTTACACAATGATGTGCACATTTTAATAAGCATTCATATACACATCCATATACAAATCATTGGTATTCAATCGATTCATATTGAAAAGCCTTGTTTTTAGAGCTTATTTTAACACACCTTATTTCCTTCATATTTTTAGCGTTGTCAGGAACTTGGGAATTCTCTGTTGAAGGAACATTTAGACACCCATCGCCCGGGGCAACCACGAGACTTCCTGGACTGTTATCTGGATGAGCTGGACAAGGTATCTAAACCTAACCCTACAGAGAACTGTCATAGAATAGCATGTTACCATAGCAGGCTAACATAGCATGCTCCATGGAATGTTAGCATAGCACATTATGATTGCATCAGCGAAGCAGTTTAAAATGGCACGCTAACATATCTGTATGTTAGTGTGCAGCGTGCGTAACAGGTGTTTATAAATGTGTAGATGTGGGTGTGGTTGGAACAGGGTTAGATGTGGGTGTGGTTAGATGTGGGTGTGGTGGACTGGTGTAGAATAGCGAGATTCAACATGAGTCTTTACCTTTTCCAAGCGGGGCGATGATGGCTCCACCTTCGCGTTGGATCAACTGATGATGTTCTCCCTGGATCTCCACTTCGCTGGGACCGACACCACCTCCAACACGCTGCTCACCGGCCTCCTCTACCTGATGACCCATCCCGACATACAGGGTACCTGCCCCCTCCAGAACCCTCCTCATCGCCTCACCCAACATGAGGCACAGCCTAGCATGGGCCGGCATGTGGCTCAGGAGGGGGAGCAGGTTGGCTGGTAACCGCAGGGTTGCTGGTTCGATCCCGTCTCCAGGGGCCCCTGAGCGAGACACCTCACCCTAACTGCTCCCTACAAGCTGGCTGTCACCTTGCGTGGTGGACTCCGCCGTCGGTGTTTGAATGTTTGCCTGAATGGGTGAACGTTAGGCGACATTGTAAATTGCCTTGAGTGGCAACTGGTTAGAAAAGCGCAGTAAAATTGCAGTCCATCTACCATTTAACATTCACAGTGTACCAACACTGTGCTCCTACATCACTGACATCAGACTCTGTGATGCTCCTACATCACTGACATCAGACTCTGTGATGCTCCTACATCACTAACATCAGACTCTGTGATGCTCCTACATCACTAACATCAGACTCTGTGATGCTCCTGCATCACTTACATGACTAACATCAGACTCTGTGATGCGCCTACATCACTAACATCAGACTTTGTGATGCGCCTACATCACTAACATCAGACTCTGTGATGCTCCTACATCACTTTAATCATTAACATCAGACACTGTGATGCTCCTACATCACTAACATCACTAAGATCAGACACTGTGATGCTCCTACATTACTAACATGACTAACATCAGACTCTGTGATGCGCCTACATCACTAACATCAGACTCTTTGATGCTCCTACATCACTAACATCAGACTCTGTGATGCTCCTACATCACTATAATCATTAACATAAGACTCTGTGATGCTCCTACATCACTAACATCAGACTCTGTGATGCTCCTACATTACTAACATGACTAACATCAGACTCTGTGATGCTCCTACATCACTAACATCAGACTCTTTGATGCTCCTACATCACTAACATCAGACTCTGTGATACTCCTACATCACTAACATTAGACTCTGTGATCTCCGACCTCATGGCTCCTGTCTGCTCTCCCCTCAGAGGCTTGTCAGAAGGAGATTGACCGAGAGCTGGAGGGAAAGGACCAGGCCAGCTTCGACGACAGGAACCACATGCCCTACATGCAGGTGCAGTACTAGAGCACTAGTAGGGTGTTAGTAGCCCTACCTCAACGATCACAGAACTCAAAGCTGAGGACACATCAGCACATCTGTTTCTTTGGAAACACAAAATAACAACAAAACACAATCACTCACTTTTCTATTTCAATTCAACATGACACATTGTCTGATTTCATAGTACAAAATGATCTGAGTACATATCCTCTAATTGAATACATCAACATAACCTGAGGACATTTTGTCTAACTGGAGTGTTTGTGTTTCCAGGCGGTGATCCATGAGATCCAGAGAGTCGCCAACACCGTACCTCTCAGTGTCTTTCACTCCACCACAAAAGACTCCCAACTGTTGGGTTTCTCCATTCCAAAGGTACTCCTAACCCTAAGGTACCCTTAACCCAACTCCTAACCCGAGCTGAGGTACCACCTAACCCAACATCTAACTCTCACTGAAGTACCACCTGACCTAACATCTAACCCTCACTGAGGTCCCACCTAACCCAACACCTAACTTTCACTGAAGTATCCCTACGTGATCCCTAACCTGACTCTGTGTTCCCCAGGGAACCATGGTGATCCCTAACCTGACGTCGGTTCTGAACGAGGAGGGCCAGTGGAAGTTCCCTGCAGAGTTCAACCCTGAGAACTTCCTCAATGAGAAGGGGGACTTTGAGAAGCCAGAGGCATTCATGCCCTTCTCCATAGGTAGGTCATCACTACTGACCGAACATGACCTACACACAGCCTACTGATCTACAGACCTACTGGAGTTCCTCTATAAAGTGTTGACTATGATTAGTGTTGGTGTTACAAGGCTTCTCATTGACTATTGACTATGATTAGTGTAACCACAAGGTGATTAGTGATGACTGTAAGTCCCTGAAGCGTCTCTAAGCCCTGCTGACCTGCAGGTCCCAGGATGTGTCTGGGGGAGGGCCTGGCCCGCATGGAGCTCTTCCTGATCCTGGTCACTCTGCTCCGGAGGTACAAGTTCACCTGGCCGGTGGACGCCGGAGAACCCGACTACATCCCCGTGTTCGGGGTGACCCTGACCCCCAAACCCTACCGCATGCACATCCAGCTGAGGAACCAGTGAACACAGCTCTAACACAGCTGAGGAACAAGTGAACAAAGAGCTCTAACACTACATCCAGCTGAGGAACCATGAGAACACAGAGCTGTAACAAACCTGAGGAACCAGCAGAACATCAGAGATCAAATCCTTCACTCAAAATCCAAGTGTGAACTTAAAGAACAAGCATCTTAACTTCTCACAGCGTCACTAAAACATCCGTAACCAAAATCATCTGTCAGAATGAACTCCTTGAATGTAATCAATAGCAATGGACCGAACCAGGAGGGGCTCATTCTTAAACATTGTGACTTTAACAACATCTTATTTTTTGTATTATCATGTTACAGATCTATAACTGCTTTAAATAATAAATAATATGTACATCTATAACCTCAATATATATTTAAACCATTCTAAACCTTAAATAATCGATTGAATCTTCTAGCTATTCTATCACCATTCTTTAAGGCAACCAGTTTACTATCTCTAGTTGTTATAGTCCCCTGTGCAGTGAAGAGCAACGTTTATATTCCACCACCCGATGGCGCCTTCAGTAGAACATTTAGAGGTCATCAGCCGTGACCACCAGACGAGGAGGCAGCTGTCGTCTCTCGCTGATGTTGCTGTATCATGATTACATGCCGTCAGTTTCTTGAATTACATATTGTCTTTTGTATGATTTACATACTCTATATATATCGATGTAAGTGTATTCTTTATATTATACAGACTATCAACCGGGTAGTTTGTGTGCACAAGAACCCAAAGGTTAAATAAAGATGATTGTCATACTGTTCAAATAAAAAAACAGAAAGTATTTATTATTATATTTGTGTTCGTACATGATAGATACAAGTCATATTTCTAACCTACTTATCCTAAGCCTAATCCTACAAACCCGGAGCAACCCTACCTACTAGACCTACTAGCCCTAATAACCCTACTAGACCTACTAACCCTACTAGACCTACTAACCCTACTAGACCTACTAACCCTACCAACCCTAATAGACCTACTAGCCCTAATAACCCTACTAGACCTACTAACCCTACTAGACCTACCAACCCTACTAGACCTACTAACCCTACCAACCCTACTAGACCTACTAGCCCTACCAACCCTACTAGACCTACTAACCCTACTAACCCTACCAACCCTACTAGACCTACTAGACCTACTAACCCTACTAACCCTAGACCTACCAACCCTACTAGACCTACTAGCCCTAATAACCCTACTAGACCTACTAACCCTACTAGACCTACTAACCCTATAGACCTACTAACCCTACTAGACCTACTAGCCCTACTAGACCTACTAACCCTACTAGACCTACTAACCCTACTAGACCTACTAACCCTACTAACCCTAGACCTACCAACCCTACTAGACCTACTAACCCTACTAACCCTACTAGACCTACCAACCCTACTAGACCTACTAACCCTATAGACCTACTAACCCTAAGAGACCTGGTCCCCCTGAGGATTCTAACCAGACTAGACCTACTAACCCTGAGTGTGTAACCTGATTGGTTACCCACAACGTCCATGACCTCCGACCCCGCCCCCCCCTCCCGGAGTCAAGCTGTTGCTAGGGAGCGCTCGGCAGCCGGAGCAGGAAGGTCCAGAGGGAGCCGCTCCGGGGGAAGCCCTTCCCCTGGCGGCGGGGCCTCCAGGTGCCGTCCTGGAGCCCGTACTCCTGGGTGGCGCTGCGGCTGAGGGTCAGCACGCCGTCGCCCCGCACCACGGCGGTGAACAGGGCGCCCTTGCTGTTGGGGTAGTGGCCCGGCAGCGCGCTCCACTGGCCCGTGCTCAGGCTGTAGCAGTCCAGCAGGCAGCGCAGGAAGTCGTCCGAGGGGCCGTTGCGCACCACGTACAGCCGGTCGCCGTGGCCCACCAGGGCGTGGCCGTAGCTCTGCTGGCGGATCAGCGTGGCCACCAGGGTCCACGCCCCGCCCCCGCACGCCCCCCCGCCGCCGCCCGAGTGCTCCCAGATCTCCGTGGTCTCCATGGGCCTCCAGAGGCACACGAACACCCGGCCCAGGGTCTTGGCGCAGGCCGCGCCGGCCGCCGGTCTCGGCAGGTGAGCGGAGAACGTCCAGGTCCCGGCCCCCACGTGGAACGTCTCCACGGACGACATGGCGGTGTTCCCGCTCTCCCCTCCGATGGCCAGCAGCCGCCCGTCCAGCCCCACCAGGGGGAAGTTGTACCTGGGCTGGACGGGGCTGTCGATGGGGCTCCACGCGTCCTCCTCCACGCTGTAGCAGAAGCTCTGGTCCATGGGCTGCTTCCGGATGCCCTGCACCCCCCCCACCACGTACAGCCGGTTGTCCAGCACGGCCACGCCCGCCATGGAGGTGCTGGCCTGCAGCGGCAGGGCGGTCAGCTCCTTCCACACGTCCTGCTCCTCGTCCAGGTAGCACAGCGTCCTGGAGGCGGCGTGGCCGCTGGCCCCGGCGCTGCAGGGGGCGTGGGCCCCCACCGCCACCAGCACGCTGGGGGGCAGGGCCTCCACCCGGGAGACCAGCTCCGGGGGGAGGGTCTCTCGGAGCTCCGCCTCCAGGTCCCGGTACACGTCTCTGATGAAGAGGGCGGCGGCAGCGGCGAGGTCGGCAAGGCCGTAGGCGTCGGCACCGTGGAACATGAGCAGGCAGTTGCTGGAGTCCAGCAGGTCGCTGAGGTGGCAGCTCAGAGAGGCCGCCTGCAGGAAGGCGGCGCACTCGATGGACTCCTGGATGTGGTCCGGGTCCAGGATGAGGGGTCTGTCGCCCCGGAACACCCGCAGGGCCAGCTGGAAGCTGCGGGCGCACAGGTTGCTGAGGTGGACCTGCGTCTGTCGGCTGTCCCTCATCCCCGAGCGGAACAGGGCCTGGAAGTAGCCGCAGTGGCGGAGCAGGAGGCTCTTCTCCGCGGAGAAGCTGCTGTCTCCCACCACCACCGTCAGCCACTCTCCACCCTCCTCCTCCTCCTCCGGCGGACCACCGCTGCTCCCCTCCTGGTCTCCTGCGCCCCGCACCGCCATCGCCCCACACAGCCCGTTACGGTGGAGTGGAACCCGGACAATGTGTCAGCGGAGGGTGTCAATGTCCTGGGGGGAGGGGGCATCAGAATAGCAGTAGCTATAAATATCTCCTCACTAGTGACTCATTCAGGAGGGGGGTCGAGACAACAGCGACCAGCCCAGCAGGACTTCATTGGCTGAAGGAAACTCTCAGCAGAAGAGGATCTGTTTGGGTTCGGCCTCAGGTCACCAACAGTCCCCTGCTGTCTGCTTCCCCACTGGGTCAAGGGGTTTGAGGGTTGCCAGATAAACCCATATAGGCAATCGCAAATAACCACTTTCTAGGGTTGGAGAGTAAGGTTATGGGTGAGGGGTTGGATGGTTGAGTAATGGGGTTTGAGGATAAGGTATATGGGTGACAGGGTTAGGGTACGGGGTTAGATGGTTTAGGAATGGGGTTAAAAGGTAAGGTTATGGGTGAGGGGTTAGGGTATGGGATTAGATGGTTTGGGAATAGGTTTTGGGGGGTTAGGTTATTGGTGAGGGGTTAGTGGGCAGCTTCCACTTGTATGGGGCAGCACGGGGAATGATGCGCTGTGTTTGTGTACCCGTACCCAAATAGATCCCTGGGCAAAAAGCAGACAACGTCGCCACCGTGCGGCTGCTATGGAGAACTGTCTATAAGAAAAACACAACAGTCTATTGAACCGCAACAAGTGGATATTTAGAAGTTACAGGCAGCTAATGTTGTATTAGAATGGATACGGCCCTGGGCCCAGATTAGAAATGCTTGGTCAAACTAAATGTATTTGTCATATTTTGTATTATCATGATTATATTTTCCTATCTTCTGGAATATTTGTTGTGGCGCTACAACCACACTGTTATCATTAAATAGTAATAACCTCTGACCTGCGATCATTAAATAGTGTTCACCTCTGACCTGTGATCATTAAATAGTGTTCACCTCCAGACCCGTGGGGGGCAGCCCTGAGCCTGACGGCCTCCTGGTTAGCCTTCAGATTTATAGTAAAAGAAGAAGATGATGACGAGGAGACGTCAACACAAACCACGTGGTCCGTCCTGCCAGGCTGTGTAATGTCAGTGTAGTACTTTGTACTCGTAAAGTACATATTGTACTGTATTCATGGTATCGAAATACATTTGACCAATCCCGCGGTTCCTTCCTGCGGTTACTGTGACCCTAAAACTGTGAGTATAAACATAGTCAACACCGCTGGTATGTTATTTAGTATATTATAAAAGCACTATACCGATAGTATAGAGTAGCTATAGTATACATGTAGTAATATACAGTATGCCTAGTACATATAGTGTGAATGTAGTAAGGATAGCATGCAGAGAACGTCTCGTTCATTGGTTCTAAATAATACTAGTAGAGTCTAAAACATAAGTCCTGCATATGGTTGTCAGAATACTCATGGATTACAGAGCTTAATTCACATTATAGCTCACAGACCAGGGGCTACAGAGGACTGAATCCAGTTTACATCTGGTCTCAGAACAGGAGCTGCAGAGGACTGAACCCAGTTTACATCTGGTCACAGACCAGGAGCTAGAGAGGACTGAATACAGTTTACATCTGGTCTCGAACCAGGAGCTACAGAGGATTTTTTTTTACAATTATTCTTTACTTTAATGAATGAAACTACGGATCTGCAGGCTGTGACTGGATGATTAACCCTTACATCTTCATGCTGTAAATGAATGAATAACCCGTTCATCTCCGGGCTGTGACTGAATTGATAACCCTTTAATCTCCAGGCTGTAATCTAAGTAATAACCCTTTCATCTCCAGGCTGGGAGTGAAGGAATAATCTTTTCATCTCCAGGCTTTAATTTAAGGAATTACCCTTTCATTTCCAGGCTGTGATGGGCCGCTCGTCTAAAGACAAGCGGGACATTTACTACCGTCTGGCCAAGGAGGAGGGCTGGAGAGCTAGGAGCGCCTTCAAACTTCTGCAGCTCGACCAGGAGTTTAACCTCTTTACTGGTAACTAGAACTACTACTAATAATGACTGGAACAGGAGTTTAACCTCTTTACTGGTAACTAGAACAACTACTTACTACTGGACCAGGAGTTTAACCTCTTTACTGATAACTAGAACTACTACTAACTACTGCTGCTGGACAAGGAGTTTAACCTCTTTCCTGGTAACCTGCTAATTACAGTGGTACTACTTGTTAGTAGTACTCCTACTAGTTACTGTGTGGAGAATCTATGTTATTACTACACTACTAGTTAGTACTAGTTACTGTGTGGGTCTGTTATCACTATACTATTAGTTATTACCAGTAGTACTAGTTACTGTGTGGATCTTTGTTATAACTATACTACCAGTTAGTATTAGTAGTACTACTTACTGTGTGGATCTGTGTTATTACTATACTACTTACAAGTTAGTACTAGTAGTACTAGTTAGTTACTGTGCTCTCCAGGTGTTCGGAGGGCGGTGGATCTGTGTGCCGCTCCAGGGAGCTGGAGTCAAGTTCTCAGCCGTAAACTCAGGTCTGTCTCAGCCTTTGACCTCTGCTCTAACCTTTAACCTCTGGTCAAGCCTCAAGTTGAACCTCACCCACTGAGACCCCCATGCTCTTACCCTTAACCAGAGCAAGCGAGGACAAGAAAGGGGAGACGAGGAATGAGGAGGTGAAGGAGGAGAGGAATGAGGAGGTGAAGAAGGAGGAGGAGAGGAAGGAGGAGGTGAAGATCGTGGCGGTGGACCTCCAGGCCATGGCCCCCCTCCCAGGGGTCACCCAGATCCAGGGGGACATCACCAAGGTGAGGAGGGCTCGGTCCCCGGCCGTCTGGTACCTGCCCTCCCGTCCCTGACGCCGTTCCCCCTGCTGTCCCTGACCCTGTCCCTCCTCCCGTCCCTGACCCCGTCTCCTCCCGTCCCTGACCCCGTCTCTGTTCCCGTCCCTGACCCCGTGTCCCCTCCCGTCCCTGACCCCGTCCCTCCTCCCGTCCCTGACCCCGTCCCTCCTCCCGTCCCTGACCCCGTCCCTCCTCCCGTCCCTGACCCCGTCTCCTCCCGTCCCTGACCCCGTCTCCTCCCGTCCCTGACCCCGTCTCCTCCCGTCCCTGACCCCTTCCCCCCTGCTGTCCCTGACCCCGTCTCCTCCCGTCCCTGACCCCGTCTCCCCTCCCGTCCCTGACCCCGTCTCCGTTCCCGTCCCTGACCCCGTCCCTGACCCCGTCTCCGTTCCCGTCCCTGACCCCGTCCCTGACCCCGTCTCCCCTCCCGTCCCTGACCCCGTCCCTCCTCCCTTCCCTGACCCCGTGTCCCCTCCCGTCCCTGACCCCGTCTCCCCTCCCGTCCCTGACCCCGTCTCCCCTCCCGTCCCTGACCCCGTCTCCCCTGCTCGTCTCCAGGTGTCCACCGCTCAGGAGATCGTCCGCCACTTCTCCGGCCAGCCCGCTGACCTGGTGGTGTGTGACGGCGCCCCTGACGGTAGGACACGCCCCTTCCTGCTCACATCACAGGGGACACAGGCGTCATGGGGGCGGAGCCAATTAAGAACCAATCTGTGCCTGTGGGAGTTCCTGCATGAGGCTCATTTGGTTCCAGCTCCATATCACATGACATGTATGATGGGCAAACTGTTGTCTCTGCGGTATCACATGACAAGTATGATGACTGTAGTCTCTGCTGTATCATATGACGTGTATGATGGGCAGACTGTTGTCGGCTGTATCACATGACGTGTAGATTATCACACAACAGGGCTCAGAAGCAGCATTATTGTATATTTTTTACACAGTTCTTCTCAATGCTGTGGAACGCTCCGTTCACTTGCATGGGCCTTCACTACTTCCGGCGTTGAATTATTTTTTGGTAATTCGCCGTTGCTAAGCATATAATGACTGCTGTCAACGAAAGTGGATTTTGCCGTCTTTCGTATCACTCCGCAAGTACAGTAGTCCGGTACCTTATCAACTGCAGCGTACTCGGTTGCTAAGCGAAGTCAACGTCTTTGGCGGATCAACAGTACGAATGCTGGTAACAAATAAATTAAAAAAGGCAAAGCGTTTGATGTTATGAACGTCGCAGGTCATTATCGAAAAAAAGCCCCTTCAGGTAGAAGCAGGACACATCCGTCTCGGCTTATTTCCCGATAATGACCGGCGTTCTATACATTATATCTTACATATTTCGCTGAACAGCAACAAGAAGGCTCGTGTCGCATTTTATATTCTACATTCTATATGATACATTCTACGTGTTGTATATACTTACATTTACATTTAGGGCATTTAGTAGACGCTTTTATCCAAAGCGACTTACAATAAGTACATTTGTCATAAGAAGTGCATCAATATATCGCTGTCGGTACAGAAAGGATGTTCATAGAACCAAGTACCACAATCGCTAGGCTAATCAATTCCCCGTATTACAGACATGATAGCAGCTGCTGCAGTTGCTACGCAGTTAAGTGCTACGATACAATACAATACAATACAATACTATTAAGTGCTACAATACAATACAATACAATACAATACAATACACTACAATACAGTGTACAATGGTGGTCAGAAGAGGAAAGGTGGCTATGCAGAGTCGAGGTGAACTCAGAACAGGTGAGTCTTGAGTCCTTTTCAGAAGATAGTGAGCGACTGCGGTCCTGAGAGCGGCGGGGAGCTCGTTCCACCACTGAGGGTGCCCATCATACATATACTCTATATGTGGCATGTGTCACATTGTATATAGTACATACCCATGGTATATGTTGTGTGGTTTATGTGACCTATAATTGTCCCTAAGAAACCACTGTCTCTGTTGCCATAGTGACCGGTCTCCATGACGTGGACGAGTACATCCAGGCCCAGCTACTGCTCGCGGTGAGGAGATGCTCTGTGGTAGATTGATCATAATGGAGATACTCTGTGTTAGATTGATCATACTGGAGATTCTCTGTGGTAGATTGATCATAATGGAGATACTCTGTGTTAGATTGATCATACTGGAGATACTCTGTGTTAGATTGATCATACTGGAGATTCTCTGTGGTAGATTGATCATAATGGAGATACTCTGTGGTAGATTGATCATACTTGTTCTGTTTCTCCACAGGCTCTGAACATCACCACTCATGTTCTGAAACCTGGAGGTACCTTCGTAGCCAAGGTAACACTGAGGTTGTGGTTACCATGGTAACCCTCGGCCTAGAGTTCAGGGAAACCTGAAGGCACCCTCGATGGATGGTTGTGTTGACGTGTCGTGTCACGTGTTTTGTTGACATGTTGTGTTAACGTGTTGTGAGCTGCAGATCTTCCGGGGGAAGGACGTCACCCTGCTGTACTCCCAGCTGCGAGTCTTCTTCAGCCAGGTGACCTGCGCCAAGCCGCGCAGCAGCCGCAACTCCAGCATCGGTGAGTTAGACCTGACCTACTGGGCCTAGGTCAGACCCCTTAGACCTGGACTACTGAGCCCCCCTTAGACCTGGACTACTAAACCTAGGTCAGACCCTTCAGGCCCTAAAAATAAGCCATGCTGAAGAACACGCCAATTTATATCTAAATATGTTGAAGAGCATCACGTTCATGTGAACCAATCACTAACTACCTGAGGCAGAAGGGGCTTACTGACCTCTGGGAGGGCTCTGGGTCTTCAATGGGTGAGGCTGTGTGATTGGGCCTTAACAGCCATGTGTGTTGTTCCCTCCCCCACCCCCCAGAGGCCTTCGTAGTGTGTCTGAACTACTCCCCCCCCGAGGGCTACGTCCCCAACATGTCCAACCCTCTCCTGGACCACTCATACGGTAATCTAACTCCTGTTACCGGCACTCTACTGCCTGTTGTCCATACAACCTACTTCCGGTTACCGGTACTCTACTGCCTGTCGTCCAGACTCTTCTTCCTGTTGTCCAGACTCTCTATTTCCTGTTTTCCAGACTATTCTTCCTGTTGTCCAGACTCTCTACTTCCGGTTTTCCAGACTCTCCTTCCTGTTGTCCAGTCTATCTTCCTGTTCTCTAGAATGACTTCCTGTTGTGCTTCCTGTCCTCCAGACGTAGATTTTAACCAGCTGGAGGGACCCAACCGGATCATCGTCCCGTTCCTGGCCTGCGGGGACCTGAGCGCCTACGATTCGGACCAGACCTACCCCCTCCAGGTACGCCCCCATATTGACCCCAGCATCACCCTCCCATCACCTCCCATCAACACCCCAGCAGGCCTCCCATTGGTCAGAACCTTGTTGTGTCTGGTGCCGTGTGATCACATGACATGTGTTATCCCACCCACACAGCTGGACGCCAGCCAGGAGTACCGGTACACTCCCCCGACCCAGCCCCCCATCGAGCCGCCCTATCAGCAGGCCTGTTTGTTGCGCAGGAACAACCTCCTTGCTAAAGAAGACTCCCTCCCATTGGCTCAGGAAGACTCCCTCCCATTGGCTCATGAAGAGTCCCTCCCATTGGACAAAACCCTATTATCCATGCACCTATGTAGTCCAGCTGACCCCCTGTGACCTGGGGGGGCAGGCTTTGGGCTGTAGGGTGTCTAGGAGGGTTCCTACAGCTCATTCTTGTCTCTTTCCGGAAGGTTCTCCTGGAGAAATGGAGGAATTACATCACCAAATGTGTTTATATCCTCAGTTTTATTGTTGTTCTATTTTAAATATGTACCCTAAAGGTTTCAATGGATCAACTAACCAGCTACAGAGGGTTAGCTCCGGTGCTACACAGGTTAGCTCCGGCGCTACCAGCTACACAGGTTAGCTCCCATGCTAGCTCCCATGCTAAACTCTGAAGCTGGTCAGCTCACCAGTTACACAGGTTAGCTCCGGCGCTACACCATGTGTAGAAGGGTCAACAACTAAAGCGGGTCATCAGCTGATCCCGCCTGCACGGTCGTCAATATAATAAAATATGATTTTTTAAATAAATGCTCAAATGTGTTTTTTTTTTTTGTAATTAACGAAAACATATCAGTACCTTTCATTCACAAAAGCATTTATATTTTTTGAAACAAGCATGTAGAGTAAATAGAACAGACAGGCAGGTAGGCCTGGAACAGCCACACAAACTTGATTTTAAGAAAGGATATAATTAAGAAATACTGCATACCCTAAACTTAATTTTCTTGTACCAATGGCATTTCTTTTTAAATAGATTAGATATTTATTGATGTGAAAATTTAATTTAATTTTGACAAACCCTGCCAGGAACATTTGATGGTGATTCTGATATAAATCGGAACATTTAAAATGTAGCTTCCAGACGCCCAGGCCAGGCCCCCAGGAGCAGTGCATACTTCCTCAATCCCCCAGTGCTCACCTGCCGAGCCTGGTTTTTTGGACAACGTTTTATTTTTTTTGTCACTCAACGTCGTTAAACTACGGAAGATGATTGATTAGGGCCACACATAAGAAAAAAAAATTGTTATGACTTGACTTTAAAGTCAGAATTCTAGACACTTGCATTAGTAACCACACGCAGAGTAGATTAGCCAGTAGCCCTAGCGTACTTGGTAAGATGTCTTCTGCAGGGTCGCCACGTTTCCACTGCAGAGTGCGGTACGGTTCGGTTCGCCTCAGTCCGGTAGGGAGGAGGTGGTATAGCCCAGCTCAGTTCCGAGGTCGCGTTTCCACTGCCGACAGTACCCTTTATGGTTGGCCGGATGGATCGTAGGGCCCCCCCCCGTGGGGGCCCTACGATTCACGAACGACTCCTCTTTGCGAACTGAATCACGCGAACTGGGTCACGGAAACGAATCATTACATCCACCACTACGGTGGACATTAAGAAAACACAATCAGTCGAACAATCAATGAAAAGTTACAGATGTATGTGAATGGTTTTGTGATTCCATCAATCACTTTTTTTACCACAGTCATATCTATCTCATCACAATCATTCGATTTTTTACCCATACAATTCAAAACAATATCAACAATTTCCCTTTCGTCCACTGCTGTGAGAAAAATAGAGAACTCATTTCTACCTATTCATTTTTCCATATTTTGCTCAGATGTTCCATGATTAGGATTTTTTCTGCTAGGTCCGAACCAAAAATTGTTAAAGCAGTTGGCCACAACATCCATATTGTACTCATCCTTGTCATCAACCAAAAAATACTTAGGATAATTTCTGAGTCCAGAACCATTTTTTTTTGTCCAGAACCAACCGTTTTTTTCCAATGAATTCCTATAGTAGTCTTTTTTATTAGTTCGTTTATTAGTTTTATTGTTGTAGTTTTTTTAGTTATTCGTTTTACAGGCATTTTGTAGACCCTTCGTGATCCATGGACATTCAGAGTATTTAATTTTTCTTGAAAATTTTGCTATGGGACAGTTTTTATTGTTTAATGTTTTGAATATCCTGAGAAATTATTCATATGCACTGTTAATGTCTATTTTCTCATACATTTCATTCCAGTTCTGTGCCTGCAATTAATTTTTAAAAGCAATCATCGATTCTTCAGATCTAACTCGTCTGTATTCTTTATTTTTGACTGGCTTATCATTAGTTAATACTATTAATATCATTATACCATGAATAAATATCATCAATACCATGAAAAAATACCATTAATAACATGATTGTAATTAGTTAACACCAATAATACCATGAATTAATACCAATAATACCATGAATAATATGATGAATATTTTTAGCTTATATCATTAATATCATAGGTTAACACCATGAAGATCATATTTAATACCATTTATACCAAGCATACAATAAATGAATGGCATGAATATCATTAGTAAATACGATTAATACCATAGATCAATATCATTAATAACATGAATATCATTCATTATACCATGAACAGAGAGGGATCAGAGTATTCGTAACACACTTAATTAATTAATAAAATCCTTATGTTACAATTCAAAGTGACGGTGATGCGTCCTGCTTGAGGAATTCAAAAGATGCCGACTCTGGGAATGTGTGTGGTTCACCAAACCATCGTCACAACCCTTCAATTAAAGGTTTATGATACTGCCAGGTTTGTGTTGAGAAATAGCCTCTAAACACAGAGCACTTCTCTAGAGTGGAACCAAAGCACCGACACACAGACCCAGAGAGGAAAACCGGGTGACTGTGGGGGCGTTCCTGTTTGGAAACCACGGAAACCGTGGGCCTTCCTGTTTGGGACGAGCCATGGGACTTTCTGTTTGGGAACAGTGGGACTTCCTGTTTGGGAACCGTGGTTCCTGTTTGGGATCCATCAGCGTTCCGGTTTGAGAACCATCAGTGTTCCTGTTTGGGAACCATGGAAACCGTGGGCCTTCCTTTTTGGGAACCATGGGACTTCATGTTTGGGAACAGTGGGACTTCCTGTTTGGGAACCGTGGGGTCAGCGTCCGCGTTTGGGAACGTTCTAGGGGAAGGGGAAACCCTCCATTCAACTTAAATGATCCAAACTCAGAGAGAACCTGACCTAGTGAGTTTGAGGACTGAGTCCGACCCCGGGCCGGTCCCATGACCACCTGACCCCCCCGTGGCCCATATCGTGGCTCATAGACCGTGTAGGCGGGGCTTATCTGTTCTGCTTCACCATTGGTGAACGCCCGTGTCTCTCTGCAGGCCTGATGTTCAGGCCTCTGAGCCAACTGAGACCGGCCCACGGATTACCAGGCCTGATGCCAATGCAGGGGTGTGTGTGTGTGTGTGTGTGTGTGTGTGTGTGTGTGTGTGTGTGTGTGTGTGTGTGTGTGTGTGTGTGTGTGTGCGTGTGCGTGCATTTCAGAACACAGACAATTTCACATTTCAAGGGCCAACATTTCTGACCAAATCCCTTTGACACAAATTATACTTAATGGAATACTAGATCCCGTCCGTCTCTCTCTCTCTGTCTGTCTCTCCCCCTTTATATCTGCATGTGTCTCTCTGTCTGTCTTCCTGTCTCTCTGCCTGCCACAGACACATGCCTCTGTTTCTGAGGTCCCAGAGTGACGCATAAAGTGGGCGGGACTTCAGGATTATCGGGGATTTAAGCCACTGCGCCATCTAGAGGATTGTCTGGGATTTAAATCCATGCGCCATCTAGAGGATTATCGGGGGCCGGTGCGCCAGTCTTTATTGGAGTGGGGCCTAATATTGTTGTAACACGACAAACAATCCATAACATTCCTTTATTTATTTTTAACTTTTATAAACTTTACCATTATGAACCGACACATTTAATAAAAGCATTATTAATGAACATGAACTGTTTAAAGTTGAATAATATCTCCTTTTATTAAATTCAAATTGATTGCCAATTAGGGTACCAAAGTATTTAAAAGGTTCTGAGAAAGAATCACCAGGGATATACAATAAAACATACTAAGCAGATACCCAGGGTGAAATATTTAATTTTAAATCCCAAACTTCCTGGTCCTGGTGGTGTCGTGATGACGTCACTCCGCCGCGGCCGCGTGATGACGTCACTGCGTTGTTGTTGGGGTCCGAGACGCTCCGCGGTCGACTAGGGAAGCCCAAATAATAGTGAATCATAGCGTTCATATTTCACCTATATGGACTAAAACCCACCTGGATGCTGATCAAATCCGCGGTGTTGGCGGATCCCCTCGTCGCGGCGGTCCTGGAGCCTGGCTGCACCCTGCAGACAGAGATATAACATATATACACCGGGCAGAGGGGGGTATTAGGTCTGGTCGGATGTGGATCTACTACCCAAGGCCGCTGTTTTTAGAAAGCCTGTAACTCCTGAACACCACCGGGTAATTACGATATATATTGTTACTGTGACGCCCGGATTCCTTGGTGTTGTGCGGCAGACTTTAAACCCCTGTATGGACCCGGTGTCGGCGGTCTGTTGGGCCGACAGGAACGCTGGGTCTCTGTGTTGTCCTGCTGGTCGCCATGTTACCCTCACAGGCTAGCGGTAGCCTAGCCTGTTAGCTGTGGACAGTGTCCTGCTGTAATACTTCCCCAAGCTAACGTTAGCCTAGCCCGTTAGCTCTGGGACGGTGTCCTGCTGTTGCACTTCCCCTAGCCAACGTTAGCCTAGTCTGTTAGCGTTGGACATTGCCCTGCTGTAATACTTCCCCAAGCTAACCTTAGCCTAGCCGGTGGACAGGTTTTCCTGGTCTTACCCTCTGACGTTAGCCAAGCACAGCCTGGTAGCCGTTTGAGCGAGCGTCCTTGTGTTCACTTCCCATAACGTTAGCCTAGCCTGCTAGCCAGCGGAAAGAGTGTTCCCTAAGCTAGGACAGCGTTGGACAGTGTCCTGTTGTGGTTCCTGTTCCTCCGCTTACGAATTAAGGGCTAGTAGAGCTATTTGTGGTAGAGTTAGTGGTTGGTAGAAGGCGTGAGTAGGAAAGTTACTAGATAGTAGAGTTAACATATAGTAGAGTTAACATATAGTAGAGTTAACAGGTAGTAGAGTTAACAGGTAGTAGAGTGAGGGGTTAGTTTGGTGAGTAGAGGCAGAAGGTTGTAGAGGGGGTTGATTGGAGGGTTAGTGGGTAGAATAGTTGGTTAGTATAGATGGGGGGTAGTATGGTTTGTACAATGTTTCCCTAGGATGTTTTTCAAGCTGAGCTGTGTGTGTGATACTGATGTGCATGGTGCTGATGTGCACGCTGATGTGTGTGTGTGTGTGTGTGTGTGTGTGTGTGTGTGTGTGTGTGTGTGTGTGTGTGTGTGTGTGTGTGTGTGCACAATGCTGATGCTGATGTTCACGGTGTTGATGTGAGAGGTTTTAGATCATTGATTGCAGTAGGGCCCTGTGCATTCAAACATCTCATGGTATAGCAAATGCCAAATACAGTATGATCAATTAGTTATGATCAATTCATCATACAGTATAAGTATTATTTTTTCTTCTATAGCAGAACCATATTTATCTCGAAGTATTGTCACATATTTGTAACTGAAGCTCAGTAATGTGTCCAGTGTATGGCCGGCGTATTGCATAGGTGGTCTGAACAGGACAGATAGTCAAATTAGTTCATTGTCTTGCGGTAGAGAGGAGGGGCGTTAAAGTGTGTGGTTCATGTGGTCCTCGTGGTCCTCCTAGGTGCCGCCATGAGGAAGAAGGGTCCCCACCCGCGCGTGGTTCTTCCCAAGAGGGACTCCTCGCCCATCAAGCCGTCGGCCAACCGCGAGACCCTGACGTACGCCCAGGCTCAGCGCATCGTTGAGCTGGAGGTTGACGGCCGCCCGCACCGCCTCAGCATCTTCGACAAGCTGGAGGTGGTGGGCGACGACACGGCCACCGCCCAGGAGATCATGGAGTGCAACAGCAACAAGGAGAACCACGAGAAGCCCCCGCAGGTCCTGGTGCGCTCGGCCCGCCTGAAGAACAGCCAGCAGAGGAAGAGCGGGGCTGCGGCGGCGCCGGGCCCCGGGGGGCCCCCCAGCAGCGCCCTCCTGGAGCCCCGCTTCCGCACGGTGGAGTACAACCTGCCGGTGGTCCCGCGGCGGCCCGCCGCCTTCTACCAGTACACGGAGCAGACGGAGGAGGAGCTGGACGAGGAGGTGGAGTACGACATGGACGAGGAGGACTACGCCTGGCTTGAGCTCCTCAACGAGAGGCGGAGGAGTGAGGGCGTCAGCCAGGTCTCCTACAACCTCTTCGAGTTCCTCATGGACCGGTTGGAGAAGGAGTCCCTGGGCGAGCAGCGCTCCCCAGTGGACGAGGACGCCGTGTGCTGCATCTGCATGGACGGGGACGCCGCCGACAGCAACGTCATCCTGTTCTGCGACGCGTGCGACATCGCCGTGCACCAGGAGTGCTACGGCGTGCCCTACGTGCCCGAGGGCCAGTGGCTCTGCCGCCACTGCCTGCAGCGGCCGGCGCGGCCCGCCGAGTGCCTCTTCTGCCCCAACCGGGGCGGCGCCCTCAAGAAGACGGACGACGACCGCTGGGGCCACGTGGCGTGCGCGCTGTGGGTGCCCGAGGTGGGCTTCTCGGACACGGTGTTCATCGAGCCCATTGACGGCGTGGGGAACATCCCGCCGGCCCGCTGGAAGCTGACCTGCTCGCTGTGCAAGGAGAAGGGCGCCGGCGCCTGCATCCAGTGCCACCGCGCCAACTGCTACACGGCCTTCCATGTGAGCTGCGCCCAGCGGGCCGGCCTCTACATGAAGATGGAGCCCGTCAGGGAACCCAGCGAGGCGGGGGCTGCCGCCTTCTCCGTCAAGAAGACGGCCTACTGCTGTGCTCACACGCCGGAGGGCTGCGACCGGCGGCCGCTGCACGTCTACGACCAGCCCGGGGACCGCAAGCCCGGCAAGCAGAGGAGCAAAACCAAGATCAAGAGAGAGGAGCCCGACCCGGAGGCACCGGCCATCAGCGGGCCCAGCATCACCCTGTCTAGGTAGGTACTAGGTCCACTTCACCCTGTCTAGGTAGGTACTAGGTCCACTTCACCCTGTGTAGGTAGGTACTAGGCCCACATCACTATGTCTAGGTAGGTACTAGGCCCACATCACTGTCTAGGTAGGTACTAGGCCCACTCACTATGTCTAGGTAGGTACTAGGCCCACTCACTATGTCTAGGTAGGTACTAGGCCCACATCACTATGTCTAGGTAGGTACTAGGTCCACTTCACCCTAGGTAGGTTCTAGGTCCACATCACCCTTTCTGGGTCGGTACTAGGCCCACATCACCCTGTCTAGGTAGGTACTAGGTCCACTTCACCCTGTCTAGGTAGGTACTAGGCCCACATCACTATGTCTAGGTAGGTACTAGGCCCACATCACTATGTCTAGGTAGGTACTAGGCCCACTCACTATGTCTAGGTAGGTTCTAGGTCCACATCACCCTTTCTGGGTCGGTACTAGGCCCACATCACCCTGTACAGTAGGGCTGCTCGATTATGGAAATAATCACGTTATTTTAGTCAATATGGAAATCACAATAATTAAAAATTATTTTTGAGTTTGAAAACATGATGTATTTATTCGGCATGTCTCCCAAAAACCTGTTGTAACAGAACTTTGAAATGTCGCCTTAAAAGAATGCACAAAATCGTCAAAAAGAAAATGTTCAAATCTAAAATAATGTGCAGATATGTATCCGGCTGTTCTGGATACATATCTGTTCTGGATACAAGAAAACCAAAAAAAAAAGCTATTTTATTAGTTATGTGATCATTTGACGCTAAAAAAATAATCAAGATCGAATTTTGATTAATCGCCCAGCCCTACTGTCTAGGTAGGTCCAGCAGCACCCCGTCTTTGTAGGTCCAGGTAGGTCCATTTAGGCCTGTAGTTCCATGTAGTCCTGTAGGTCCAGATTGGCCCAGCATTACCCGATACAGGCAGCCCGTAGGTCCATGTGCAAGCCAAGAAAATACATAAATAATCTGTTTCCTAACTGTCGTTTTTAACATCCTCCTGCGTCTCTCAGCTTCGAGAGCATCGTGAACCAGGTGGCGGTCCAGAAAAAGAGGTCCTTCGTGGAGAGAGTTCTGAGCTATTGGGTCCTGAAGAGACAGTCCAGGAACAATGTCCCCCTGATCCGCCGCCTGCAAGCCAACTCCCAGCCCCCAAAGAACCACCAACCGGTCAGTCCTAAGACCGACCCAATGGTCAGTCCTCCTAAGACCCACCCAACGGTCAGTCCTAACCCCCAGACCCCCAAGAACCCTCAACCGGTCAGTCCTAAGACCCACCCAACGGTCAGTACTGAGACCCATCAACCGGTCAGTCCTACCCCCCAGCCCCCCAGGACCCACCTACCGGTCAGTCCTAAGACCAGCCCAACGGTCAGTCCTCCTAACACCCAGCCCCCCAGTACAATGAGTCCGTCAGTCAGTCCTAACCCAGGTCCAGGGGTCAGGAAGGGGGCGCGTGGTAACCCGGTGTGTTTGTGACTGCAGGAGTTCCGCCTGGAGCGCAGCCAGGAGCTGAAGGAGCAGCTGACGGAGTGGCACCGCCTGAGGCACGACCTGGAGAGGGCCCGCCTGCTGCTGGAGCTCATCCGCAAGAGGGAGAAGCTCAAGAGGGAGGAGGTGGGTCGGGAGGGAGGGGTTAGCCTGGTCTACAGGAGAACCTGGTCTACAGGAGAACCTGGTCTACAGGTAGAACCTGGTCAACAGGGGAGGGGTTAGCCTGGGCTACAGGTAGAACCTGGTCTACAGGGGAGGGGTTAGCCTGGGCTACAGGTAGAACCTGGTCTACAGGGGAGGGGATAGCCTGGTCTACAGGGGAACCTGGTCTACAGGGGAGGGGATAGCCTGGGCTACAGGAGAACCTGGTCTACAGGTAGAACCTGGTCTACAGGGGAGGGGTTAGCCTGGGCTACAGGTAGAACCTGGTCTACAGGGGAGGGGCTAGCCTGGGCTACAGGTAGAACCTGGTCTACAGGGGAGGGGCTAGCCTGGGCTACAGTTAGAACCTGGTCATGTGGTCTACAGTTAGAACCTGGTCCTAAGGCCTAACCTTGTCCTGAGGTGCACTCCTGGTGTGATGACGTTACTGTCGGCGATGTCCCTGTCCATGCAGATGCAGCACACGGTGTCAAACCTGTTCTACCGTGGTCTTGAGGTCTAACGTGGTCCTGAGGTCTAACCTATCTCTGTGCTCTTCAGGTGAAGCTGCAGCAGTCTCTCATGGAGGTCCAGCTGACTCCCCTCAACATCCTGATGAGAGCCGTCCTCGCCCAGCTGCAGGACAAGGACACCTACAACATCTTCGCCCAGCCAGTCAGCCTCAAAGAGGTCATTATAATATATATAAAATATATTATGTCCCCTTTTAGTCCCTGACTTCCTGTCTAACTCCTTCTGTGTCTCATGACATCCTGTCTAACTCCTCCTCCGTCCCCTGACTTCCTGTCTAACTCCTCCTGACTTCCTGTCTAACTCCTCCTGACTTCCTGTCTAACTCCTCCTGACTTCCTGTCTAATTCCTCCTGACTTCCAGTCTAACTCCTCCTAACTTCCTGTCTAACTCCTCCTGACTTCCTGTCTAACTCGTCCTGTCTGCTCAGGTCCCAGACTACCTGGACCACATCAGTCAGCCCATGGACTTCTCTACGGTGCGGAAGCGGATCGAGGCCCACCACTACAGCAGCCTGGAGGCTCTGGAGGAGGACTTCAACCTCATCATCTCCAACTGCATGACCTACAACAATCCAGAGTCCTTCTTCTACAAGGCGGCGCAGCGCATGCAGGACCACGGCGGGGCCATCCTCCGCAAGGCCCGGCGCCAGGCCCACAAGGTCGGCTACCAAGTCCCCGGGGGCACCCACCTCCCCTCCGCCCCCCCACCGGCGGAGCCAGCCCCCTTCAGCTGGGAGCACGGTGAGAGAGCACCTAGCAGCTAGCCCCATAGAGATAGGTTAGGATGTGTTGTGTCTCTGCACTGGACTGGACTTAAGTTTCAGTGGACCTTATCCTGAGCCCTGCCTGGTCTGTTATGTTGTGTTAATATAATGTTATGTTAATGCCAGTCTGTTATGTTAATGTTATGATCTGATATGTCAATGTAATGTTATGCTCTGTTCTAGTGGACCGTGTGCTGAGCCCGGCCTACCGCCTGCAGACCCCGCTGCAGCAGCAGCTGGACGAGCTGCTGGAGCAGCTGGACGCCTGCGTGTCCATGAAGCAGAGCCCCTCGCGCAGCAAGCGGCTCAAGCTGCTGAAGAAGAGCATCGTGGAGGTCCGGGCCCAGCTCAACCGGCCCCTCCACACTCGGACCCCCGCCCCGGGCCCCTTGGAGCCCACGGAGACGCCCCCTGCTGAGGCTCAGGGCTCCCCAGCCCGCACACACAACCATGGTCAGTCACACGCACGTCACACGCACACACAGTCAGTCACCCGTCGGTCACACGGTCGTTCCTCCCAGGGCCGTAGCGCTGTCTCCTGACCCGGGACCTGCTGCCTGGCGCTTGTGTCCAGAGTGACTCTGTGTCTGACTCTAGAGGTGCTCTGTATCTGACTCTAGAGGTGCTCTGTGTCTGACTCTAGAGGTGCATTGTGTCTGACTCTCTAGAGGTGCTCTGTGTCTCTAGAGGTGCTCTGTGTCTCTAGAGGTGCTCTGTGTCTCTAGAGGTGCTCTGTGTCTCTAGAGGTGCTCTGTGTCTGTCTCTAGAGGTGCTCTGTGTCTGTCTCTAGAGGTGCTCTGTATCTCTAGAGGTGCTCTGTGTCTCTAGAGGTGCTCTGTGTCTCTAGAGGTGCTCTGTGTCTGTCTCTAGAGGTGCTCTGTGTCTGTCTCTAGAGGTGCTCTGTGTCTCTAGAGGTGCTCTGTGTCTCTAGAGGTGCTCTGTGTCTCTAGAGGTGCTCTGTGTCTCTAGAGGTGCTCTGTGTCTCTAGAGGTGCTCTGTGTCTCTAGAGGTGCTCTGTGTCTGACTCTAGAGGTGCTCTGTGTCTGACTCTAGAGGTGCTCTGTGTCTGACTCTCTAGAGGTGCTCTGTGTCTGTCTCTAGAGGTGCTCTGTGTTTCTAGAGGTGCTCTGTGTCTCTAGAGGTGCTCTGTGTCTCTAGAGGTGCTCTGTGTCTCTAGAGGTGCTCTGTGTCTCTAGAGGTGCTCTGTGTCTCTAGAGGGGCTCTGTGTCTGACTGTCTGTCCGTCTCCCTGAACAGAGGAGCGCTCTATACCGCCGCCCCCTGCCCAGCCACTGTGCTCCCTAGCAGAAGAACCCCCCGGATCGCCCCACCCGTCCAGCCCCGACGCCTCCGCCCCGCCGCTCGTCACAGACGCCACTACCTCAGAACCACAGGGACCGCCCGCCGCCGCCCCCACGCCCACAGCCGCCGCCTCCCCGCCTCCGACCGGGCCAACCGGACCCCCGACCGGGCCCTGCAGACCCCCCGCTGGTCGGCGCGGCAGCCTTCTCTTCCGTAAGTCCAAGAGCGTCAGCCCGCTGAAAGCTCCCCCGCCGGGCGGCGTCTCCCCGGGCTGCGTCCCACCGGGCTGCGTCCCGCCGGGCTCCCCGCCCCTGGGGACCAAGAGCTTCCTGTCGGTGGTGATCCCCCGCCTTGAGACCCTCCTGCTGCCCAGGAAGAGGGCCCGCAGCGCCAGCACGGACCGGGGCCGCGATGGGGACTGCCCCCGAAAACGCCTCGACACAGGTACGGGGGGGGGGAGAGAAGGGTAGAGAGGTAGAGGGAGAGGGGAGAGGGAGGGGTACTATGGGGTCAGAACAGTCTCGTTAATAATGAATGCACAGAGAAGGGTTCACAAATGTATTTTGTGATTTATGTATAAATTACTCTCTTCTCACAGATACATTTCAATGCACACACAAATGGATATCGGTATGTATAAATGTAAGATAAATCCATAGACAAAAATAAGTTTCACAAACACATTTCTGATCCACACACAAATGTGCCTTGTTTTAAATAAAAATAATATAAATCCATAAATATATGAATGAAAAAGATATTTGCAATTTTCATCAAAATGTGTTTGGATGTTGTTATATTTATATACAAACTCTTAAACTTGAATTTACAAGACGCTTTTCATTTGTGAACTTGTTTGCATTTGTGTGTGAACTGGTCTGTATTTACATGTGAATTTTTGAGACTCTCCTGACGTGGCTGGATTCACAAATGTATTTTTTTCAACAAGGAACTCTCTGTAGCCAATCAGATTCCTCCCTCGTTTTCAGCCAATCACATGACTGCAGTGACTGGGTTTTTACATTGTCGGTGCCGTGCCGTTTACTACTTTAACGACAATCCCAAAACCCAGTCGAAACTAGATGGAAAAAGTGTGTAGCTAAACGTGACGCAGCTTTTACTTCTTCGCCACCTAGAGATTGTTATGTACGATCGTTCAAAAAACCCATGTTAGTTCCCATAGACATTTGACAGAGGGAGGCTCGGAGGCTGGACTCAGAGGTCGGAACTGCACTCATGTGATTGGCTGAAAACGAGGGAGGCAACTGATTGGCTACAGAGAGTTCCTTTTTGAAAAAAATGCCTTTGTGAATCTAGCGACGTCAGGAGAGTCTCAAAAATCCACATATAAATACAGTCCAGTTCACACAAATATGCAAACAAGTTCACAAATGAAAACCGTCTCGTTAATTCAAATTTAACAGTTTGTATATAAATGTAACAACATCCAAATACATTTTTGATGAAAATTGCAAATATTTTTTAAATTAATATATGTATGGATGTATATTACATTTATTTAAAACCAGGCACATTTGTGTAAGGATCAGAAATGTGTTTGTGAAACCTATTTTTGTTTATGGATTTATTTTACATTTATACATACCGATATCCATTTGTGTGTGCATTGAAATGATTTGTGAGAAGAGAGTAATTTATACTAAATCACAAAATACATTTGTGAACCCTTCTCTGTGCATTCATTATTAATGAGACTGTTCTGACCCCATCGGGTACAGGGGGAGGGGAGAGGGAGGGGTACAGGGAGAGAGAGAGAGAGGGGGGAGGGGAGAGGGAGGGGTACAGGGAGAGAGAGAGAGGGGGGGGAGGGGTACAGGGAGAGGGTAAACTTCCTGTTTCCTGGTCTTGTGGTAAACTCCTTCCTGTTCGGTAGTAACCTCCTTCCTGTTTCTTCCCGGTTGGGATCAGGATTGGCCAACGGCTTCGTGGTGGAGGAGGAGGAGGAGGGAGAGGATGAAGGGTCAGGGTCCAGCCGCCTTCTGGAGCCTCGGAGGCGCTGTGCCTCAGAGTCCAGCATCTCCTCCAGCGGCAGTCTTCTCTGCAGCACCAGGTACCCACAATGCACCAGGAGGAACCCGAGCGAGCGGACACAAAGCCAACGGTGTGTGACTGAGTGTCTGTCTTGCAGCACAGTGACTGTACAGAAGAGTTTGAAAGGGCGCTCCCTGGTGGCACGGCGGTGCACTGCAGACGTTAAGACCTCACGCCTCAACTGCAGGGAGCACACGCAGCTCCCCAGAGACGTACACCTGGCCACAGGTGAGGGGCCGGGGACAGCCAATAGGAAAAGAGCTGGAGACAGCCAATAGGACGAGAGGCTGGGGACAGCCAATCAGACCAAAATGTCGGGGACAGCCAATAGAACGAGGGGCCGGGGTCCGCCAATAGGACGAGGGGCCGGGGTCCGCCAATAGGACGAGGGGCCGGGGTCCGCCAATAGGACGAGGGGCCGGGGACAGCCAATAGGACGAGGGGCCGGGGACCGCCAATGGGACGAGGGGCCGGGGACAGCCAATGGCAGGGGACCTGGGGGTTTGTGTATCAGCACTGTGGGGCCACAGAGTACAGTAATTCCACGACAACAGTACAGGATTAATTGTCTAGTCATCATAGTACAGCACTTTACTACAGTATGGGAACACTAGGGTACAGTATTCTATTGTAGGGTACTGAGGTATAGTAGGGAACTTTACAACAGTATGTGTACATTAGGGTACAGTACTACACTAGGGTATTGTTGTATAGTAGGTTATAGTAGGGTACTGTAGTATAGTAGGGACTTTACTACAGTATGTGTACAGTAGGGTACAGTACTGCCGCTTTTCCACCGCACATGTAGCTCGACTCGACACGACACGACTCGACACGACTCGACATGGTAGCAGCGCGGGTGCTTTTCCACCGCAAATAGTACCTCCGGGACGTGGGCGGGGTCGTCTGCGCGAAAGGGCCGTGACGTATTTTTGTACGCGACGCAAACAACACCTACGTAACCCACACATGGACAGAACCCACATTACAACAATGGAGAACATCGATGCGATGGTATTCGTGTTCGTATTATTAGCTGGCATGTTGAAGAAGTGGAATATGTTGGCTGCGGCGTTACTATGGCTGTTCTATCGTTACCAGCATGGTTGCCATGTCGCTCTCGTGACTTCGTCACACTCTCTGGCCAATCAGTGGCCGGCCGTCTGCCGACGTCACCTTTTAGCATCGGCTCAGCCGCTTGGAACCTAGAGCGAGGCGGTACTAGAAAAAGCAGCCACTTGAGGTACTAGATCGCGGTGGAAACGCAAAAAAGGCGAGCTGAGTCGAGTCGAGTCGAGTCGTGTCGAGCTGGTACCATGCAGTGGAAAAGCGGCATACTACAGTAGGGTATTGTAGTATAGTAGGGTACTGAGGTATAGTAGGGAATTGTATGTGCTCAGTAGGGTATTGTAGTACAGTAGGGTATTGTAGGATACTGTACGACAGTAGGGTATTGTAGTACAGTAGGGAGTCGTAGGGTACTGAAGTACAGTAAGGTACATTACTGTGTTTGGCTGTTGCCAGGAGACGTACTTAGCCCCTCCCCCCTGTGCCCTCAGACCACGGTGCCCCAAATGGCGACGGGGGCGTGGCCTCTCAGCGGGGGGCGGGCGGCCCCCCCGGCCGGGCGGTGACCCGGAGAGCTGACGCCATACCGCTCCGCAGAGAAGCTCTACCTCGCTCCCTCCTCAGACAGCAGGCCCAGCTGGTGAGCTCCTCCATCTCTTCCTCCTACTTCTACTCCAGGGTGTCCGCGGAGGTCTTAAAAGTCTTAAAAAGTCTTAAATTCATTTTTCTAAATTTAAGGCCTTAAAAAGTCTTAAATTCGTCAAAAATGTCATATGCTGGTCTTAAATTTATAACTCGGGAGGTCTTAAATTTGTCGGGGCAGGGCTATTTAATTTTTTATTTTTCTCGCGGGACTTTTCGGGAAGGAGATGTAGATACGCTACTTTCTTGCTAGCTGCATATATAAACGGATGTCTGCGCACTTGCTAGCTAGTCTGCAACAATGGGTTGCAAAAATGTTCAACGTCAGTTGGCTGGAAGACGTCCGTTTCCGAGGTTGGCTAGCGTCCGTTGCCAACCCAGAACAGGCCAGATGCATTCCGTGCAAAAGTAGCCTACATTCAAGCTCGGCACCATGGAGATTAAGGCTGTCGTCAGCCATATGCAGAGCCAAAAACATAAAACCTCTGCCAGGAGCCACACACAGACCCCAGCCATTTCTATGTTTTGCATCTCTGCCCCGGCGCCACCGCCGCAGACGGTCCGCGCTGCTAGCACTGACCTGAGGGTAGCATTTGGTGCGACACCAACACTGAAAGCGGAGGTGTTGTGGATTCTAAACACAGTGGTCAAGCACCAGTCCTACAACTCGAATGAGGGGATAGGAGTTCTCTTCGGTTTGATGTTCCCTGACTCTCAAATCGCGAGCACCTTTACTGCTGGAAGGGACAAAGCGGCGTATATAACTCGCTTCGGACCAGCGCCTTTCATCCGAAATGAGCTAATCTGCAGCGTCAACAAGGCTGATTTTGTTTTGACGTTTGAGACGTTGAACCACGCCACTAAAAGCAAGCAACTTGACGTGCACGTCCGATATTGGGTCGGAGATCAAGTGCATTCCCGGTACTTGGGCTCGCAATTCATGGGGCCCCACATATATGGGGGTAAAAGGGATGATGATACATAATATTTTTTAGACAATATGCAGAATCTTTTCACGGACGAATTAACACGGTTGGCTATTTTTGCCAGCACGCCACCCTAGCCATATTATGGGCAACCGTGTTCCCCTTGGCTGTGATTTGAACTTTGAATTCCTCGTAGGAGTTCATAATAATACATTGCTCGCCTTGGATGAAATACACCGCTCTTGCGTGATTTATTTTGCATAAGGGTGAGTCAAATGACGAGAGAAACGCCCCTTCTATGTGAATGCGCATTGAACCTAAAGCGGAAAACCTGGTTCAACTAATTTAATCTAAAGTGAGCGTCATGGTACCATTTAACTGTGATTGAGAGTTGCGGCTCTGTCGAGCCAGGTTTTCCCAAGAAAGCCTGGGTATGTTCAACGAGTTTCGTGGTATACCCCCCAGGTCTTACTGAAGGCATTTATTTAATGGTAGTCCCGGGGGCCCAGACGCTGTCCCCCCCCCCCCCCCCCCTCTCAACAACTCACAACTTGGGTGAACCATAAATACCCAAATTAAAAATTTAGGCGCACCAGTGCACCCAAGGAAAAAGTTAGTCTGGAGCCCTGGAGTATCACTTCATGTTCAATAAACAGACAGAAAGTAAACTTGAATGAGTCTCATTGAGTGACACACATGCTATGCTTGGGTTGTAATACAGCGGGATCCCCCCCACCATCGCGGGTTTAAGGTCTTAAATTTCATTCAAGGTGGTATTAAAAAGGTCTTAAAAAGTCTTAAATTTGACTTGCTGAAACCTGCAGATACCCTGTACTCATCCATCTCCTCCTCTTCAATCTACTCCTCCTCTACTTGTAATCCTCCCCATCTCCTACCACTTCCTCCTCCTCCTCCTCCTCCTCCTCCTCCCGTCTAGCCTCAGCTCCCCATGTGTATAAGCAGGTGACTGAGTGAATCACAGAGGGGATTACTTTCATCGTCATGTGGTGTTGGCCGGTCCCGGCTGACACATTGGTGACTCACTCTGATTGGCTCACGTGCCTTGTGATGTCATCACTATGGGTTGTTCTGACCTTTGACCGCTCTCTGCTTCCAGGCAATGGCTTCCTAGAACCAAGATGGCTGCCTGCGGGGTCAGCAAGATGGTGGGCGGCGTGGATCGTGACCTCTGACCTCGGACTCACAGCACCCTGAAATACTTATACCTCTGACCTACTGTACCCTAAAGTACTCTGACCTACTGTACCCTGACCTCTGACCTACTGTACCCTAATGTACCCTGACCTGTGACCTACTGTACCCTAAAGTACAGTGACCTCTTACCTACTGTACCCTAAAGTACCCTCACCTATGACCTACAGTACCCCAAGGTGCCCTGATCTCTCACTTACTGTACCCTAAAGTACCCTGACCTCTGACCTACTGTACCCTTCAGTCAAGGTTAGGGTTCATCCCCTGAAGCTACTGAGTGACAACATGACCTTTGACCCCACCCAGAAGAGGCCCGACACTAAATTATTTCACATTTGCTGTTGCTACGGTGAGCGTTGATTCGCAGCTGTTGACGGAAGCTGCTGGTGCTATCTGTAGCCGCAGGGCTAGCTAGCTGCTGTTGCTTTCTGTAGCCGCGGGGCTAGCTAGCTGCTGGTGCTATCTGTAGCCGCGGGGCTAGCTAGCTGCTGGTGCTATCTGTAGCCGCGGGGCTAGCTAGCTGCAGGTGCTACATACTGTATCACCACAACAAGTTCTCATTTCTACTCCTTTTCTTACTCTTTGCTTTCTTTGTAAGTTATTGAGTTGTGAAACTTCTCTGGCATTAACCTTTAGTGTGTTTTTGTTTTTTTATTCACTGTTTTTACCGGACTTTTGGGGTTTGTACATATTGATATAAAATCTATATTATAATAATAATGTATACTTAGAGAATCTCTCACAGGAACCAAGAAAGGCTGCCCTGTTCGTGTGTGTGTGTGTGTGTGTGTGTGTGTGTGTGTGTGTGTGTGTGTGTGTGTGTGTGTGTGTGTGTGTGTGTGTGTGTGTGTGTGTGTGTGTGTGTGTGTGTGTGTGTGTGTGTATTTATTGAGAACAGAGTAGTACGCCCCCACCTTGTTTGAACCTTCTTCCCTCGTTTTCTTTTTTATGAGTAGCATTAAATATGTCCATGTGTTTCTCCAGACTGATGATGATTTTATATTAAAACACTGAAGAATTAAAAAAACGGTATTGAATCACTCATCCCGCTGGTCTTGTCATGGTTAATGTGTCATGCACTACACAGACTTCGCAACCTCAAACTGACGTGCATAAAACAAATATTGAGATGTCGGGCGTCTTTATGTGTAGTACAAGTGTACACGGGTGTCTGGATAGGGTTACGGTCAATTTTAAGTTTTCTTTTGTCATCTTAATAGAAGCAAGTTATTAATATTTTTCTATTTAAAACAATAACTCTGATTACGTTATTAATTTAACAATACCTGAAAAGAATATATAATAGCGTTCCGATTTTAGAGCAGGTTAATATCGAGGCAGAAAGAGAAAACTTTTTCTTTGCTCTTGGATGATGTAGCCAACATCATCCAAGTGACGATGATGATGGTAGCCAATGTGATGGTGAAGATGCTACTCAACATGCGGGTGATGGTGGTAGCCAACGTGCCACTACCTACCAAGGACTTTGATTTTGTTCAGACTGTCTGCCAACTGTTACAGTCTCTGCCTTTCTCAAACACACCTGGTGGTGCCTGATCTGCAGAGGGGTGATTATTTTACAAAGTGGGCATCATTAATGCAAATGCAAAACACAAACAACTACGCACCAAAGAGACACATTATGTATCTGAAGCAGAATAAGAAAGCTGTTGAGGCGAGAACAGCCAGGGCTGCTGCTCTGCTATTGGAATGACAAACAGACAAAAAGTCTTATTTCTCCAACAGTTTTGATGCTCCTTAGTTTGCTGAACTTCTAATTGGCAGACTCATGCTCTGTGATCAACATGAACTGACGGTGGATGAATATTGATCTATCAAGTGATAGATCGAGGGTTGAATGGACAGACCGACAGGTTAAGGTAAGAGGGGCTAAAATAGGTGGAAATATTAATATATTAATAAATATTAATGGGCTATTCTTCGGACTTCATGTCGAACGGGAATAATGTAAAACTGCTCTAAATAAACACGGGAACAAATGAAAAACGAAAAGATGACATCCAACTGAACTCAGAACATGGTGTTGATGGGCACCTGTCACTCAGCAGCTGACAGGAGCCTGCGTTCAGGGCGGGGCTGCAGCTTGTTAGGCTCGTTAGCGGCCGGGCCTACAAGGGAGGCTTCAGCGGGGCTCAGTGTTTGCAGAGAGACTCGGCAGTACAAGGTCCAAGTCCACGTGTGCATCTGACAGTGCTGTTACCATTCCCAAAATGCAGTTTGCAATTCAACTCCTTTTCCTTGCCGGCAGCTGGCTGGCTTCAGGGACCCAGTGGCCCCAGGAGCCCCACCTTTCGTACAACTCACCTGTAGACCTGAGAGTCCAGCCTGCCGACCAGAATGACCAGCAGCAGTTCCAGCAGAAGCTGGCCGTTGAGCAGCGTCCGGAGCTGACCTGGCGGTACCCCGAGCAGCCGGTGGAGCAGAGGAACCTGGCCCCTGAGTTCACCCTCCGCCAGCCGGTGGTGCCAGAGACCGTGCGGGTGGAGTGTGGAGAGCAGGTGGTGCAGGTGCTGGTCCAGAAGGACCTGATGGGCATCGGCCAGCTCATCCTGGGCTCGGACATCCTGCTGGGAAACTGCCCCCCCAGCGAGGAGCTGCTGGACGCCCAGGTCCTCGTCTTCAAGTACCCGCTCCACAACTGCGGCAGCCAGCTGAGGGCAAGTATCTTCACAGGCTAGTTTGAGTCTCGGGGCTAGGAACTGGATCTAGACCCGCATTGTGGTCTTTGGCTCGTGTAGCTAGAACTGTAGCTACAGGGAAGGCTGCTAGATTGATCCCTGGCTCCTCATAGTGTCGACGTGTCCCTGAGCAAGACGACTCACCCTGACTGCTCACGACGAGCTGGCTGTCCCCGGTGTTTGAATGTTGGGTCATATTGTACAGTGCTTTGAGTGGCCTCTGGTTAGAAAAGAAAGATGCATATATATAAATACAGTGCATTTACTAGTACTAATGGAAGAACTTGGGAGATCTAAGGAGACTGTAGCTTTGAGGCTTAAGTTATGTTTTAGATTTTGTTCTCTATCCTGAGCATCCATGTTCCGGTTGGTTGGGTATTTGAAGGATTCTATTTTCCTGTGTTTGGTTTCAGATGACGGAGGACGCCTTTATCTACCAGTTCACCCTCCTCTACACGCCCAGCGCCGTGGGAGGGAGCCCCATCGTCCGCACGCAGGGCGCCTCCATCTCCATCGAGTGCCACTACCCCAGGCAAGCCCCCCCCCCCCCTTCTCTCTAATCTGCTCTAACACCGCTATGAGGACGGATACGTTTTGGCTTGTTCTTCAGGAGTCAAGACTTGTTTGAGTGATCAGGACTCGTTTGTGTTGGATCAGACCACGTTTGTGTGCCCGTGTTACCAGGACTGGTTTGTGCGTGTGTGTGTGTGTGTGTGACCAGGACTAGTTTGTGTTTCCAGGAATCAGGACGTGAGCAGCTCGCCCTTGAAGCCCACCTGGGTGCCCTTCATTGCCGCGGAGGCCTCTGAGGAGAGCCTGCACTTCTCTCTGAAACTCATGACCGGTACGTTGGCTCTGATAAAGGACCTGTGTAAACGCATGTCATCTTTGACTCTAAAGAGTCATGGGCGTCTGGGTCTTAAGTTACCTAACGTGACTTGCCCTCTCGCTGTACAGCTGGTCCGCTGTAGCGTCAGGTCTCTGGTGGGACTGACTCTACTGTCCTTTGGACGGTGCTTCAACAGTGCTCCTCTCTTCCTGTTTGCAGACGACTGGCAGTTCGAGCGGCCGTCCGCGCAGTACTTCCTGGGAGACCAGCTCAACATCGAGGCATCAGTGGCTCAGTTCCATCACGTGCCACTGCGCGTGTTCGTCGACCACTGCGTGGCAACGCTGATCCCCAACACCAACACGGTCCCAAGATACGCCTTCCTGGATAACTTTGGGTGAGGCCATTGGTGCACCGCAGGGGGCGGGGGCGAACGGCTTCTGGTTGATTCAAGGGGCGGCATGTGGCTCAGGAGGTAGCCCGGGTTGGCTGGTCACTGGAAGGTTGCTAATTCGGGTGACGCTGTGTCCCTGAGCAAGGCACTTAACCCTACCTGCTCCCGACGAGCTGGATGTCGCCTTGCATGGTTGACTCCGCCGTCATTGTGTGAATGTGAGTCAACATTGTACAGCACGTCGAGTGGCCACTGGTTAGAGAAGTGCTAGATAAATGCATTTACCAAGTTTAGTTTCAGAATATGAGGGATAAAATCCCACACTTGGTTTTGCTTCTGAGGTTCGGCATTTGTATAAGTTGGATGTTTAGTCGGTAGTCTCATGATGGTTCTGTGTAAAGGTGTCTGATGGACGGCGTGCTGACCGGCTCCAGCTCCCACATCCTGCCTCGTCGTCAGGACGACAAGCTGAGGATCCAACTGGAGGCCTTCCGCTTCCAGCAGGAGTCCAGCGGAGTGGTGAGTCTGCTCCACACCAGAAGGGTCTGGGCTCCGTGTGGCACGGCCCGGAGTCCATGGAGCTCCTCTTGACGAGACGTCCTTGTTAACGAGGTCGCCGTGTTCCTCAGATCTACATCACCTGCAGCCTGAGGGCCACCACGGCGGCCGAGCCAGTCAGCGCCACCAGCAAAGCGTGCTCCTTCTCTGACAGGTAGGATCTGTGCGCCTCACGCCCTCGTATGGTGTTTGAGACGGGACCTTGGGTTGGACTAGAGGTTGAATCCCTATCCCAGTACTTGAGAGATTGACCTAGTGCTGGACCAGAGGGTCCTTATACCGGACTACAGGAGGCTATCACTCCTCTCAGTGAGGGATGTGGAATATTGGTATTTGATATAGGGAAGAGCGGGTGTTTTTTTTTTTTTTGTGTAGCACTAACGCATTGCTGATTCTGATTGGTTCCTCGTGATCCCAGCTGGAGGGAAGCCGGTGGATTCCACAACCAATGCTCCTGTTGTGAGACATCTTGTGGTTCTGGACGAGCGATGGCTCAACCCCTGGGTATGTAGACCACCAACAGGGGGGGCTGCTGGCCTACGATGGACCATTTGGGTTGCTGGAACTGGTTTAGCCTGGACCATTGGGGTGTTGGAACTGAATAGACTACTAGACCATTGGGGTGCTGGAACTGAATTAGACTTGACCATTGGGGTGCTGGAGCTGGTTAAGAATGGAGGTGGTTTAATGACATTTGTTTTGTTTCTTTAGGCCAACAGTGGGAGTCGGAGAAGGCGGTTGGGCCGATTGGCGTGGACCAGCGGCCCCTCAAGTGAAGCCTTGTATCGCAGTGACTCAAATAAATACTGCATCTAAAATCTACTCTGGTTCATTTATTTTTGCGTACACTTGGCCTCTGCTTTATATGACAATATTCAAAAGTACTTTTTATCCGACTTCAGTCCAACTATTTTTTTTTTAAACGATGATGCTCTCATTTGTCACAACACCATAGTGTTCATACATGTCTGACTCATCTTACCTTTTCATACACATCTTATCACACAATGGGTATTTTTGTCATGCCTGGGCATGTCCTTCAGATGGGTAAAGGAGTCTTTCTATTACCTGATTTGGAAATGGTTTGTTAGGTCTTATTTTTCACTGTCGAACATTTATAAGTCTTGGAGAATTTTATTTACAATCAGATTTTTGTATTTTTCTTGTGCTAAATGCATAGAAGCATTTTTTGCCATGCCAAAAAACTAAGCTGAAGTTGACTATTAGCCGCTAGTGATGTGAGACCAGAAAGCGAGTACATTTTTTTTAAACGTACAAACTGGTCGTCTCTGGTTCTATGACATGTTTAAAGATCAAAAACTATTCTCTACTCTTGCATTACGCCATATGATTAATTCTGGGCCGACTGGGACAATGAATTGTTTTCATGGCCTGAAAGCTAGTTCTTATTCACATTTAAAGGCTGATACTCGCGTCTCGTTCACAGCATGATTTGGAGGATGTATTCACTTTAGGCCCCAATGTTCACAGGTATTGACCCCCTCATGTAGTATCCCCCAGTATGTCTGGCCCCCCACTAGGTTTTCCCACTCAACCGATCTCCAATGTACGGCCTCTTTCAAGCCAGCTTATCAAGGGTTAAATCACCTTGGGGCCCCCAAAACACGCCCGTTATATCTTAAACAGGATGTAAACTATCGGTTTGGAGCCTGGCCCCAAGTCATTCTAATGGGCAGTTTCAAATCCAGCTCATTATTTACATTTAAACACATCAACGAACAGGTTTTTCTATCACATTTGTACAACGGATACATTTTCCTTTTGCCTCTGCAACCTTGAACGGTTGCCTGAAACAGACCGTACAGAGACATCAAAAGATCGTGAGTGGGGGAATAAACATTCTGGCCACTGGCAAGACTGAACCCAATATGGAATAACAATAGATTACAAATAAAATACATTTATTTTGATCAACACAAATATTAGTACCAGTGGAAACTAGTTTTAACTATGTTCGAAAAAATACTTGTTTTCTGGTCACACATCAACACTAGCTGCTAACAGCTTAACTTCAGCTTCGTGCCGATAAGGCCCGCACTTTAAACTTCGACCGTCGACTATTTAATTTTAGTAAAAAAAAAACTTTCTGATTTGCAATACACACGACATGAAGGTCCGCTCGGCGGTAAAATTACCATTTGTTTACACATAAAGCGTCACATCGTAGCCTCATTATAATACGTGATGACGCGCGGATTAAGACTCTTCGGCGCGCTGACGTCACGCGTGCTGCCTGAACCGCTATCCACCTGGAGACGGAAACCAAGCGGCCGTGCTTTCTTGTTTTATTATCCCGAGGAAAACGCGATAAGCTTCTAGGAGATGCCGATGAAGAGATAGCCTCCTGCTCTCAGGGCGCCAGAAGACGGAGGGATGGAGAAGGAGGATAAGGAGGATAAGAAGGAGGATGATCAGAGACCCGCTGGGCTCCTGTCCTCGCAGCTGCTGCTGAAACGCAGCGTGTACGAGGTGTCTCTGCACCTCCGAGTGCTCACCTGGACCAGAGCCCACCTGCCCTCCAGACTCGGTGAGTCCCCCGGGCCGCGTTCCGTAAGCTGGCACAAGTTCGTTGTGAGCCCTTTCTATTGTTGATCCGCTACTTCTGTCTGCGCATGCGCCACGTCTGTTGTTGTCCCACAACATGAGACTCTGAAACGGACGCTAAAATAAGTTGACTTGTTGACGTGTTGATGTTACTCTCGTGTTGTAGGAGCTGCGTGTGTTTGGGCTACTGGTTGTTCAGAACGACCTTGAAGAGCCCAGTCACTTGATGCTCATAGGTTCCAGTACTCACTAACCACCAGTGTGTATTGGTTTTACATACTGGTCATGTGATGCATATAGGTTCCAGTTCACACTGACCAGTATGTATTGGTTTTACATACTGGTCATCATGTGATGCATATAGGTTCCAGTACACACTAACCAGTGTCTATGGGTTTTACATATTGGTCATGTGATGACTTCGACTTTCCCTGAAAGAGATTAAATCAACTGCCAAATGCAATCCTCTCGACCTATTTAAATATATGAATTGATATAGTAAGTTATTTATATGATGTCCTCTATGAAATTTTACATTGAGGGCATTTATCAGACGTTTTAATCCAAAGCGATTTACTATAAGTGCATCTGTCAGAAGAGGGTGAAACAACATATCAGCAACTCCTACTTCCTCTATGACTACCTTATTTAAGAATGCTTTTAACATTTATGTTTTCACTTTGTGGAACATTCTTCATTCCGATTACTTCCTATCTTCCTAGGCTAGGTATGCCCCCTACTGCCTTACTTCCTAGGCTAGGATTGACCCCTACTTCCTTCCTCGTTTGGGGCACACAGACGGTCATATCTGTAGTATTAAGATAAACATTGCTATTAAAAAAGTATTTATTTGGGGTAAAATGTTAATTTTGCGTCTGTGAAGAGGCTTCTGATGGTGTTTCCCTGAAGAACCCACCCTGACCTTCTAGCTGGAGAGCTAAGGCTGTGCTAGGAAACCATCCTTTCTTTCTAGCTGGAGAGCTGAGGCTCGTATCCATGCTAGGGAACACTGCTTAGTTACTTTCCGCAGTAACACATGTAGGTCAGGGTGTCAGGTGTCAGAACCCCAGGGGGTTAGGCCTGCCTCCGCCCTCCTCTCTGTAGAACAACACACCACCTGCAGGTGGGGTAGAGTACAGTAACATAAAACAAGGACTAAGTGAGATTTTGAAACGAGAACCGCCTTGCTGGCCCTAGGCCTAAGCTAACGTCCTCGACGCTCAGATGTACTTTATGTTCCTCCTGTCAAGGTCTAAAGTTTAGTGTGTGTGTGTGTGTGTGTGTGTGTGTGTGTGTGTGTGTGTGTGTGTGTGTGTGTGTGTGTGTGTGTGTGTGTGTGTGTGTGTGTGTGTGTGTGTGTGTGTGTGTGTGTGTGTGTGTGTGTGTAGGCCACGCTGTACCTGTGTCGGAGGTGATCTCGGTGCGGGAGCTGGAGGTGGCCAGCAGCACCAGTATCTCCCCATGCTCCTGCACCAGTATGTGCAGCACCATGACCAGCAGTGACAGCAGCCCCAGTCGGAGCAGCACCACTGGTACCAGTATGTGTACCAGTAGGTGTACCAGTGGAGCGAAGGGCTCCAGGCGCTGGCAGAAGATACCCCAGAGAGATGATGAGGACTCACCCCACGCCTTCACCGGTACGGAGACGGGTAGAGAGACGGACGGGAAGAGAGACAGACGGGAAGAGAGACAGACGGGTAGAGAGACAGACGGGAAGAGAGACAGACGGGTAGAGAGACAGACGGGTAGAGGGACAGACGGGAAGAGGGACAGACGGGAAGAGGGACAGACGGGAAGAGGGACAGACGGATAGGGGGACAGACGGGTAGCGAGAGAGATGGGTAAGTAGGGAGACGGGTAGAGGGAGAGACTGGGAGAGAGAGAGAGGCTGGTAGAGGGACAGATTGGTAGAGAGAGAGAGAGAGATGTGTAGAGAGACAGACGGGGAGAGAGAGAGAGAGAGATGAGTAGAGAGACAAACGGGTAGAGGGAGGGGCTGTACTCGAGTGTGTAGTACTCCAGTATACGTAGTTCACTAGTATACAGGTATAACGTACTCAGTACTGGTGTGTCCTAGTACTCTGCTCCAGTATACACAGTATACTACTATACCTATAAAGCCTTAGTACTCCTGTGTGTCCTCAGTGAGCTACGTGCAGCGGGCGCGCCGGGCGGCCTGGCGGCTCAGAGACGTCACCTTCTTCTGTGCGGACGCGGCGCTGTGTGGCCGGTGGGTCCGCACGCTCACGGAGCAGCTCTCCGCCCTGGGTACGACCTCCGACCCCCGACCCCTGACCCCTGACCCCCCTCTCAGGTTCACTCCACGGAGCTGCGCTGTGATGTCATCGTTTAAAACAGAGTTGCTAATGAGTGTAGTGTGTACCAGTGTGTACCAGTGTGTACCAGTGTGTAGAGTGTAGTGTATACCAGTGTGTAGAGTGTAGTGTATACCAGTGTGTACCAGTGTGTGGTGTGTACCAGTGTGTAGTGTGTACCAGTGTGCAGTGTGTACCAGTGTGTGGTGCGTACCAGTGTGTACCAGTGTGTGGCTGACGTCTCCCCCCAGCCCAGCGCCCGCGGCGGCTGCTGGTCTACATCAACCCGCTGAGCGGTAAGCGGCACGGTGAGAGGATCTACCGCCACAAGGTGGCGCCGCTCTTCTCCAGAGCCAATATCTCCACCAGTGTCATCGGTAAGCCCCAGCCCCCGGACCACCGGACCGGTCCATTCCTTCAAAGAGACGAAGTCCAGCGGGAAGTTCTAATTTCCCCTCCCCGTTTCCATAGTTACGCAACACGCCAATCACGCCAGGGATCACCTGCGGACAGAGGCGGAGCTACAGAACTACGACGGGCAAGTGGATACTTGTGGGTGTGGATGTGTGTGTGTGGGCATGCAAGTGCGCGTGTGTGTGCGTGTTGACCGCTGACCGCAGGGTGATGTATGTGTTGACCTCTGACCTCTGACCCCAGGGTGGTGTGTGTGTTGACCCCTGACCTCTGACCCCAGGGTGGTGTGTGTGGGGGGTGACGGGATGTTCAGCGAGGTGATGCACGGCCTGGTGCTGCGGACCCAGAGGGACCAGGGCCGGGACCACCACCACCCGGACCAGGACCTAGCCCAGACCGGCCTGCGCATCGGGATCATCCCTGCAGGTGAGCACCCCTGGACCCACCAGGTCGTCTAGACCACCCAGGTCCACATCTAGACCTGGTCTAGACCACCCAGGTCCACACCTGTAACAACTGATCTTAGTGATGTGTATATATTAGTGCTGTCAAGCGATTAAAATATTTAATCGCGATTGATTACATTCATAATTAACTGCTAATCTTTTTCTATGCTAAATATCCCTTAATTTCATTGTCCCATTAATTTTTCTCATTTTAATGCTCTTATCAACATGGAGAAGTGCATCGGCTTGCCTTGTGCAAATGTATTTTTATTGATAACAACATTGGCTTATACTGATCCAAACAGGACTATACCAAAGAAAATTACAAAGTGCAAAGGTAAACTAGGACTCAGCCTATAATGCAATTAAACGATGAACATACAAACATACTGCCTTGAACATAGCAGTCAGGCTACTGCTTCTTTGTAAGGTACACTAGGGGTGCACCCACACTAGGCCATCTGGTCGTGGCCGTGGCCGTTTTCACACCTTACCGTGCTCAAATCTGCCAGTGTGAGTGTGGCCAGTCTGGCCAGGCCAGGCCAACTTGGCCACTTGGGAGAGGTGTGCTGCTACGGTACGGGCCACCACGGTACAGATGCTAATGAGCCGACACGCGCACACGCACGGCTACGCAACCTGAGCTGGATGACGTATAGTCCATGCGACGACCATGGACATAATATAGGCGACAAGCCTTCTTTCCCATTAAACGGTAAACATGGCGTCAAGCGATGTTTACGCTTGTTTGCGTACTCGAAAAAACCAGCAGTGAGAGTGGGCTCTATCTGAGAACAGCACCAAATAAGCAACAGACTCAGCAAAGTGCGCACTGTGTTCTCTGTGTTGTTGTCCATTGTTGTTAAAACTCTGACTGGCGTCAGACTTTATTATGATCCATGCAGCGGACGCTTGGGGATGACGTGTTACGACCTGATGACGTATGTACAAGAGCCTTCCGTGGGCAGGCCACAGTTGCGACGGCCAGATGGCCTAGTGTGAGTGCAGGCCAGAGAACAATGGGGCCAGTTGAGCACGGTTAGGTGTGAAACGGCTAACGGCCACGGCCAGATGGCCTAGTGTGAGTGCACCCTAGGACTCGGCCTATTGTGCAATTAAACGATGAACATACAAACATACTGCCTTGAACATAGCAGTCAGGCTACTGCTTCTTTGTTTTGAGCCGAAGAATATTAAAAAAAAAATTAACTCCGTTAAAATTGGTTTGCGTTAACGCCGTTAATAACGCGTTTAACTGACAGCACTAGTATATACTGTATATGTACTTAGTATATGCCTCATCTGAACCTCCTAAGACGGCGCCATTTGATTGGTTCGCTTTCTCGGGATATGGGGCAATATCCCATGATTGAGATCTCAAACTCGGGATATCGTGACGGTCGTCTCGTCACGCTAATAAAAAACAAACCGCTAATAAAAACAAATAAATCCAGGCAAAAAGGTCTATCTTGTTTATTTTTGGAGCGTTTACGTGTAGTACATACTAAATGGCTCCGTGAATAGTGAGGAATAGCCCTATTGTGTAGGCTAGGCTATTCCCCACTATTCACTTCGCCTTTGGCGAATAATTTTTAAATATGTCTGTCTGTCTGTCTGTCTCTATAAGGCTCTATACTATAGAGCTGTATGTGATGGATGTACCCGTCTGTATGTATAGAGCTTTATGTGATAGATCTGTCTGTATAGAGCTATATTTGATTGATCTTCCCGTCTGTCTGTATAGAGCTATATGTGATAGATGTACCCGTCAGTCTATATAGAGCTATATGTGATAAATGTACCCGTCTGTCTGTATAGAGCTATATGTGATAGATGTACCCATGTGTCTGTGTAGAGCTAGATGTGATAGATGTACCCATGTGTCTGTGTAGAGCTGGATGTGATAGATGTACCTGTCAGTCTTTATTGAGCTATATGTGATAAATGTACCCATGTGTCTGTGTAGAGCTGGATGTGATAGATGTACCCATGTGTCTGTGTAGAGCTGGATGTGATAGATGTACCTGTCAGTCTTTATAGAGCTATATGTGATAGATGTACCCATGTGTCTGTGTAGAGCTGGATGTGATAGATGTACCTGTCAGTCTTTATAGAGCTATATGTGATAAATGTACCCGTGGGTCTGTAAAAGAGCTATAGTTGATAGATGTACCTGTGTGTCTGTGTAGAGCTGGATGTGATGGATGTACCCGTGTGTCTTTGTAGAGCTATAGTTGATAGATGTACCTGTGTGTCTGCGTAGAGCTATAGTTGATAGATGTACCCGTGTGTCTGCGTAGAGCTATAGTTGATAGATGTACCTGTGTGTCTGCGTAGAGCTATAGTTGATAGATGTACCCGTGTGTCTGCGTAGAGCTATAGTTGATAGATGTACCCGTGTGTCTGCGTAGAGCTATAGATGATAGATGTACCTGTGTGTCTGCGTAGAGCTATAGATGATAGATGTACCTGTGTGTCTGTGTAGAGCTGGATGTGATGGATGTACCCGTGTGTTGCAGGCTCTACAGACTGTATCTGCTTCGCCACTGTTGGGGCCAACGACCCCGTGACCTCTTCTCTACACATCATCGTGGGTGAGTCAGCAGGCCCGCATGCACGCACACACACACACACACGTACACGTACACACGTACACACACACACACACACATGTACACACACACACACACACACACACACACACACACACACACACATGTACACACACACACACACACACACACACATGTACACACACACATGTACACACACGCATGTACACACAAACACACGCATGTACACACGCACGCACACACGCACATACAGAAACATGAACCCCCATTTCCTGTATAGGGTAACGGTGTGTATTGGTGTTGCTAGGCGACTGCCAGCCCATGGACGTGTGTTCCGTACATCACGGCGACGCCTTCCTGCGCTACTCGGTCTCGTTGCTAGGCTACGGTTTCTACGGCGACGTGCTATCGGACAGCGAGAGGAGGAGGTGGATGGGCCCGGCGAGATACGACGTCTCAGGTGAGGAGTGAGGGGATGAGGAGTGAGGGGGAGAGGAGTGAGGGGGAGAGGAGTGAGGGAATGAGTGAGGAGTGAGGGGGTGAGGAGTGAGGGAGTGAGGGGTGAGGTGTGAGGGGGAGAGGAGTGAGGGTGTGAGGGAATGAGGCGTGAGGGGTTGAGGACGGAGGGGGAGAGGAGGAGAGGGGTGAGGCACTGGTTTACTGATACTGGTTAAGTTTATGTTGTACTGGTTATGTTGAACTGGTATGCTGGTTATGGTTATGTTGTACAGGTTAAGGATATGTTGTACTGGTTAAGGTTATGTTGTACTGGTTATGCTGAACTGGTATTGTGGGCGGTCAGGTGTGAAGAAGTTCCTGAGCCATCGGTACTATGAGGGGACCGTCTCCTACCTGCCGGCCAGCGACGTCCTGGGGACCCCCAGGGACCGGGCCCCCTGCCGGACCGGGTGAGGATCCCCCGGGACCCTAGACCTACAGCACATAGAACTACAGACCACAGAACTACGGACCACAGAACTACAGACAACAGAACTACAACGCATAAAACTACAGACCCTATAACTACAGACAATTGAACTACAGCCCATAGAACTACAACAGATAGACCAACAACACATAGAATTACTGCTTAACAACACACACTTAACGTGTGTGTGTGTGTGTGTGTGTGTGTGTGTGTGTGTGTGTGTGTGTGTGTGTGTGTGTGTGTGTGTGTGTGTGTGTGTGTGTGTGTGTGTGTGTGTGTGTGTGTGTGTGTGTGTGTGTGTGTGTGTTAGCTGTGTGGTGTGTCAGTACAACAGACCGCTTGAGGAGGAGAAGGAGGAGAAACTCAAGATGGAGGAGAGCCATGAAGGTAGCTCACTCACTCATTCACTCACTCTCTCACCCACTCACCTCAGAGCCATTAGGTCTGTACGGCCTCCACCACACACCCTGGAGTCTGCACCATGAGGACGTTATGTATCTGTCCATCAAATCAAAGGCCGACCCAAGGGGCCGTCCTACTGATGTTGCGGGCTGCTGATTGGTTGATTGATGGGCGGGTCTGCAGCTAACCTAGCTTACCTTCTGATTAACATTTATATCCTGAACCCGATTGCTCCACTTTTGAAAAGTTGGTTGGTGAGTGTTGACCGTTTTTTGTTTGTAGTTTGATTGATCACCCTCTAGTGTTCTCTTGGTGTAATGACAGCCGGTTCAGACACTAAAGACAACCTGTGTCAGGTTAAGTGCATTTACATTGAGGGCATTTAGCAGTCGCTTTTATCCAAAGCGACTCACAATAAGTTCATTTGCCAGAAGAAAGAGAAACAACATTATATTGATGTCGGTACAGTAAGGATGTTCATAGAACCGAGTGCCAAGCACTAACAATCACTAGGTTAACCCTTGCCCCGTATACAACGAAGATAGCTAGGATAAGACGCTGCACAATGTTAAGTCCTATTTAAAGTGCCAGGACATACGTTAAGTTCATCAGAAAGGCACTGACCCCTGACCTCTGACCCTGACCCAGGGCTGGCCTGGCGCAGCGTGCGGGGGAAGTTCCTGGCCATCAACGCGGTGAGCATGAGTTGCGCGTGCCCCCGCAGCCCCCAGGGCCTGTCGCCCGCCGCCCACCTGGCCGACGGGACCACCGACCTCATCCTGGTCCGCAAGGCCTCGCGCCTCGCCTTCCTCCGGCACCTGCTGAGGCACACCAGCAAGGACGACCAGGTAACTAACACAACCAACTACCGTAACCACCACAACTAACTACCATCACTACCTGCTGAGGCATACCAATAAGGACGACCAGGTAACTAACACAACCAACTACCGTAACTCACTTCATCTAACTAACACAACTACCATCACTACCTGCTGAGGCACACCAGCAAGGATTACCAGGTAACCACCACAACTAACTACCATCACCACCACAACTAACTACCATAACTACGTGCTGAGGCACACCAGCAACCAGGTAACTAGCTGTTAACCATCATAACTATCTGATGACCACCTGGTAAATGCCGCACCTCCTCCTCGGCTTCGTGGAGGTGACTAACTGGTAACTCACTGGTGACTTACTGGTGACTTACTGGTGACCAACTGGTGACCTACTGGTGACTTACTGGTGACTCACTGGTCTCCTCCCAGTTCGACCTGGGCTTCGTGGAGGTGCACCGCGTGAGGAGGTTCCGCTTCACGCCGCGGTTCTGCCAGAGCGACTCGGAGCTGGACCTCCAGGAGCTGCTGCAGAAGGAGGTGCAGCAGAAGGATGTGCAGCAGAAGGAGGTGCAGCAGAAGGAGGCGCAGCAGAAGGAGGCGCAGCAGAAGGAGGCGCAGCAGAAGGAGGCGCAGCAGAAGGAGGTGCAGCAGAAGGAGGTGCAGCAGAAGGAGGCGCAGCAGAAGGAGGTGCAGCAGAAGGAGGTGGCGGGCAGCCAGGCCAGGAGGATCTTGGGCCAGCTCTGCAGGGAGCACCCGGCCTGCTGCCGGACCCCCCCCTGCTCCTCCTGCTGGAACTGTGACGGAGAAATCCTCCCCCACGCCGACATACAAGTCAGGTACACCACCCTCCTCCTCCTCTTCCTTCCCCTCCTCCTCCTACTGGCTCCACTCCTCCTCCTCCTCCTAGCTCCACTCCTCCTCCTCCTCCTAGCTCATAGTACTTAGCGTTGTGTAGCATCTTATCCTAGCTGTCTGTGTTATATACGGGTAATGGGTTAACCTAGTGATCGTTAGTGCTCGGCCCTTTAAACTTATGTAAGTCTAAGCCTTTTTTTTTTTTTTTTTTTTTGCTTTCACATACATTTTAAAAACAATGAAACAGAATAAAACTGATAGGTCCCCGAAGGCAGTGCATAATAAAGCTTAACATCTACAGTCAAAACACATGTTACGGGTTACTTTTCTAGTATTCCTAAGAGGGGGTGTGCACAGAAACAAAGTATCAACAGCATGTCATCACAATTCAGATAATGTCCTTAGAGTCCAAATTAAGTAAATCCAGCAAAGGGAACCAAAGTGGCTGAGTCTTTATTCCTTTAATCCAAGACACATGCCTTGAAGTCCAGTGCAAGTACAATCAGATCAGGCACAGATGAAGTAGTAGAAAGGGGGGTATAAAAAATAAATAAAAATAAAAGTAAAACAGTACATTCCATGTGATAGTGCTAGTACAACATAGGCATATACTTGCCTTACTCATGTGATGACCATTTTAACCACTTCTTAAATTAAATTTTTTAAGGCTGAATGTACGTTTTTCCATCTCGTATATTTCTTTTACAATTGCTGACCACTCTCTCTTGGATTGTGGTTCCTTGTTTAGCCACTTTTTGGTGATTGCTTTTTTACTGGCTACAAGTAATATTTTGAGAAAATATTTATCTTGGTTGTTAAGTTCAGTTGGTATATTAACTAAATATACAGTGCCAAAATTAAAATTTATCTCAAAGCCCAAAATAGATTTTTTTTCTGACATTATGTCTAACCAGTTGGGCTGGATTGCAGCGCAATTCCAAAAGATATGATCGTGGTCACCCATTGTATAGTTACGTTGTCTCCAGCAGTGTCCAGATTTGCTATGCCTGTAAGTACTTTCTTCTTGGAGTAATAAAAAACCGTACAGCGTTTTTCCATGAAAATTCTCTCCATTGGCCTGAGCTGGTGGTGGAAGAATTTATTTGACATATATTTAACCATTCATCTTCTGTTAAGGTTATGTTCGCTTCCTTCTCCCAATTAGTTTTAATATAAAGTGTAGAATGTTTTTTGGAATTTTGTAAACAGGAATATAATTTTGACACCAATTTCTTACAAATTGTGCCTCTATAGGCATCAATAAAAAAATTGATGAGATCCGAATCAGCTTCTTCATCAATTTTAATGTTTCTGTCAAAATGATGCCTAATCTGTAAATATATGTAGAGATCCTGTCTAAATTGTGGGATTCTTGAAGATGTAGGAAGCTTTCTATGCCTGTTTTGGTTGAAATTACGCAGTATAATGTGATGTCCTTCCTGGTCAGCTGTTTAAACCTCAAGTCCAGCTGTGCTGGTTTAAAATCATCATCTTGTTCTACCCATCTCAGCACTCGTGCATTTCGCTCCAATTTTAGATTTTTACATTCTTTAAACCAGATATTGGGAGGAACCATTGTAAATTAACTTAATTTTTCGAAATAAATGGTCTTAGACTTTGTATCACCTAGCAGGGATTGAAGTGGGATATCAAGTTGGTTTATTTCTAGTTCTTTCCATTTCGCTTCATAATCATTGATCCACCAGTAAACTAATTATTGTAATTGTGCTGCCTTTATAATAGTCTTCTAGACTTGGTAGAGACATGCCTCCCTTTTCTTTGGATAACTGTAGCGTTTTAAAACCTACTCTCGGTTTCTTACCCTGCCATACGAACCTAGAAATCATCCATTCAGTAAATTGTTTAGTCGGTATCTGTACTGGTAAGGATTGGAAGAGAAACAGTCATGGCAAAATGATAATCTTTATAGTCTCTATTCGATTATGCATACTTAGTGTTGGTAAGTCGCCTTTGATAAAAGTGTCTGCTAAACGCCCTGAATGTAAACGTACACCTCAATCCCGAGCAGCAGCAGCCTGGTCTGCCTGAGGCCGCGTGTGTTGGCGTGGAGATGGCTGACGTGTTGGTTGGCGTGGCGACAGCAGGCCGGTGATGATTGGCTTTTCTCTCCGCAGGGCGCACCGGCAGCTCATCAGGCTGTTCGCCCGCGGCATCGAGGAGACGCCCGTGTTCGATGACATCATCCCACCCGGCGCCATATAGGCCCCGTCCCTTCTCCCGTAGACCCCTCCCCTCCCGTGTAGCCCCTCCCCTCGTCAGGCCCGGCGCCTGGCCCCATGGAGACGGTCGGCATGGTGACTGATGGTCTGACGACCACTAGGTCACATGACGTAGCATGTTCAATGTGGAACTGATTATTGATTGTTTGTTTGTGAGTGTCGGCGCTCTCCGTCTATCAGAGCTTAGATGTTTTTATATTTAAGGCGTTAAAGTTAAGATGTAGACATTTTAGCTCAAGATAATCACTCGTATGAATATAATTAATATACTCGTTCTACCAAATACCAGCAGGTCATTAGGGTTTTTGTTGTGGATCAATTAAAACATATATTTGATTTCTTTAATTTAACCTTTAATCCAAGCAGTATAAATTCTTATATACTACAGCGGCCTGGAGAAGGGGCTAGGAGTGGAAAGGAAATACATTTAAATAATTAAAAAGCTGACCCATTGGAAGGTTGATGACTCAAGTTGGAGAAAGGCTTTTAATCATTTTACTCTTTGATCATGAGATGAATTCACTGATGGAAACATGATCATTTAGTGACCTGTTTCTGCTCTGTTACAATCGAGACATGAAATGTTTAAAATGTTTAAAATCAAACTGACATAAATCTCCACCAATCAACTTCCACTGAGCGAACTTCAAATCAAACCAGTAAAGTAAATCGAATGCTGGCTGTTTTAGGTTAACTGTGTTGTAGCCGACGGAGTACTTCTGATACATTGTGTAGTAGAACTCACACATTGTGTGCTAGTACTAACACGTGCGTTGCCGGGCGGGTCTCTGTAACCATGGAAACCTAGTACAATCTACAGATTTCTGTTTCCCAAATATTACAATCTTCTGTTGATGCTGTCTGTGATGTTGAATGTTGTTTGTTAATAAACTACCTAGCAATGGAGCTAGCTTAGCCCTGGCAGTAGCTTAGCCCTTGAGCTAGCCTAGCCATGGTTCTAATCAGCTGTTGTAACCAAGACAATCCCCCCTGAGACTGAATGTACAACGTGTAGAAACAAGTCTTCCTGCCAACTTTCAGTAGCTTTGAACTAACCCTTCTGTAAGATACCGTTGCAGCAAGCAAACGCTACTGTGAGGAAGCTACTGTGGGCTAACACTACAGCGAGCAAATGCTACCAAACCAATCTGCTCCTCTTGGCCGCTCTACAAAGCCATGTTGATGACATCATCTATAATTTATGTTGTAACCAGTAACCAACTAGTTAGAAGGACTAGCATTGAGAAATACATTATTTCCATATGTTGACATGAACGTAGAGAAGAGGATTTGTTTCATACCTTATGGAGCCTCTATGCATAGGCCTATTTGATGTAGCTTTAGGAAAATATACTTAATCAAAAATGCTATGCTGATTGAATAAATCAATAAATCTTCATGTAGCACTTACTAACTCCTGTAATACTCAAACTGCAACAGCTATTGATCTATGTTTTAATCCATTCACGGATCTGGTAGTACTGGTCCCCAAAGACCTGTACTTCCAGACTACTGGTCTTCCCAGACCAGTAGCACTTTACTCCAGGTCAGACCAAATCGTTGTTTATGTCAAATAAGGAGAATATGCTCCTATAAAGTTTTCTAAAGGCTACTACTCGATGTGCTTGCTGTTTAATAAAAGAACAAATGCAATGAAACCCTTTTCAAATTGTCTGCTTATTGCACTTATAAAAAACATTTAAGGTTGTTATAAAATTAATAGTCGGACCATCCCCAGTAAGTGTCTTGTTGGTGCAGTGGTACGACCTGCTGATTGGAGCGCTGGAGGCCAGGGTTCAAGTCCTGCCTGTGTTGGTCGTTTTTCAAACAGCCATTATCTGAATATAATCAAGTCAAATATCACTTCCGTCCGATACACTGCTCTGTGGCACAGTGGAGAGAGCGAGAGCTATCCGTTATCCTCTCTGAGGTCCTGAGTCCAAGTACCACCACGGTTTCTAAAATAATTTTTAAGTATAACAATGTGTGAATTTAACGTCAAATCGGTCATAGTCAGAGAGGTTAAAGAAATGACAGGCAATGTTAAATATGTTTTGTATATGTTTAATAAAATGTACAAAAATTAAGAGAATCAATACTTAATTAACAGCAGAATAAGTTGCAGAAAGACATTTGATCCATGCAGTATAAAACCCCCATGTAGGGCATGTCGGGCAAGGCAGGTATCGCGCTCGTACATCAGAGTGCATCATGGGAGTTGTAGTCATGTAAATACACCGTCACCCTGTGACGACACCATGTCAAGATGACCTACTAAACGATGACCGTCACCACGGTAACGTCCTCCTCACTGAGGTCAGGACAGGAAGGCTCTGTCACCACTGAGCGTACCGTCGAGAGTACCATCATCACCATGGTGACACAGTGCTAATTAACCCCTTAGGTTTCCACCAATGAGAGGACTGAAATAGGAAGGACATGGAGGGAGACAGACGAAGGCCTTCAGAGACCATTGTGACCCCCGGTCTCCAGGATGAACCTCTGAGGTTCAGTGAGCTCGTTACTGGAGATTGGACTCAGCTGTTTTGAACTCAATGTCATGAGTCACTGAGCTTCACTCGAGTCAGAGTCGGGGTGCGAGTTTGAGTCCCTGGTCGACCAAATCTATGATCTGCTTCTGTTTGGGTCTGTTTCGGTAATGTTGGTGTCCAGTGTGAACAGTCAAAGTGATACAAAATGGCAGACTGTTCACAGAGGAGTCATGGCAGGATAAACACAGCTGTCACTCTTATCTCTTAATTTAGAGGAGTCTGTCTGTCTATATGTCTGTCTGTCTGTCTGTCTGTCTGTCTGTACGTCGGCCTATCTGTCTGTCTGTCTGTCATTATTAATTGGGTGGTAGACTAGCTTCATTAGGTTAAACCGATCCGTGTGACGTGTCTGGCAGATGTCAATCAAACGGCTCCCCCCCTCCCCCTGCCTACCCAGTGAACCCTGAGCTTCTGACAGGAAGTACTGACGCACTCCATCATCAAATCACAGGTTTCTTCATCCATCTGACTTAAGCATTCACTCTCAACGTTTGGACTTATAAATATCGGAATCGGTGTCTAAAAATTGGCCCCTGACCTAACCTAACCCACATGGAATCAAACCTACAACCTCAAGGAAATGATTCAACAGGATTAGTACAAAACCTCACAAATAAGTGCAGAGGCTGAGAGATTTGACGATAAAAGACCAACATGATATTCTGTGCTTTACACCAACATTCAGATTATTAAAGAGGATTTAGGTCAAACTGTTCAGTGTGGTCCAACAACTGGAAGCTAAGCTAGTTAGCTGCTAACTAGCTCACAAACACTTTATGAAATAACACTTCCCCTGGCTGTGTGTGTGTGTGTCTGTGTGTGTGTGTGTCAATGAGCTGGTGTCCAGCAGTGAAAGACGAGATAAAAGACACAATGAAGGAGGGGGGGAGGTCCTAGGGGTCGGAGGTCGCGGTCAAAGTCTTGCTGTACTGAGAGAAAATGGCCTCAAACGCCTCGTCTCTGTGGATCATAGCACCAAACACCATAGGCTGAGAGAGAGAGAGAGAGAGAGAGAGAGAGAGAGAGAGAGAGAGAGAGAGAGAGAGAGAGAGAGAGAGAGAGAGAGAGAGAGAGAGAGAGATTTAAATTGTAATCCAGTGTTGATCTCATAATTTGTGGTTGTGTTTATTGACCGTGTACAAGTAGATCATCCATAATTAATACCTTCTGAGTGGAGGGCGTTGCTATGGAGATGCCCATCCCAGACCCGGGCAGCACAGACAGAACTTTGTACTGCAGGGAGTGGAGGTTCACACGTTACCATGGTAACCTCAGAGCTCCACATCATCACTGTTCAGTTGTATCATATCACTACCAGGATCACATGTCTAGGTGACTAGAGGAGGAGGTGGGGAGAAGAGGAGAGGAGAGGAGGAGGAAGAGGATGAGGAGGAGGAGGAGGAGGGGGGGGGGGAGGGAAGATGAGAGGAGAAGAGGAGGAGGAGGAGGAGGAGGAGGAGGAGGGCAGATGAGAGGAGAAGAGGAGGAGGAAGAGGAGGAGGAGGAGGAGGAGGAGGAGGAGGAGGAGGAGGAGGAGGATACCTTCTGGATGTCGGTGATGTCCAGCAGAGCGATGACCTTGTTCTTCTTATAGGCACTGGACCTCGAGCTAGAGCTCTCAAAACATAGAAAACTAGAGAGAGGGAGAGAGAGAGAGAGAGAGAGAGAGAGAGAGAGAGAGAGAGAGAGAGAGAGAGACACACACACACAGAGAGAGAGACAGAGAGAGAGACAGAGAGAGATGAGTAGGAGGTAGAGAGGTGAGACCACGATTTAAGATTTGACAACTACAGCTTTACTATACCTAGACTAACATGTTAGTGTTAACTATACTATACCTAGACTAACATGTTAGTGTTAACTATATTATGCCTAGACTACCAGGTTAGTGTAAACTTTACTTTACCTAGACTACCAGATTAGTGTTAACTATACTATACCTAGACTACCAGGTTAGTGTGAACTATACTATACCTAGACTACCAGGTTAGTGTTAACTATACTATACCTAGACTACCAGGTTAGTGTGAACTATACTATACCTAGACTACCAGGTTAGTGTTAACTATACTATACCTAGACTACCAGGTTAGTGTGAACTATACTATACCTAGACTACCAGGTTAGTGCTAGCTTACTTCTCTGTGACGTACAGGACTCCGTTGCGGATGTAGTCAGACGGTGTTTTACGATCTCTGTTGATCAAACAACACCTCCAGCCGTTCTCACACACTGGAACACAGAATCAATACTTTGCCAATAGATCAATAACTGAAACACATGATCAATACAAAACTAATATGTAACCAATACTTAAACAATATATTACCAATAGATCATTCACTGAAACACATGATCAATACAAAACCAATACTTTACCAGTATATTACCAATAGATCAATCACTGAAACACACGATCAATACATAACCAATACATAACCAATAATTTACCAACAGATCAATGCCTGTGTCCTCCTACCTGCTAGGGGGCGCTCCTTCTCGTCAAGGTTGAACACTTCATGGAACGCTCCTTTCTTGGAGTTGTTCCGCCCGCCCTCCTCCTCCCTACCCGGCCCCGGGGGCGGGCTGGTTGCTCGGTAACTGCGGGAGGCTGTGGAAGGCGTCTACAGGGGCAGAAGAAGACAAGATGAGGGTCACAGGGTCAGATGAGGGTAGACGCACACAGAGACGGTTGGCTCGTACGTCAACGGGGAAGCCATCTTGGAGAGGTCAAGGCTGGCCTGTAAACTGTTACATGTCAAAAGGGATCCGCGATTTTCTGGATAAAAAGCACTGTTACTTTTACATTCTTCAAACAATTTCAAAGAGTTGTTTTTAAATCAAGGATGTTACAATATATATTTTATAGAAAACATAAATGATATGAATAAACATGAAGCTAGAAGCATTGTCATTGAAATCCGATGAGATGTGTTAACCTCATAGTGCTCTTTACCAAAACATGCTTATTTACAAACGTCTATGGGAAAAAAAAATCTAAACTAAAGTATCATTTCAGGAACATTGACAAAACGGCGTAACTTACTATGTTTCTGATCATAGGAGACATTTAAACATATTTTAAACAGAACCAAACTCGATTCTACATTCAGTGGGTGTTTAAGAAGTAAAGGGGCACGATGGAGTGGTCTGACCACTAGGGGGACATGACCTCCAGGAGCATCAAGACGCTGATGTCAAGGGGCTCATAGACCCCATGTATCTGTGGTGGTAACAGTGTGTCTGTGGTGATAACAGGGTGTCTGTGGTGATAACAGGGGGTGTCTGTACAGGGTGTGTCTGTGGTGATAACAGGCTGCCTGTGGTGATAACAGGCTGTCTGTGGTGATAACAGGCTGTCTGTGGTGATAACAGGCTGTCTGTGGTGATAACAGGCTGTCTGTGTGGTGATAACAGGCTGTCTGTGGTGATAACAGGCTGTCTGTGGTGATAACAGGCTGTCTGTGGAGATAACAGGGGGTGTCTGTACAGGGTGTGTCTGTGGTGATAACAGGCTGTCTGTGGTGATAACAGGCTGTCTGTGGTGATAACAGGCTGTCTGTGGTGATAACAGGCTGTCTGTGGTAATAACTGGCTGTCTGTGTCTGTACCCGTCGGTGAAGGGGTGGGGCTCCCCTATCCTTGAGCTGGGGGTCGGTGGGCAGGCTGGTCCAGATGATGTAGGGCGTGTCGTACTTGGCCCTCAGCTTGGGACAGCTCTTGTAGAGGAAGTCGATGATGAAGAACTTAATGCCAGCGTACAGACCTAGAACCAGGAACATAGAACTTAATACAGACCTAGAACCAGGAAGCTAGAACTTAATACAGTCCTAGAACCAGAAATACAGAGCTAAATACATATAGCATCATTGATGTGTACAGTGAGTATATTATGGTCTGTACCTATAGTGTGTATATTATGGTCTGTACCTACAGTGTGTATATTATGGTCTGTACCTACAGTGTGTATATTATGGTCTGTACCTACTGTGTGTATAATATGGTCTGTACCTACAGTGTGTATAATATGGTCCGTACCTATAATGAAGCCCAGCAGGTCGTAGGGCAGCAGGCAGGAGGCGATGAAGGCCAACCACAGACCGACGTAAAGCTTCTGGGTCATCTGAGGCTGTACCCACATGAACAGACTGCACACACATGGATATGTGTTATAGATATACACTCACATATTATAGATGTACACACACACACACACACACACACACACACACACACACACACACACACACACACACACACACACACACACATACACACACACACACACACACACACACACACACACACACACACACACACACACACAGACACACACACACACACACACACACAGAAACACATTGTAGAGATACACACACACATTATGCATACAGTATATATACATATATATAAACAAACTTCTTTATCTTCTCCAGGATGTCAGCCATCTTCCCAAACAGGTTCTGAGAGAGAGGGAGGGAGAGAGAGAGAGAGAGAGAGAGAGAGAGAGAGAGAGAGAGAGAGAGAGAGAGAGAGAGAGAGGGACGGAGGGGGGCGGGAGGGAGGGAGGGAGGGAGGGAGGGAGGGAGGGAGGGCGAGAGAGAGAGAGAGAGAGAGAGAGAGAGACAGAGAGAGAGAGGGTCAGACAGACAGACAGAGTATAATTGTATTAAGCTCTTCATAGTATTTACTATGCTAACCTTTTCTCCCTCTGTATGTAGACCCCTTTCACATCACACAGTCTGAGACTCTAAATCTCAATAACTCTGTTATTTTTTTTTTCTGCCTGTGCTGTGTATGCTTGTGTTGTCCCCCCCTGTCTGTAATACCCCCCCCCCCCTTCTTTGCCTGTAAATGTAAATGTGTCCTGCTTGTACTGTCCCCCTGTCTGTAATACCCCCCCCCCCCTCAATGACTTTGTAATCTGCGACTTTGGGTATCTGAAAAGCGCAATATAAAATAAAGATATTATTATTATTATTATTAAATGAAACGGATCGATATTCCGGTAAATCTGCACCGCAATAGTAAAAGAATCCCTAGTGGGGCCTTCAAGGTTATCCCAGTTATATACTGGGATCTATGTGTGACAAAATGCTTTTTATTGTGTATGTACATTGTACAGTAGAGAGAGAGAGAGAGAGAGAGAGAGAGAGAGAGAGAGAGAGAGAGAGAGAGAGAGAGAGAGAGAGAGAGAGAGAGAGAGAGAGAGAGAGAGAGAGAGAGAGAGAGAGAGAGAGAGAGAGAGACGAAGAGAAGTACCTGTGCTTTCTGAGCTACATCCAGGACCAGCTGGAACTTCTCAGAGACGGTGAGGTCATCTTTAGGAGGGTCCTACAGGAGAAACACACAACATAACACATCATACTACCTCTATCTACTACCTCTACACACACATCACATCTACTACACACACTACATGTCTACTAGACACTGCACATCTACTGTGTAGATGTGTACTAGACATCTACTACACATCTAATACACACACAGCACATCTACTAAACACACACTACACATCTACGACACACACTACACAACTACTACACATCTACTAGACACACTACACATCTACTACACATCTACGTCACATATACTACACACATTATAAACTACACATCTACCACACAACTGCTACACCATACACATCTACTACACACACTACACACAACTTACCAGTGAGTCTGACACTTGAGGAACGATACTCCACTGAATCCGCCAGCCTCTGAGATATGAATATAAAATATTAACTATTAATTAACATTGATACTCTACCATTAATTATAATATTAAAAATATAATTCATATTAGATCTGTAATAGCTCTATAATAGTACAGTAGTATTGTTGTGTATGTCACTACTGCAGTAGTACTGTGGTATACTTCAGTACTGCAGTAGTACTGTGGTATACTTCAGTACTGCAGTAGTACTGTTGTGTATGTCAGTACTGCAGTAGTACTGTTGTCTATGTCAGTTCTGTGCTCTGATTGGCTACCTTGAGATGAGGTAGTTGAGGGAGAGTCTGAGGATGGCGAGGAAGAGGAACACTGGGATGACCCACCCATACCACGCTGCATTCATATAGACCTGGAGAGAGAGAGAGACACTCAGATACACCAGGAGAGAGAGGGCGAGAGACACTCAGATACACCAGGAGAGAGAGGGCGAGAGACACTCAGATACACCAGGAGAGAGAGGGAGAGAGAGACACTCAGATACACCAGGAGAGAGAGGGAGAGAGACACTCAGATACACCAGGAGAGAGAGAGAGAGCGAGACACTCAGATACACCAGGAGAGAGAGAGAGAGAGAGAGAGAGAGAGAGAGAGAGAGACTCAGATACACCAGGAGAGAGAGAGAGAGAGAGAGAGAGAGAGAGAGAGAGAGAGAGAGAGACAGACGAAGAGAAGTACCTGTGCTATACCCGCGCGATAAATAAGCTGAGAAGCTTCGCATCGGCGTCCGGTTCGCCCTGTCGGGGCTTATTTTCCCGATAATGACCGGCGTTCTATACATTATCCCTTACATATATTTATATAGATATAGTACTACAGTATTTTAAAGTATAGTACTGACGATGAAGGCGATGCCTGAGGTGTACACACTGAACCAGCTGCTATATAATTATATATATATATATATATATATATATATACACACACTACAGTATATATCTATAGTACCAGGGTACTGACAATGAAGGCAATGCCCGAGGTGTAGATGCGGATCCTGATGTTATATTATACATATATATACTACAGTATATAGCTATAGTACTACAGTATATATCCATAGTACTGACGATGAAGGCGATGCCCGAGGTGTAGACGCTGAACCAGCTGCTCAGAGCCGCCAGGTTCCTCTTGAAGTTGGTGACCGGCTTCAGGCCGCGCTCTGAAACACAGGATACACAATAGATATAGTACATTATACATTAGATGTAGTACATTATACATTATATATAGCACATTATACACTTATATATAGTACATTATATATAGTGCATTATACATTATATATAGCACATTATACATTATATATAGCCCATTAAACACTTATATATAGTGCATTATACATTATATATAGCACATTATACATTATATATAGTCCATTAAACACTTATATCTGGTACATTATACGTTATATACTACATTATATATACTACATTATACGTGATATACTACATTATACATTATATATACTACATTATACACTAATATATTATAGATATTATAGATAATACACTTTATTTTATATATGTATATTATAAACATTATTTTATATATATTATACACATTATATATACAGTATATAATATAAATATATGTATATTTTATATATATTAAACACATTATATATAGGGTTAGGGTTACACACATGCGTCTATATATTAAATGAACCTACTTAGTCGCCTCATGTTTTCCGTCAGCCTGTTGACAGAGAAGTTGGTTAATTAACAGATTAATCAGTCATCATAGGGTGAGCAGTGAGAGCAGCTCTGTCATGTACAGAGTCTGTCTTTATGTCCGTCCACCTTGCCAGCTCTATGAATGTTTTGAAGGATGTGTGAAAAAACTAGATTGAAAGTATAATTATTCATTCCAATATGCACAACATAAACATATTGTGCCACACAATCTAATTCCTCACCAAAATAAAACTCTTCTGACCTAATTTCTTATGTTGTATAGTTATGTTATGCATACGTCATATTGTATGTATATATATTAGTGCTGTCAAGCGATTAAAATATTTAATTCATAAAATATTTAATCGTGAATTAATTTTATTCACGATTAATCGCAATGTTTTTTCAATGCTAAATATCCCTTGATTTCTTTGTCCCATTAATTATTCTCATTTTAATTCTCTTATCAACATGGAGAAGGGCATGGGCTTGCCTTGTGCAAATGTTTTTTTATTGATAACAACAATAGCATATACTGATCAAAACAGGACGATACAAAAAAAAAGCCTATAGTGCAATTAAACGATGAACATACAAACATACTGCCTTGAACATAGCAGTCAGTTCTTTGTTTTGAGCCAAAGAAAAAAAAAATATATATATATTATTTTTTAAATAAATTGCGTTAATCGCGCGTTATATTTTTTTTAACTCCGTTAAAGTTGGTTTGCGTTAACGCCGTTAATAACGCGTTTAACTGACAGCACTAATATATATATATGATTATGTGAGTGATGCTAAGCCCCGCCTCTTGGCGCTGAGTGGCTCCTCCGTTTCCGTGACGACCTCCTCTGGCTGGAAGTGGAAGTCCTCGAGGTGGGAGGAGACTCGCTCAGACCAGGACCTCCGGAGGCGGGAAAAAACTGTCTCCCTCTGAGGCTCTGCGGGACAGACAGGGAAACAGACAGACAGACGGGGAGACAGACAGAGAGACAGGGAGACAGACAGACAGACAGGGAGACAGAGAGACAGAAGGACAGACAGGGATACAGGCAGAGAGGGAGGCAGGCCGGCAGGGAGACAGACAGGCAGACAGGGAGACAGACAGGCAGACAGGGAGCCAGGAAGACAGGGAGACAGGGAGACAGACAGACAGACAGACAGACAGACAGGGAGACAGACAAAAAGGGGGACAGACAGGGAGATGACATAGACAGAGACAAACAGATAACGTATTCGGATTTAGTATTCGTGAAACTAAATATGTTTTTTCACGATACTACCGATGGCCATTATTTCATGATTTGTCGCACGGTGCTGGTGCACGGTGCCTCACCTGTTCCGTCAGCTTGGGGGGGCGTGGCATTAGGGAGCAGAGGAGGGGGAGGGTCCTCAGATCTGGAAGAGGACGAGAGAGAGACCATTACCACCATTAAGAGAGAGAGAGGAGGGGCAGGAGGAGGAGGAGGAGGGGGAGGAGGAGCAGTAGGAGGAGGAAGAGAAGGAGGAGGAGGAGGAAGAAGAGGAGGAGGAGGAGGAGGAAGAGAAGGAGGAGCAGGAGAAGGAAGAGGAGGAGGAGGAAGAGAAGGAGGAGCAGGAGGAAGAAGAGGAGGAGGAGGAAGAGAAGGAGGAGGAGGAGGAAGAAGAGGAGGAGGAGGAAGAGAAGGAGGAGGAAGAAGAGGAGGAGGAGGAAGAGAAGGAGGAGGAGGAGGAGGAAGAGAAGGAGGAGGAGCAGGAGCAGGAGGAGGAAGAGAAGGAGGAGGAGTAACAGGAGGAGGAGCAGAAGGAGAAAGAAGAGAAGGAGGAGGAGCAGGAGAAGGAAGAAGAAGAGAAGGAGGAGGAAGTGAAGGAGGAGGAAAAGTAACAGGAGGAGGAAGAGAAGGAGGAGGAGGAGTAACAGGAGGAGGAGGAGGAGGAGGAGCAGAAGGAGGGGGAGCAGGAGGAGGAGGACCTGGTCTTGATGAGCTGGTTTAGTCTGGTCTCGACGTCCAGCCTCTTGCAGCGCTCCTTCTCCACCTCCTGCTTCAGCGCCTCCACACCCGCCTCCTCCCTCAGCCTCCTCAACTCCTCCTCTGGAGAAACACACAATACACACAGTGAACACACGAGACACACATTGCACACGCAATACACACATTGTACTTACAATAATATACTAACGCTCCTCTTCGCCACTAGCTGCCACTAGTGAATGAGTGATTGATTTGGAACTTGGCCTTGGTTAGAGATCTGTAACGTCAATGTGTGCTCAAGGTGTGGTAGAGTTCAGCTAGTGCTAAGCATTATTACAGCTATGCTAGTGCGGCTACGCTAGCCAGGCTAGTGCCCCTAGCTAGAGGAGAGAGGAGGGATGAGAGAGGAGAGAGGGGAGGGGAGAGAGAGAGGGGAGGAGAGGAGAGGAGAGAGAAAGGGGAGAGGGGAGAGAAGAGAGAGGATGGGAGGGGAGAGGGAGGAGAGAGAGGAGGGGAGAGGACAGAGTTTGCTTCCCTTCTGCTCTCAGGATGGATGCAGATTGGACAGATGTTAATTCACACAGGAAGAATAACCAGATTAATATTTAATGGGATGTTCTTCACAGCCGTAAACAGCCCCGGGAGGAGAGTTGGCCTCATAAGAACTCTCTGACCTAATAATGAATTAATTAATGAGTAATGAATGAATGGATGAATGGGGTCACGTCCCCAGAAAAGTGGAGACCTGCTGCTGAGTTCCTCATCAGAAAAAAAGGAAGTGATACTACCAAGACAGGAAGTGGAACTACTTACCCAGGAAGTGCTTCTCCAGCAGGGCTATCTCCAGGTGACCCTTGACTTCTGTGAGGCGGTCAGCCTCCAACCTCTGGAAGTCCTGGACCTCTGCGGCCATCGCACCAGCACCAGCCTGAACACACACACACGCACACGCACGTGCACAAACACACACACACACACACACACACAGCTTTGTAACAGGCTGCTCAGCTAATCAGAACCGAGCTGCAATGTGTAAACATAACTCTGAAAAGGAGAAGCTCTTCTAAGATGGATCCCAAGAGATTAACAGGAAATACAGAAACACAAAGACTACAGTCTACTGACAACCAAAGCACTGTAGTGCAGGGGTGCCCAACCTTTTTTGACCCAAGATCTACTTTTCAAGTAACCAACCTCCCGAGATCTTCCAGCCTCAGCATTGCAAACCTACCTTCAAGCGGGGGGGGGGGGGGGGACGACGACTACTGTTCACGACTTTCAACTGCTGTTGACAGCGCATGCGCTACCGTGCGTATATGTCCCGCGCAAATTTTATTTTATTAATTATTTTTTTTTATTTTTTATTTTTTCTTCTTCACCCTCGCGGTCAACTTGGGATCTGTCGGCGGTCTACTGGTAGACCGCGATCGACTGGTTGGGCACCCCTGCTGTAGTGGGTACCTAGTACACAGTGCACATATACCTAGTACACAGTACAACTAGAACACCTTGGAAACATTAAACCTAGTACACACTCCAGTGTACCTAGTATACAGTACTGTGTCCCACCTGGGCGTCGGTCAGGGGGGGCGTGTCTGAGTCCAGCAGGTCCTCAGGGTCCCGGGTGGGGGAGCCGGTCCGTGCCGGGTCGTCCCCACACTCGTTGTCCGAGGTGCTGGGGGACTGGTCCAGGTCCAGGTCCAGGGAGTCGTCCCTCCGGTGGCCCCGGAACCGGATCTTCTTATCCAGCCGTTTCAGCATGGTGGTGGTGGAGGAATCCTCAACACCTGGACATGCTACACCACCTGCAGACACAATACACCATCACCTCAATACACTATCACCACCTGGACAAACACCATCAACACAATACACCATCACCACAATACACCATCATCACAATACACCATCACCACAATACACCCTCACCACAATACACTCTCTCCACAATACACCCTCACCACAATACACCCTCACCACAATACACCCTCACCACAATACACCATCACCACAATACACTGTCACCACAATACACCCTCACCACAATACACTGTCACCACAATACACCCTCACCACAATACACTGTCACCACAATACACCCTCACCACAATACACCCTCACCACAATACACTGTCACCACAATACACCCTCACCACAATACACCCTCACCACAATACACCCTCACCACAATACACCCTCACCACAATACACCCTCACCACAATACACCCTCACCACAATACACCCTCACCACAATACACCCTCACCACAATACACCCTCACCACAATACACTGTCACCACAATACACCCTCACCACAATACACCCTCACCACAATACACCGTCACCACCTGCAGTAATGACCTACATTCTTAATATTCCATAATAAATCCTACCTAGCGTGGCACAGCATAATCATGTTGACATTATGTAATTATGTCATTATGTGAGAGCATATA
>NC_079420.1:11261047-11268547 GCF_026213295.1 Gadus chalcogrammus
GTAAACATGATCAGAAACTACTGCTAGCATGTCACAAGGTGTACTACAAGGTATACAACAGGTATACTACAAAGTGTACTACAAGGTATACTACAAGGTGTACTACAAGGTATACTACGTGTATACTACAAGGTATCCTAAAGGTGTACTACAGGTATTCCACAAGGAATACTACTACAGGTATACTACAAGACTAGTACAAGTCACAAGGTATACGACAAGGTATGCTATAAGATATACAAGTACAAGTCACATGGTATACTACAATGTGTACGACAAGGTATGCTATAAGGTATACAAGTACAAGTCACATGGTATATTACAAGGTGTACGACAAGGTATACTATAAGCTATACAAGGTATACTAGCACTAGTCGCATGGTATATTACAAGGTACAAGGAACACTAGTTCAAGGCACATGGTACATTACAAGCTACACTACAAGGTACACTAGTTCAAGTCACATGGTATATTACAAGGTACACTACAAGTTACACTAGTACAAGTCAAATGGTATGTTACAAGGTACACTACAAGGTACGCTAGTAGAAGTCACATGGTTTATTACAAGGTGTTTGACAAGGTATACTATAAGGTATACAAGTAGGGTGACCAGACGTCCTCTTTTTCCCGGACATGTCCTCTTTTCGAGACCTAAAAAATGCGTCCGGCAGGGATTCCAAAAACGTCCGGTATTTTGCCTCGTCGCAAAAAAAAAAAAGAAAATATATATTATTGTTATTATTATCTTTTTTTTTTTTTTTGCCTCGTCGCATATTTGTGTTTCTGGGTCTTTCACATAACCTACTAGTTATTACCATTATATGTGTCTATGGTTATTACGGCCTTCCAAGTTCTGGAAATGGAAGTACGTAGGCTTACGATACAAACCCCCCCCCCCCCCCCCCCCCCGTCAACAATCTTGTCCGGGGCGCAATTGGACCTAGGATCGCCACTGTCTGCAGCCATGCCTAAACGTAAATGTAAGTTCACGGACGAACTAAAGAAAAAATACCCATGTTTTCGCCCCCCCCCCCCCCCCCGCGACGAAGTGTCCTCTTTTTCACAAACTCAAATCTGGTCACCCTAATACAAGGTATACTAGTACAAGTTGCATGGTATATTACAAGGTACACTACAAGGTGTACTAGAACAAGTCACATGGTATACTACAAGGTATACTACAAAGTATACTATTAGAAGTCGCATGGCATACTACAGGTATACTACAGGTATGCTACAAGGTATACTTCTATACTAGGCTTGTGTCTGTAAATGTCTATTTTGTCCATTACAGTCATGGAACTGAGTCCTGTGTCTTTAAATAAACAAATACAAAATATTACAAACTTTTCTTGAAACGTTTTGTGTTTTGCTTGCAACCTACATGGTAATTCATAACATTATTCTAGGATGGGAGTGGTTTTATTTATAGAATTATTACTCCTTCGGCAGTAGGCTTTTATGATACTATACCTTACTATTAATACAGTGCAGGGTTATGGGAATATTGTGGAAATAAACCAACCTTGTTTTAAGGCAACATGTTCACACCAGTCAGCTGAGTCGTATGTATTATATTCCAATATTTGAAAAATACTATTTTCAGAAATTATAAATACATCTCAGAACGTTTTTTTTCTGGAACCAGGTTTTCCTTGTAGAACCATGTTGTCAGGATGAGTGGATCAATATAAATATTATTATAGTAATAATTACTAATGTTAGGCTGTGCTTAAAGAAGATTAAGCTGAGAAATATTATTAGGATGTATTCCAAACTCTAACACAGTCCCCATAAACATTTTAAGTTAAATTAATTCACATAATACATAAGTTACATGCATTATATATAATTTTTTATATGTGTAATATGTATCATGTTTAGCTTTCATGTAAGGCAGTTAGGTAGGCTTAGTATTAAAGTAGCATTATAATATAGTTTATTATATTGTAAATGAGTGAGGCGACCACTTGGTGAAGCCACTTTAGATACAGTTATCCCAGCACGATATCAACATGAACACATCAACTCCTAGCTGGTCACCATGTGGAGACAATGCTGGTGTGGTGGGTTCACCTGGTCATCCTGACGCGCCACACAGCACTCCTCTAGGTCCCCGGTCCTTTATGTTGGTTGTGAGAGAGAAGGCCCTAGCCCGGAGCCGGCCCCTGCCCCGGCCTCCGGGCCCCCTGCTGGCTCAGGCCTTTGGACAATGGGCCTTTGGGTGGGCAGGTGCTATAAAGAGGGTGGCCTCCCACAGGTAGTCAGTACAGCAGCACCAGCTACCGCGCTAACACACGCCAACATGAGCTCCAGTGGTATGAACATGATGGGAAGGGTAAGAACACACTCTCACACACCACACCTTTGCCTCAGATACCTCACTGTGTTAATTACCTACTATACCTCACTGTGTTGGTTAATTATATCTCCAATACCTCACTGTGTTGGTTAATTATATCTCCAATACCTCACTGTGTTGGTTAGTTAATTGCTCTAATACCTCGCTGTGTTGGTTCATTACCTTATACCTCACTATGTTGATTCATTATCTCCAATTTTAACTACGTTAATTAATATCTCACTATACCTCTAATACTAATATAACTACTATAATGATGACGATTCAGTGCGTGCCAGCTGTCAGCCCTAGAGCGCTGATATCTCCTTAACTCCACCGGACTCGACCAGGGAGGACTTGGCTCTCTGCCCTTAGACCCTCCTGTCCTCCTGTTCGGACATGGGGTGTAGCACTGCAGGGTGAAGCCCCCCTGGGTCACGCTCGGACCCCCGCGGTGCTCCGGTGCGAGCGTGCCCCCGTAGGGTCTGACCCCCCCCCCCCCCCCCCCTTGTTCTCTGCTGCTGACCAGCCCAGTGTTCCTCCTCTTCTCGTCTCCAGGTCACCTTCTACGAGGAGAAGAACTTCCAGGGCCGCTCCTATGAGTGCAGCAGCGACTGCGCTGACATGTCCTCCTACCTGAGCAGGTGCCACTCCTGCAGGGTGGAGCGCGGCTGCTTCATGGTCTACGACCGCTCCAACTACATGGGCAACCAGTTCTTCATGAAGAGGGGCGAGTACTCCGACTACATGAGCATGATGGGCATGAGCGACTGCATCAGGTCCGTCCGCATGATCCCCATGGTAAGCACAGCGCTAAGCTAACTGCATGATCCCCATGGTAAGAACAGCGCTAAGCTAACTGCATGATCCCCATGGTAAGCACAGCGCTAAGCTAACTGCATGATCCCCATGGTAAGGAGATCGCTAAGCTAACTTTGCTACATTCTATCCACCTAGCTAAGCTAACATTGCAACACTCCTCCTAGATATGCTAATGGTACAGTCTGTCCTCCTAGATAAGCTAATGCTACAGTCTGTCCCCCTAGCTAAGTTAGCTCCCATAGTGTCTCACAATGCTCCCCCCCCTCCAGCACCGCGGCCAGTACAGGATGAGGATCTACGAGAGGGACAACTTCGGCGGCCAGATGCACGAGATGATGGACGACTGCGATAATGTCATGGACCGCTACCGCATGTCCAACTGCATGTCCTGCAACGTGATGGACGGCCACTGGCTGATGTACGAGCAGCCCCAGTACAGGGGCAGGTGCATGTACATGAGGCCCGGAGAGTACAGGAACTTCATGAACCAAGGCATGAGCCAGGGCATGAGGTTCATGAGCATGAGGCGCATCAACGACTCCTACTACTAGACCAGCACACCTTCAATCTTCACTTATGCTGACTGAAGTCTGAAATAAAGGTTAAATGTTAACATGAAACAATGTGTTATGATGAGTTCCTTATTGAGACAAGGGGTTTTGGGGCGAGGGGTCAAGGTTAAGGGTTACATTTAAGGGTTAAGGTTCAGGTTCATGGGTCCAGGTTAAGGTTCTGGGTCATGGGTCTAGGTTATGGGTCTAGGTTAAGGGTCATGGGTCACTAATTCAAGACTAGTCTGAGTGAGCTAGACCTTTACCGGAAAGATTATCTAAACTAAATTATAATTTGCAAAATGGTGAATGCTCAGGTGTTTATTTAACGTTCGAAAATAGGATATCCAGTGTTTCTTTCACAAACAATAAATACGAAATGTTCTCTGTTGCGTAATCCAGAGATAAATACAGCAGAGGCCATGTTTCATAATACAGTTCAAACTCATACCCTGATGAGAAGCAAATAAAGGTCATAGCTAAGTGAAGTTATAGACTCTGACAGAGGAATATGACTTTGCATGTTGGGAAAGGTTACGCAAAATACTTTTATACAAAGACTACACTCCCTGTTTAAGCCATTCAACAGAGTTTGACCTCTGAAGGCTTTCTTACAGCCTTAAGAATTGGCAAACTTTACATAAAATACTATATGCAGCAATCATTTCAGCAATCATCATGTGATCATATTTTGACTTTTTTTTGCGGGAATACTGAAACATGTAATTAACATGAGATTATTGGAACACTTCTTTTCATTGAGCGACTCAAATCATTGTATATTATAAAAGTATAATGCAATAAGATACAATTCAAAATGGTGTAGAGGCTAGCTGACTAGCTCATATAAACATTTGATTTATGTAAATCATATCGGTAAAATGCAACCAAATTTTCCCTGAATAAACAATAATACAATTAAAATAAAAAAATGTATCAGATAATTATCAGTGCATATTTATAGGTTCTGAGTAACAAGTTAAACAATTGGCAATTATTGAAGTCTGACTAAATTTGTGACACTAATAAAATAGAAAATAGTTTCTGTATCCTTATGTGTCTTAATATTTCATTGTGTGTTATGGTTAATGTGGCCAATGAAATGTATGAAGTTTAATACTTATGATGAGAACGGAATTAAATGACCACAGATAGTACACAAATTCAAGCAAAAAGTGCCGCAAAATAGACAAAATAATATAAATTAACTAACTGGTACAAAATACAACAAAACACATTGTTTTGCTGGAAAAAAACCCTGATCATTAAATGTTGTAAAACAGTATAACAACGACTAAAGTATAAAAAATTAGTTATTTTATGTACAAAAACAACAGTAAAAAGGTAGTAAAAATATAAAAAATAAACTGTATCATGAAGGTAAATGAGGCCTTTAGTGAATCACTCTGTTGTGTTGGCGCAACATTCACCCGTTGAAAAGCTTTAACCCAGAGCCCATCCCACGCTAGCTCCCCCTAGAGGACAGGAGGTGCAACAGCATCGTCTTCAGAACAGTGTCCTTTGCTCCCTCTTAATATTCCACCAATCCTGGGGCTGCTGGAGGCAGACCACGCCCACGTCTCAGAAGAGCCACGCTAGGCACCTCCTTATGTTCACTAAGCGCCTGGTCTGGTGACAGAGAGGAACTCTGACTGATGGCTCAGACTCCCAGCCCACCAGGAGATCAGACCTCCAGGGACCAGACCGGGTCCTCCAGACCACCAGGAGATCAGACCTCCAGGGACCAGACAGGTTCCTCCAGCCCACCAGGAGATCAGACCTCCAGGGACCAGACAGGGTCCTCCAGCCGACCAGGAGATCAGACCTCCAGGGACCAGACAGGGTCCTCCAGGCCATCTCCTGCAGGTCAGATGTCCTTGAGGTCAGATTGAGGTTTCATTGCTGTCACTTTGAGAAGAAAGAAGAATATTAGTTAGTAGAACACAACAAAGACAGAATGGCATGTTTTCACAATGTGAATATATACAGTATAGATAACAAGCGAGAGAGACTCTGCCCGCTCAAACTCACTCTGAGTCCGAGTTCCGCTCCTTAGGGGTAACCGGGGAGACCCCGTTGGGATGGCGTTGCCGTGGGGACAGGGGGGGATGAGGGAGGAGGTTGCCTCCAGCGACCAGGCGAAGGCCTCTGAGGGTGGGGGAGGGGGGGGTGATGGAGAGGGAGGAGGAGTCGTGGAGCCGCTCCCTGAGGAGGTTCCTGTGGTTCTTGTCCGCCACCTCAGGGGGGTACGCTGTCTGCTTCTTCAGGATGCCTGGAGGAAGAGCCACACGTTCTACACCTCTAGGACTCGAATGCACCTGAACGCTGACGCTAAGATTAAACTGGAGAAAACTGCAGCAGTACAGTTTGGGCTACTAAAATACTACTTGTATTATAGTATTAGTAAGTATATAAGTATAGTATTATAATTCAAACTACTGACAGTGTTTTAAGGTAATGTTGTAAGGTAAGGCATTAAGTTTAGGTATTAAGTTAAGATGTATTTTATTTATTAGTTGCAAGAGTATTATAATTAAAACTAGTTAGAGTATAAAGATGAGTTATATGCGCACCAACAGGTGTGCAACCACACTTTTATTCTCCAACCCCGCCCCCTCAGGGGCAGGCTCACCTCGTCTCCTCTCCGATTGGTTGTCAGGGGAGCTGGGCAGGGACGAGTCTTTCCATACTCTCCCTGTCTCCACGGCAACCCTTGTCTCAACACGCAGCGTCTCCACCCTGCTGGACTCCTCCCCCTCGCTGGCGGTGGGCGGGTCTACTGGCCAGTAAGGCTCCTTCTGATTGGTGCGTAGCTTGCCTGTTTTAGAAGGTTGCATCGTGTATTGACTTTTCTGTCCGGGTACAGAGTAACTGAACACGTCAGATATGAACTGCGCTGTATGTGTCATGTAGTTAGCATGGTCGTAATGGCCTCGCAGTTTTACCTTTTGGCGAGCTAGCCTCAGGAGCCCTCCCGTTGTCATGGCGATGCTGTCTCCGTCGCCGCCGCTCCTCGTCACTTTCTGAGGAGCCGTAGGAGGCGTCGTCCAATGAGAGGTCGCTATCCGAGTCTGACTCTGTCCCAACAATATCAGGTCAGCATCAAGCTCACCCTCCAAAAGATGAAGCTAGCCTATCGCTAACAGAAACCGTCCAAACTCCAGATTCTCCAAATGTCCATGGTTACAACCCTAGTGGTGGTTAGCAGTGGTTAGTAACTGGTAGTGGTGGGTCATGTTTATGTAACAGAATTTACCGTCTCGTTTGGAACGCTTGTGTCCAATGTGGGAGGAGTCTCCGTCTCCATGGTAACCGATCTTGGCCGAGCCCGACGAAGTTCGCTTCACGTCCCTGGGCAGAGAGGTCAGAGGTCATTAGTGTCGGTGAACTACCTTTGTGAACAAAGTTGTGTCTTAAGGAGAGAGAAGAGAGGAGAGAGGAGAGGGGAGAGAGGAGAGAGAGGAGAGTGGAGAGAGGAGAGAGAGGAGAGAAAGGAGAGTGGAGAGAGAGGAGAGAGAGGAGAGGGGAGAGAGGAGAGAGAGGAGAGAGAGAGGAGAGAGAGGAGAGAGAGGAGAGAGAGGAGAGAGAGGAGAGAGAGGAAAGGGGAGAGAGGAGAGAGAGGAGAGAGAGAGGAGAGAGAGGAGAGAGAGGAGAGAGAGGAGAGAGAGGAGAGAGAGGAAAGGGGAGAGAGGAGAGAGAGGAGAGAGAGAGGAGAGAGAGGAGAGAGAGGAGAGAGAGGAAAGGGGAGAGAGGAGAGAGAGGAGAGAAATGAGAGAGAGGAG
>NC_079420.1:11273547-11366047 GCF_026213295.1 Gadus chalcogrammus
CCCCACAGCACCACCCGTCAACTACAACACCCCACAGCACCACCCGTCAACTACAACACCCCACAGCACCACCCGTCAACTACAACACCACCCCACAACAGCACCCATCAACTACAGCTCCACCCGTCAACTACAACACCCCATAGCACCCCCCGTCAACTACAGCACCACCCGTCAACTACAGCACCCCCCGTCAACTACAACACCACCCCACAACACCACCAATCAACTACAGCACCACCCTACAACAACATCCACAAACAACAGCACCACCCTACAACAACATCCACCAACAACAGCACCACACAACAACACCGCACGTCAACTACAGCACCAACCGTCAACTACAGCACCCCACTACAACACCACCCATCAACTACAACACCACCCGTCAACCACAATAACACCCGTCAACTACAACACTATAATATTACAGTATGTACATAACATTATACAACAGCAGTACATACGGGACAGGCTGTGGTATGTGCTCATTATACCACTGTTAAGGGGCGTTGTCCGGCCCCGACGCGCAGCGGAGGGCCGGCGACGCCCTTCACAGTGGCCGTTTTATTAAAGAATACAAAAAAATAGTCCCTCCTGGCTGCCTTCAAAATGCACGACGGTCGCTATGCAACACACTTTAGCGTCCCTCCGAGAGAAGGCTCCGATAGAGCGGTTCGCCGGCAATTTATCCTATGGAGCAGTTCACTCGCCGTGTGCCTAGGCTTTCGTTAGTCTCTCCATCGCCTTGCTCACTCCCGGAGTAACAACATTTACGCCCTCTCCATCATCCAACATATGTTTTACTTTGTAACTGTTTCTACTTCCAGGCGCAGAGTGATATGCAAACTTTCATAAAATGATCGGGCGTCATAGCAGTTATGTATACGTTCATTATACAGCAGTTAGGAACCAATCAGATCGCTGGATTTAGGCCCCCCGCTGTATAAAAAAGTACATCTAACAGTATATCACAGTATATAACAGTATACATACACATATATATATATTCCGGTGTATCTTACCCTACTGAGTGGTTCCAGGAGACACAGGTGGGTTTACTGCGGTCCTCAGAATAAAGAAGATGGAACCACAAGGTCACAGGCAGGCCAGAGGTCACCGCCAGGTCCGAGGTCACATCCAAGTCAGAGGGCACAGGCTGCACTTCCTTATAGACGGCTGTGGTCAACACTGCAGAGTTGATCACTGGTCTGGAGGGAAGTCTGGACACACACACACACACACACACACACACACACACACACACACACACACACACACACACACACACACACACACACACACACACACACACACACACACACACACACACACACACACTGTGAATACAGCAGGTTAAAGCACCAGCGTCGGTTGCTACTCTGGAGCCTTGCTCATGGGCTGTACCTCAGGCTCCGACGGTCGGGGTCGTAGCTCTCAGGCAGCAGGTCCCCCAGCGTCCTGAACACCATCACCACGGCAACAGCCAGGGGTCCATGCTTGTCGCCGTGACGACGCATCCTCCGGGCCGCGACGGCATGGGGTGAGGAGGGGCCTGTCTCTATGGAAACCAAACACAGATAAGGATGGATTTAGCATGAACATGAATGCTAGTATGAACTAGCACTTTGTAATAATAACTAGTAGTCAATATGAACTATATGAATAGTTTGTGGTATTAACTAGCAATGATCATGAAGTAGTTTTGTTTTAACTAGTAGTTAGTGATAGTAGGAGTTACACTAGTATAGGTTATGTATTTACCATTGTTTAGAATTAACTAATTTAGAGTTAGGGTTAACGAACATGGGGAGTGGGAGACTAACACTGGCTTAGGGTTAGGGTTAGTGAGGTCATCTGTGATGTCATCGTTCTCCGGTGACTCACCGAGAAACCTCCTGCCATCAGGCTCGGAGATGACATCATCAGGCTCGGAGATGACATCATTAGGCTGGGAGATGACATCACCATGCTGGGAGATTGCATCATCAATCTGGGAGATTACATCATCATACTGGGAGACGACATCATCGGGCTGAGAGATTACATCATCGGGTGGAGAGATGACATCATCGGGCTGAGAGATGACATCATCGGGTGGAAAGATGACATCATGGAGCTGGGAGGTGACATCATCAGTCTGTGAGATGACACCTTGGGGCTGAGAGGTGACATTAGGTTGAGAGGTGACATCATCAGGTTGAGAGGTGACATCATCAGGCTGGGAGATGACATCATCAGTCTGGGAGGTGACATCATGGGGCTTGGAGGGGGGCGTTGGGGGGGCTGGCTGGCGGAGGAGGTGGGGGAAGAGAGCGAAGGTCTGGAGGTCCCTGGGTGGGTCAGAGGAGGAGGAGGGGAGATACTCTAGAGAGAAAACTGATGGGGGAGATGAGAGAGGAGAGAGGAGGGGAGGGGAGAGGAGAGGAGAGAGGAGAAGAGTGTCAGAATTTATGTTGCTGTATTTCACCTCATTATTAATCTAAACATTGTCAAGTTTATCGTGGTCATATTTCTCACACACACACACACACACACACACACACACACACACACACACACACACACACACACAGACACACACACACACACACACACACACACACACACACACACACACACACACACACACACACACACAGACACAGTTGGGTACCAATGTTCTTGGAGCTGATGGTGACTGGCTTCATGTAGGTCCTCCTCGTGTTACGGGCCAGGTTCTGGGCGTACTCCTCGAAGCTTCTGAGGAGGAGCGCAGGGCCCGCCTCCTGCTCTTGGAGCTCCTCCCACTGCAAGGCGTGGCCCGGGTCCAAGATTGCCGCCGCCGCGTGTACCACGTTCTGGGGCACAGAGCATGGAGTGAGCAGGAGGAGTGAGCAGGTGGGGTGGAACAGAGGAGTGAGCAGGAGGAGTTAGAAGGAGGAGTGAGCAGGAGGAGTGAGCAGAGGAGTGAGCAGGAGGAGTGAGCAGAGCGAGTGGGAGGAGTGATCTGTGGTCACCTGGTGGAAGAGGATGTCTCGAGTGGCGGCCATGTTGAACCCCTGCTGCTGACTCTCAAACTGCAGCAGGAGGATAAGCAGCCGATAGGCTATCTTTATGTCGTTGCCATGGAGAGCCCTCGTCTGATTGATGGCCGTCCACAGCAGGCCGGCCAATCGCTGAGACGCCTCGCCGTTCATCAGCGACCCGTTGAGAAACAGCACCTCCGCCTGGACAAACACAATATATCATTGCTTAGGTAACACAACATACAACACCACTTTAGATAGTACAACATATAGCACCGCTTTAGGTAAAAGACCATACAACACTGCTTTAGGTAACACAACATATATCACTACTTTAGTTAACACAACATATAACACTACATGATCTAGACAAGACCAGACTACACAAGACCAGACCAGACCAGACCAGACCAGACAGACCAGACCAGACCAGAACAGACAGACCAGACCAGACCAGTCCAGACCAGTCCAGACCAGACCAGACCAGACCAGACCAGACCAGACCAGACCAGACCAGACAGACCAGACCAGACCAGAACAGACAGACCAGACCAGACCAGTCCAGACCAGTCCAGACCAGACCAGACCAGACCAGACCAGACCAGAACAGACAGACCAGACCAGACTAGTCCAGACCAGATCCCACCTGTTTCGTGAGCTGGGTGAAGGCGGTGGAGGTGCAGTTGATCAGGCTGGGGGGCCGCCAGCCGTCCTTCTCCCCACAGTGACGTAGCGCCGCCCCTGGACAGAGACACCGTCAGAGAGACACCGTCAGAGAGACACCGTCAGAGGAGACACCTAGCATTGTGTAGCATCTTATCCTAGATATCTGTTTTGTCTACAGGGAATGGGTTAACCTAGAGATTGTTATTGCTTGGCACTTGGTTCTATGAACATTCAAACTGTACCGACAGAGATATATTGTTGTTACATGAGGATCCTCAGTGTTTCTGTTACCTGTGGATCCTCAGTGTTTCTGTTACCTGTGGATCCTCAGTGTTTCTGTTACCTGTGGATCCTTTATGCGTAGTGTTTACCTGTGGATCCTTTGGGACACTCCACGGCGGCTGGCTGGCCGAAGCCAGTCCTGGGCCACCAGAGTCCGGCCTCGAAGGCTTTGGGGCAGCCCTCATACACCACTGGAACACAGAAAACATGCTAGATGTAGCTTTGTGCTAGGCTAGACTAACTAGAGTGGCACTATGCTAACTAGCATGGCGCTATGCTAAATAGCACCTACGCTATGCCAACTAGCATGGCGCTAGGCTAACTACCATATCATCTTGTATATATGTGGCATAAGGCTAGGTCAACTAAAATGGCACTAGGCTATGTTGTATGTTTGTAGCATGGTACTTGGCTAACTGGCATGGAGCAAGGCTAACTAGAATGGAACGAGGCCAGCTAGCATGACGATAGGCCAGCTGGCATGACGATAGGCTAACTAGCATGGCGCGAGGCTAACTATCATGACGATAGGCTAACTGGCATGGCGTGAGGCTAACTAGCATGGCGCGGGCTGTGAGGGGTGGGGTCTGACCGGTGCATCCGCTGGTGGTGACCTCGGCGTGGGGGTTGTCACAGCGGTTACACTGACGCCCGGTGACCCCCGGCCTGCAGGGACACTGGCCGCTCAGCGGGGCGCAGGACCGCGACTCAGACCCCAGCTGGAAGCACGCACAGGGGAGGCAGGAGGGAGAGCCACTGGGCTGGAAGTGGTTGTCCTGGAAGAGCAGAGTAGAGGAGGAGAGGAGAGGGGAGAGGGAGAGGGGGTAAGAGGAGAGGAGAGGAGAGGGAGAGAGGAGAGGAGAGGGGAGGAGGGGGAGAGAGGAGAGGAGAGGGAGAGAGGAGGAGAGGAGAGGAGAGGGGAGAGGGAGAGAGAGGAGAGGAGAGGAGAGGAGAGGAGAGGAGAGGAGAGGAGAGGAGAGGAGAGGAGAGGAGAGGAGAGGAGAGGAGAGGAGAGGGAGAGAGGAGGAGAAAGGAGAGAAGGAGTTGAGGAGGGGAGTTCTAGACGAGTACGGTAGCAGATCTTGGATGAATCAATTAGAGATTTTATGAAGGACTGAGTAAAGAAATTGATTCAACTAAGTGCAAATGATTTGTGAGGATATGCGCGTTTATGTGTGTGTGTGTCATTGCTTGTGTGTGTCAGTGTGTCTCAGTATTTTGTGTGTGTCAGCCTTTGTCAGTGTTTGTGTGTGTTTACACGCGTTAATCCTTGCCTTATCTCTGTGTGTCTGTGTGTATGTGTCTGTGCGTGTGCGTTCCTACCTTGCAGCGACACACCCCGGTGGTCTGGTTGCAGGCCCGGTGGAACCTCCTGCTGACATCACAGCTACAAGGACCACACACCTCCCCCCCCCACCAGCCCACCGCGCAGGGAGGCCCCGCCCTACACACACACACACACACACAAATTATTATACACACACGTGCCTATTAATACACAGACACACACACACACGTTACTATTTTTATATTACTATTACACACGGGAGAACTATAGTAGTAGCAGTATAGTAGTACCTGTGCTGGCAGTACTAGGTACTAGAGTAGTATAGTAGTACTACAGTAGTAGTATAGTAGTACAATAGCAGTACTAATAGTAGTACTATTGTAGTACCTGTTCTGGCAGTACTCCCCCTGGTACTATAGTAGTACTTTAGTAGTATAGTAGTACTATAGTAGTACTAGTACTAGTCGTAGTACCTGTGCTGGCAGTACTCCCCCAGGTACTATAGTATTATAGTAGTAGTAGTAGTATAGTAGTACTATAGTAGTACTAGTACTAGTCGTAGTACCTGTGCTGGCAGTACTCCCCCTGGTACTATAGTATTATAGTAGTAGTAGTATAGTAGTATTATAGTAGTACTAGTACTAGTCGTAGTACCTGTGCTGGCAGTACTCCCCCTGGTACTATAGTATTATAGTAGTACTATAGTAGTACTAGTACTAGTCGTAGTACCTGTGCTGGCAGTACTCCCCCTGGTACTATAGTATTATAGTAGTACTATAGTAGTACTAGTACTAGTCGTAGTACCTGTGCTGGCAGTACTCCCCCTGGTACCCGGGTCCACACACACAGCGGTACCCTGGGGGGTCGGGGGTTCGGACGCAGGACGACGTGTGTTGACACGGGTTCAGCGCACACACGTCCACGCACTCCGTCCCCAGGAACCCTACGGACAGGGGTCACATGTTAATAACATGTAGTACAATATATATAACACATATATAGAATAGTACAACATTAAAGGACAATTCCGGTATTTTGAACATTGAGCCCCCTTTCTGGTTTGTTTAGGATGAAATAGAGTGGGTGACACCGAAATTTGAACTATTAGTCCTTTCTCGGGTATTTGGCTCATTTTGAATCGCTCCTGCCTGCTTCACAATGGTTGTCTGTGTGCATACACAAACCTGTCAACCCAGCAACCCTAAACATTTGTTTTCAGAAATGTGCAAGCAACCGAGTGGTTAGTGGCATTCGTGAAGTTTAAAAAAAAATTATCGGCGCAATATATGGTTTCTGTCGTGTTTTATTGCACATTTATCGCCAGTTGATTTCAGTTGGTAGACTCATCACTGCACGTGGATATTACTCCGCCGAACCGGAAAGGTGGGCCGTTTACGTTGGTTTGAAGTCTTGTACCGTGAGCACCTCGGATTAGGGAAAATCACTGAAAATGGATAATGAAAGGTGGCTTCTGGAGGACGCACTCGATTTTGAGTTTGACGGCAGAGGATATCGTTTTGAACCAGAATTCACCCAAGAGGAGCTACGGGAGATGGAGGCTAGGGCTACGGAGGCGCCTGAAGCTCCGGCTGAAGCGGTCCCCAGGATCACGGGAAATTGGTTGTGTGCCTGTGGGAAGCGCAGGTAGATGACGACGGAAGTCGAAAGTAGGTGCTGCACGGAGTGGGACCTTGTGCGGAAGTTTATATGCGGTTGTGAGGTATCTGAAGAAATAGTTCCAATTAGCAACTAACACGGATGGAAACCATATATTGCGCCGATATATTTTTTTTAAACTTCACGAATGCCACTAACCACTCGGTTACTTGCACATTTTTGAAAACGAACGTTTAGGGTTGCTGGGTTGACAGGTTTGTGTATGCACACAGACAACCATTGTGAAGCAGGCAGGAGTGATTCAAAATGAGCCAAATACCCGAGAAAGGACTAATAGTTCAAATTTCGGTGTCACCCACTCTATTTCATCCTAAACAAACCAGAAAGGGGGCTCAATGTTAAAAAAATACCGGAATTATCCTTTAATAACATGTCAATAACATGTTATCCCGATGTTGACAGCCATGTAGACGTCATGACATAATTTATATAATAACATGTTTCATAACATGTTACAACATTTAACATGTTGTTTACATTTTAGTAACATCTCCACACTGTTAACATGGGCAGCTCTGAAACATGGTTTTGCTTTATGAAGTAATGTTATGTTATAACATGGCCTAGTGGTATGTTATAATGTTATAGTATAAGGTGAAACATGGATGTTGCGTTACCGTGGTTACAGGGGCAGCTGTGCGCGGCCCAGCGGTCGATGCAGCGGCTGTGGGCGGGGCAGGGGGCGGAGCTACAGTGGTCGGCGACGTCACAGCCTTCCTGGACCGGCCCCGCCCGCCTGGCCTCCAGCATGTTGACATTGGACAGGGTGGTGGGGGTCTCACCCATACGCACCCCCTACACACACACACAGACACACACAGGCACATTAGCACGCACACAGATGCTCACACACACACACACACACACACACACACACACGCACACACACACACACACACACACACACCGAGCACAACTTGAAGGTAACAACGGTGCCCGGGTCCTGGTCCGGGTCCTGGTCCGGGTGTGGACTCACCTGGATGCAGCCCGTCAGTCCGTTCACCACCCGTCCGTCTGAATCCAACAGACCTCCGACAAACAGAGTCCTGATCTCCAGACCGGGCAGCTGCCTCCCGACCTCCACCCGCCGCTGCAATGAGAGGGGCAGACACACACAACTGGTAAGGTGACCCCTTAACCAGACACACATCTGGTCAGGTGAGCCCCTTAACCAGACACCAGGTCAGGTGAGCCCCTTATCCAGACACACACCTGGTCAGGTGACCCCCTTGACGAGACACACACCTGGTGAGGTGACCCCCTTAACCAGACACACACCTGGTCAGGTGACCCCCTTGACGAGACACACACCTGGTGAGGTGACCCCCTTAACCAGACACACACCTTGTCAGGTGAGCCTTTTAACGAGACACAAACCAGGTCAGGTGAGCCCCTTAACCAGACACACACCTAGTCAGGGAAGGCCCTTAACCAGACAAACAGCTGGTTAGGTCTGCGTACCTGGAACATGCCGTAGTCCAAGGACACCTGGGCCAGGTAGGTGGTCTCCTTCCCCTCCCTCACGCTCCTCAGCTCCACCTGGAGGTGGTGCCACGCCCCGTCATCCACCCGAACCTCAGGGAACTCCACCACCCCCACCTCCACGGAGTCCTGGAACACCTGGAACCTCACACAGCTGTCCACCAGCTGGGGAAGAGGGGCCAGGCCACTTAACATCAAACCACTTTTCTATCTCCAGATGTTTAACTCCAGTTTTTTATTATCTAATTCCAGATGTTTATTATCTAACTCCAGATGTTTATAGTCTAACTCCAGTTTCACTCCAGGTGTGTCACTCCGGGTGTGTCACCCCAGATGTGTCACTCCAGGTGTGTCCGTACCAGCAGCTGCAGGGCGGAGGCCCCCCCGGCGGCGGTGTGGACCAGGGTCCCAGAGGGGCGGCGGGTCCGGAACATGAGGCCCAGGAACCAGGGGAGGGAGACGGTGACCCCGGGGTCCGCCCACCACAGCACCGCCCCCCCCGGAAAGGAGTGGGGGGAGGGCATGACTGGACACACACACACACACACACACACACACACACACACACACACACACACACACACACACACACACACACACACACACACACACACACACACACACACGTTAAGGAGGAAGCACCGGCCGGTGAAAACATGGTGGAAAGGGTAGACCCTCTCTGTCATCAGTTTGCTCCCTCCAAAATGGACCAATCACGGCAATGGTTGAACTCACTCATTCACTCTCACCCACACACACACACACACCCACACACCCACACCCACACACACACAGACACACACACAGCATTACCGTGCTGGCAGGTCTTGCCCCCGTAGCCGAGGGGGCAGTCGCACAGGAAGCCCCCCCACCTGCTGACACACGCCCCCCCGCTCTCACAAACCACCCCGGCACAGAAGTCCTGCAGCTCCGGACAGCCTGGAGGGGGGGGGAGATTATAGATTATATAAAATAGATCTAGACATTAAATATAGTGTATAGTATAATATAAATTATATTTGATATCGTATTGTGTAGATCATGTTAGAATGTATAAGGATGCATATTACATCATCTATAATCCGATATAGGTGATGTTATATTATGGTATTGGTCCCACCAGCAGTGCTGCCGTTGTTGGCGATGTAGGTTGCCATGTCGACGGGCTGGTGGTCGATGCTCAGGTCCCGCATGCAGCCCACGAAGTCCGACCTCTGGACTGGGAAGTCCTCGTCCAGGTCGGGAACCCCCCCCAGCAGCAGGGGGCCCGTGAGATCCAATGACCTGCAGGGGTACAGGGATATAGGGCTTAGACCCAACAACCTACTGCAGATAGAGTTAGGGCTTAGACCCAACAACCCACTGGAGCTAGAGAGTTAGGGCTTAGACCCAACAACCCACTGGAGCTAGAGAGTTAGGGCTTAGACCCAACAACCCACTGGAGCTAGAGAGTTAGGGCTTAGACCCAACAACCCACTGGAGCTAGAGAGTTAGGGCTTAGACCCAACAACCCACTGGAGCTAGAGAGTTAGGGCTTAGACCCAACAACCCACTGGAGCTAGAGAGTTAGGGCTTAGACCCAACAACCTACTGCAGATAGAGTTAGGGCTTAGAGAGAGAGAGATAGAGACAGAGACAGAAAGTGAGAGAGAGAGAGAGAGAGAGAGAGAGAGAGAGAGAGAGAGAGAGAGAGAGAGAGAGAGAGAGAGAGAGAGAGAGAGAGAGAGAGAGAGAGAGAGAGACGGACAGAGACAGACAGACAGACAGACAGACAGACAGACAGACAGACAGACAGACAGACAGACAGACAGACAGACAGAGACAGACAGACAGACAGACAGACAGACAGACAGACAGACAGACAGACAGACAGACAGACAGACAGACAGACAGACAGACAGACAGACAGAGAGAGACAGAGACAGAGACAGAGAGCGAGACAGACAGAGAGAGGCGGCCTTACTTCTTGGCTCCTCCCTGGGTTCCCTGAGCAGAGCAGGAGTAGTTTCCGATCTGGGCTCCGAAGCGAAGGGACACGTCAACATCACAATCGTCCACGGCAACCACAGCCACCTTCTCCCCTGACGGGCCGTGGGGCGTGCCCAGGTGGCCGATATTAGGCTGGAGGAGAGGGGAGAACCACACTCTAAAAATAACCATCTAGAACCAACATAGAACCATCTCCAATACCTAGAACCTCTGGAACCTAGAGACACCTAGAACCTCTGGAACACCTAGAACCTAGAAACATCTGGAACATAGAGACATCTAGAACATAGCAACACCTAGAACCTCTTGAACCTAGAGACATCTAGAACATAGCAACACCTAGGACCTCAAGAACCTAGAGACACCTAGAACCTCTGTAACACCAAGAACCTAGAAACATCTGGAACATTGAGACATCTAGAACATAGCAACAGCTAGGACCTCTGGAACCTAGATACACCTAGAATATAGCAACACCTAGAACAGATAGAACAGATAAAATGTTTACAAACATTTAGTTAAAAAAGATGATCTTCATATTAGGCCTCATTAGTGGTTCTGTATTTTATTATTCTGTTTTATCGGTTTTAGTTCTCAGTGAAGGAAATTATAAAATGCTGGTAAAGAAGCAATTTAAATAAGGTAAATATCATAATTATTATTTCATCTCGTCCCCACCAAACAAGGTCAAGACACAAGCTTCCAGAGTCCCAACGGCAGGTTCCAGCGTGTCTGTTGCCATAGCAACCGGTGGCATCGCTGACCTTCAGACAAAGACCTCCCACCCCGAGGTGGTTAGCATTGTTGTTGTTCATGACACCATTACCCCGACCTAGTTACGCCCCACGCTGTGTGTGTGAATGTGTGTGTGTGTGTGTGTGTGTGTGTGTGTGTGTGTGTGTGTGTGTGTGTGTGTGTGTGTGTGTGTGTGTGTGTGTGTGTGTGTGTGTGTGCGCCTGCGTAGCGGCTTGTTTGTTCAAAATCTGTTAAATAATTATTCATTATTAAGTGGATGATTCAACATGAATAAGAAAATTCAGTGTAACCTTACTGGCTTGTTCGTGTATAAAGCAGCCAATCAACTCTCCACCCAGACGAAACTCCCCCCCTCTGAGTGCATTAGACTACGACTCCACCAACCACAGGAGGGATAAATACCCTGCGGGGTGATTGACAGGAAAAACAGCCTACCTTGTTATAGTACCGGAGATGAACTGAATGCCATTGGCCATCGCTGAGCCCGCCCTCCACAAACGGAGACACAACTGTCTTTGTGTCGCCTGGAAGAGAAACGCTTTTACAACAACAACCGCTATGGCTCAGAGGAACACAGGGAGGCTCCTTTAAAGCTGCATAGTTGGGAGGGGCTAGTTTACCTGTTGTGAAAGTGGGAGGGGCTTGTTTACCTGTTGTGAAAGTGGGAGGGGCTTGTTTACGTGTGGTGATGGTGGGAGGGGCTTGTTTACCTGTTGTGATTGTGGGAGGGGCTTGTTTACCTGTCGTTCAGGTGGAAGGGGCTTGTTCACCTGCCGCTAGGGTGGAAGGGGCATGTTTACATGTCGTTAGATGGGCGGGCTTGTTTACCTGTTGTGAAGATGGGAGGGGCTTGTTTACCTGGCGTTAAGCCGGGCGGGGCTTGTTTACCAGTTGTGGTTGTGGGAGGGACTTGTTTACCGGTTGCTAAGGTGGGCAGGGCTTGTTTACCTGTGCAGAAGGTGAGCTGCACCTGCTCGTCCACCAGCTCCAGAGCGATGAAGTCGTGTTTCTGGTTGAAGCGTCCGTTGTACAGCAGCAGCCCACTGCGCTCTCTGGTCGCAAAGCTGCACCACAAACAACGACAACAACAACAACAATACATTATGAACACACTGATCCACACCTCAGACCGTCCACCAGGGAGCGGCAGCAGCTCTATTGATTCATGTTTATTGTGTCATCACAGCTCATTTGAACAGACAGAGGTCACTGCTGCAGCTGCCGCTCTCTGGGATCAGGGCAACAAATCGCTTGACCTGAAATTCCTCCACCTCTTTATAACGGAAATTAGAGAGAAGGGGAGGGAGGGAGAGAAGTAGGGATGGGGGGAGGGAAGTGGGAGATTGAGAGGAGGGAAGGAGGGAGAGAGGGAGGGAGGGAAGTGTGAGGGTGAGAGGAGGCAGGTCTGAGGGAGGAGGGAGGGAGGTGGGTGAGAGGGAGGTAGGAGGGAGGTCTGCAGCGGAGAGAGAGGGAGGTAGGAGGGTGAGAAGAGGGAGGTCTGTAGGGGGGGGGAGGGAGGGAGGTGGGAGGTTGAGAGAGGGGGGAGGGTGAAAAGAGGGAGGTCTGTGGGGGGAGGGAGGGAGGGAGGTGGGAGGGAGGGAGGAGGGAGGGAGGGAGGAGGGAGGGTTTGAGGGAGGGTTTGAGGGAGGGAGGAGGGATGGTGAGAGGAGGGAGGAGGGAGGAGGGAGGGAGGAGGCGGGAGGCTGTGTGACACGCGGCGGTGGGGTTCAGATCCCAGGTGGGTCGTGGGCAAGTCTGCAGGAAACATCTCTGAGCAAAACCAACACCTGTTTCCTCCCCCCTGACCCCCGACCCCCTCCCCCACCGGCCGTTGTCAAGGTAACGTGACGAGAGTAAAATATGGGAGATTTATGAGTTTGATCATCATAGGTGAAAACCTTGTGGAAAAGTCCTCGTAGAAATGCGTCAACAGAGACATCGAGGTCAGCTGTAAAGGCTGAGGGTTCACTACACACATTACTACATGTTAGAGGCTGAGGAGTAGGTATAATGTACACATTACTACATGGTAGAGGCTGAGGAGTATAATGTACACATTACTACATGTTAGAGGCTGAGGAGTATAATGTACACATTACTACATGTTAGAGGCTGAGGAGTAGGTATAATGTACACATTACTACATGATAGAGGCTAAGGAGTATAATGTACACATTACTACATGGTAGAGGCTGAGGAGTATAATGTACACTTTACTACATGTTAGAGGCTAAGGAGTATAATGTACACATTACTACATGGTAGAGGCTGAGGAGTATAATGTACACATTACTACATGTTAGAGGCTAAGGAGTATAATGTACACATTACTACATGTTAGAGGCTTAGGGTTTAATACATGACCACATGCCCATCGTAAAGTAAGGTTCAATCACACAATATATATATAAAGTGTGTCCCCATAACTGGAGCGTTATCGTAAGGACAGGAGTCGAGGTTGATGACTGCTTCCTGTGGGGCCAGGGTACCTGACTCAGCACTAGTTAGCAGACAGGAAGTGACCTCACACAGCAGCTCTCTGCCACAACAGGCCACACCAATAGATGCTCCGAAGGCATTCAGGCCCCCATTCCTGCTCACTGCAGATATTGGACCGTAAGATCAGGAATAATACCGGAGTACTGGGAGGTACCTGGTCTGTACCATCGGGAATACTAAGATACCTAAGGAATACTGTGAAGTATCAGGAATATGTAAGGAATAAACCAGGTTATGATGACCACCAGGGTTGGCCGGTGTTGAATATATAAAAACGTTATACCTCAAAACATCAAGGTTCACGGTTCAGCCGTAAAAATAAAGCAACTGGTTCATGAAGTGAGAGCTCAGCTCATAAGCTCTGATCCGAGCGCTCAGAGCTGCTACGCACTCTCCGGCCACAGGGGGGGGGGCATTCATCTGAAAACCCCATTTTCCAAATCCTGGTTTCAAACTAATAATCCATCAACCCAGAACAAGGGACCAGCCATGTTGGAGTAATACACCAGCATGAATTATGACCTCCATAAGCCTTTTATTCATAACTTTGCGTTAGAAGGCTAGACCTGTAAGCCCAGAGGAATGATCAAATCAGCATTATTTCCGTCTAGCCGTTGCCTCAGACGGATTCTGAAAAGTGGCCACTTAAAGCGCTTTATAATACTGCCTCACATTCACCCATTCATGCACACATTCACACACCGACGGCGGTGTCAGCCACACAGGGCGACAGCCAGCTCGTCGGAGCTGTCAGGGTGAGGTGTCTTGCTCAGGGACACCTCGACACTCGGCTAGGAGGAGCCGGGGATCGAACCAGCAACCTTCTGGTTACCAGCCGACCCGCTCTATCTCCTGAGCCCTGCAGCTTTGGGTCAGGATGGGAGGGTAGAGGTCGGAGGTCAGGTCCTACCTTAAGCTCAGCGTGAAGTGGAACCTCTGGCGGAGGCCGGAGAAGGTGACGAAGGAGCGGCCGGGGAAGCTGCGGGCGGCGAGGCGACAGAAGGGCGGGAGGTAGGGGCCGGGGGGGCAGCGGCACACGAAGCCCCCCACCAGCAGGTCCACACAGGTCCCCCCGCTACCACACGCCCCCGCGGCACAGCGGCCCCCAAGGGAGTCCACCTCGCAGCGCAGCCCTAAACAAACCACAGTTACCCACTACTGTACCCTACTGTATCCTACTGTACTGTACCCTACTGTATACTACTGTACTTTATCCTACTGTACTCTACTGTACTGTACCCTACTGTATTCTACTGTACCCTACTGTATCCTACTGTACTGTAACCTACTGTATTCTACCGTACCCTACTGTATTCTACTGTACCCTACTGTATCCTACTGTACTGTACTCTACCGTACCCTACTGTACTGTATCCTACTGTACTCTACTGTACCCTACTGTATTCTACTGTACCCTACCGTACCCTACTGTATTCTACTGTACTGTGCACTACTGTATTCTACTGTACTGTGCACTACTGAACTGTACTGTATTCAATTCTACCCTACTGTAGTCTACTCTACTGTAGTCTACTGTACTCTAAAGCAGAGACCAGACTGTTATTCTATACTCTACTCTACTGTACTCTCCAGGTGTGTGCAGATGTGACTCACCTGTGCGGTCGGCAGGGCACAGGCAGGTGTAGCCCCCCTCGCGGTGGCGGCAGCGGGCCGGGGGCTGGCAGGGCGAGGAGAAGCAGAGGTCCAGCTCCGTCTCACAGTAGTCCCCCGTGAAGCCGGGGGGGCAACGGCACCGCAGGCCGGCCACGGGCCGCACCGAGTGGAACATCACCCCGCCGCCCCCGGCCCCAGCCCCGCCCACCTCGAAGCGCAGGGCGGAGCTCTGGAAGCGCAGCACCGACACACACAGCATGTAGTTGTCGCAGGGCTCGCGCAGACACACGTTGTCGTCCCAGGGCAGGACGCTCAGCGCGGCCAGGCGCCCCAGCAGGGTGCGGTTCAGGTACAGCAGCTCCCTCAGCGTCGCCGCGGGGACCCATTCCCCGCCCCCCGGCACCCCCGCCCCCCGGGGGAGGGGCCGCAGGGCGGAGAGGGACACGTTGAGGACCGCGCCCTCGGCGTCGTCCTGCACGCTGAACACCGAGACGGCGTGGGGGGGCGTGGCCAGGACGGTCGCCACGGCGGCGGTGAAGCGAGCGAGGAGGGGCGGGGACAGGAAGCGGTCCTGGGTCATGTGGTCCAGGCGCAGCGTGATGCTGCTGCTCAGCATCTCGTCCGTCACCACGGCGACGCGGAGCACGCAGTGGGCGGACACCCGGTGCACGCCATCTGTAACCGTGACAACATCCTGTTCACTATGATGGAGAAGACGTGTCTCTGGGCACCAATGAGGATTCCCCACCAGGTCTGAGTGGGCGGGGCATAACCTTCTGACCAATGAGAACAATGCAGTAGGCAGTAGACAGCCCGCTGATAACTGACACTTGTTAACTATTGATAGCTTTTAGCTCATTTTAAGGATCACGGTTAGTAATTTGTGTGTTGTTAGCTAGTTGTTAGCTCATTGTTGGCTAGATGTTTGGATCATAGTTAGCTAGTTTTAAGCTTATCCTTAGCTCATGGGTGGCTAGCCGTAAGCTCATAGTTAGCAACAAATATAGCTAATTGTCAATGAGCTTTTAGGTAATATTTAGTTGGTAGCCAGCTAGCTAGCTCTGATGTGTAGCTCTGCGGTGGGGGGGGGGGGGGCTGTAATCAACAGACAAAGATGAGCTTTCCACCCTGTTACACTGTCCTCATACTGTCGCACACACACACACACACACACACACACACACACACACACACACACACACACACACACACACACACACACACACACACACACACACACACACACACACAGCTTTTCTTATGAAGGGTTTAGAATACATTATTCAAGCTCACTCAAAACGCAGCAGGACATTAACATGAAACTGAATATAAATGTATACAATATAAACCTCTAACTGCTTACAAGTGTAGTCTCTCTCCCACCCTCTCTCCCTCCCCCCCTCTCCCCACCCCCCCTCCCTCTCTCCCTCTCTCTCTCGCTCCCCCTCTCTCTCCTCACCACAGGTCATGTGATCAGAGTAATTTCTTGTGAGAACATTGATATGTTTCAGTAGGAGAGGTGGAGGTGGAGGAGGAGGGAGAGGTGGAGGAGATGAGAGGAGAGATGGAGGAGAGGTGCAGGTGGGAGAGGAGGGGTGGAGGGGAGATGGAGGAGAGGAGGAGGACCTCAGAGCAGATCTTTATGACGTCAGGGTGTGATGGCTCAGCCTCAGATTCCTGGCGTGTTTCCCGCAGCAACCGGCTGATAAAGAGCTGTGGTCTGGAGCTTTAGAGCGGGACAATAGAGACTACACAATGGCACCGCCGCCCCCCCCCAGCCTACACCACCCTGCACCCCCACCCTACACCAGCAACCCCCCCAACCTACACCACCCCCACCCGACACCGGCAACCCCCCCCAGCCTACACCACCCTGCACCCCCACCCTACACCAGCAACCCCCCCCAACCTACACCACCCCCACCCGACACCATCTTACACCACCCCCCACCGTACACACCCTACACCAAAACACCATCCCACCCCACACAACACACCCCGACTCTACACCACCCTACAACACTCCACCCTACACCCCCACCCTACACCACCCTTCCCCCCCACCCTACACCACACCACACCACACCACCCTACACCCCCACCCTACACCCCCACCCTACACCACACCACACCACCCTACACCCCCACCCTACAACACACCACCCTACACCACACTTCACCCCCACCCTACACCACACCACCCTACACCCCCACCCTTCATCACACCACACCCCCACTCTACACCACATTACTCCATCCTACACCCCCACCCTGCACCACACCACACCAAATCACACCCCCACTCTACTCCACCCTACATCCCCACCTAACACCACACCACACCACCCTACATCCGCCCCCTACACCAACCGACACCCCCTCCCAACACCACACCACACACCACCCTACACCATCCCCACTCCACACCCCCACCCTACACCATCCCCTCCACCCTACACCACCCCAAACCCCCCCCCCCCACCCTACACCACAAACCACTACAATCCAAACGCTCCACCACCGTACCACTACAACCCCCCATGTTACTCTGACCTGACGGGGTTTGTAGCTCCATCACAATGCATTTGTGGGACATCTGCACAGGGACAAAAGCACCCCCAAAAAGTTCAGGCTACCCCCCACACACACACACACACACACACACACACACACACACACACACACACACACACACAGCTAAGAATGCACCAATATGCGTTTCTTGGCCCGTTGTCATGCCAACACCAAAGAAGTTGCCAAAGCTCCTCAGTGCTTAACCCCCCCCCCCCACACACACACTCACACACACAGATACACACTTACTCCCTCCCCCCCTCCCCCACCCCCCCCCCCCCCCCCCACACATACAGCAAGTCCTTTATTTTGGGTTCCAACAACCTCGTTCCCTCTAACTTGTAGAGAAGACAGACAGACAGACAGACAGACAGACAGACAGACAGACAGACAGACAGACAGACAGACAGACAGACAGACAGACAGACAGACAGACAGACAGACTTCTATGACCTATTCTTACATAACCTGACATCACTTCAACACCAGTTCCACTTGAGAAGGGATGAGCTCAGCTGGTTCAACTCAGACTCACTCTCTGACTGACTAAGTGAGTCAGTAGACTAACTGACTGACCAGATTCACTCACTCTCTGACTGAACAACTTACTGACTCACTAACAAACAAACTCGCTGCTTAACTGACTAAACAAACTCACTAACTAACAAACTAACTGTCTTAACTGAATAACTCTGCTAGTTTGGTGTTGGAGTTTTCCAACGGTCTTCCATTGTATTCGCTCTGAGAGAGGGATGATGAAAGCAATGTGGAAGTTCTTTGACTGATTAATGTGGAAGTTCTTTGACTGATTAAACTAGCAGCGTGACTCTTGTCTCTCTATGCTCTATAAGAAGCGTTAATGCTGCCAGGAGACACAATGAACGACCTCCTTCTAACCTCAAGTTATTTATCTGTTCAATTAAGTGCTTGTACTTTATGATGTCGGGACGGGCCCCACAGGCTGTCCTCTGGGGCCCCCGACAGGCCCGTCCTCAGGGGCCCCACAGACCTCGATCGTCTCTAACATCCACATGAAGAGCCCGTATCATAACCACACTAAGCGTATAGATATGGTGCACAAGAGACCGGCTCCTACCGCTGACGGACACCTCCATGCGGGCCTCCAGGGGGCGGTTGTTGTCCAGGTCCCGGCTGAGGCTCAGGTCTCCGCTGTCCCGGTCCAGCAGGAGCAACTGCAGCTCGTTGCCCTCGACGATGTCGTAGCGCAGCCGGTCCGAGACGTCGGGGTCGCGGGCGGGAACCCTCCCGATGACGCCGGCCGGGAACCCGCCGGGCCGGTCGCTCACGTAGTTGTTGAAGACGATCTGAAAGTCGCCGAGGACCGGCGGGTTGTCGTTGACGTCCTGCAGGCGGACGTGGACCACCGCGCGGCTGACCAGTGGCGCGGAGGTGGCCTGCACCACCAGGGTGTACTCGGCCCGGGCCTCGTAGTCCAGCTCGCTGAGGGCCACCAGGTCCCCGGTGAACACGTCCAGCTGGAACACCTCCTGCTGGTTCCCCTCCACGATCTGGAACAGGATCTGGGCGTTGGAGCCCTGGTCGGGGTCCGAGGCGGCCACGCGGCCCACCGTGGAGCCCACCGCGCTGTTCTCCGGCACGCTGAGCACCATCTCCTCCGTGAGGAACACCGGCGCGTTGTCGTTGACGTCCAGGACGGACAGCTGGACGTCCACCAGGGCCCTGAGCGGGGGCACGCCCCGGTCCAGGGCGAGGGCCCTCAGACTGTACACCGCCACGTTCTCCCGGTCCAGCTTGCGGGCCGTGCGGATGTTCCCGGAGTACGTCTCGATGAAGAAGTCTCCGTCCCCGTCGTCGCCGCCCTGGAAGGTGTAGCTGATCCTCCCGTTGGCGCCCGAGTCCCGGTCCACGGCCGAGACCTGGAGCACGCTGGTGTAGACGGGCGCGTCCTCCGGCACCGCGCCCTGGTACAGGTCCCGCAGGAACTGCGGCGCGTTGTCGTTGGCGTCCACCACGATGATCTCCACGTAGGCCGTGTCGGACTTCTGCGGGACGCCGTTGTCGCTGGCGATGACGGCGAGGGTGTAGGAGGCCTGGTCCTCGTAGTCCAGCTCCACCTGCGTGGTGATGGCGCCCGTGGCCGGGTGGATCCTGAACTGCGCCACGTTGTCCTCCATGACGTAGGTGATGCGGGCGTTCTCCCCCGTGTCCTCGTCCGTGGCGGCGATGACGACCACGGTGGCGCCCGCCGGCTGGTCCTCCCCCAGGGTCACCTGGTAGTTGGCGCTCTGGAAGACGGGCCGGTGCGTGTTGGCGTCCGTCACGTTGATGGTGACCTGCGTCGAGTCGGCCCGCGTGCCGTCGGAGGCCGCCACCGTCAGCACGTACTGCCGCTCCTGCTTGTAGTCCAGCGGCAGCGCCAGCGTCAGCAGCCCGCCCGCCGCCTGGCTGCTGATGGCGAAGCGGTTGCGCGTGTTGCCGCCGGTGATCTGGTAGCTGACCACGCTGTTGGCGTCGCGGTCCACGGCGCTGAGCGCCAGCACGCTGCCACCCACCGCCGCGTCCTCGCTCACCCTCAGCTCGTACTGCCGCCGGGGGAAGGTGGGCGTGTTGTCGTTGACGTCCAGCACCGTCACCGCCACGCTCGCCGCCGACGACAGGGCCGGCACGCCGCCGTCCACCGCCTCCACGCCGAAGGTGTAGAGCTCGACCGCCTCGCGGTCCAGCGCCGTGGCGACCGTGACCCAGCCCGTGCTGTTGTTGATGGCGAAGGGGAAGCCGGGCGCCGTGGCGGTGAGCCGGTACTCCAGCCGGCCGTTGGCGCCCGCGTCGGCGTCCATGGCCTGGATGTGGATGAGCGAGGCCCCCGCCGCCGCGCTCTCCGGCACCGAGGCCTGGAACGGCGTGCTGACGAACATGGGGGCGTTGTCGTTGGCGTCCAGGACCCTCACCACCACCAGGCCCGTGGCGTTGGCCCGCGGGGGCCGGCCCCCATCCTGCGCCCTGATGCGGAGGTGGTACTCCCTCACCGCCTCGTAGTCCAGGGGCCCGACCAGGTCGATGACCCCCGTGGGGCCGTGGATGTAGAACTGGCCTCTGACGTTGCCACTGACGATGCTGTAGTGGACCAGGCCGTTGGGCCCCTGGTCCGGGTCCGAGGCCTGGACCTGGACCACCCTGTTGGGGGCCGGGAGGTCCTCCGGGAGCCGGACCTCGTAGCGCCGCTCGCTGAACTGAGGCGCGTTGTCGTTCTCGTCCTCCACCGAGATGTGCACGGTTGCCGTGGCGCTGCGGGGCCCGGGGTCCCGGCCCTGGTCGTCGGCGCGGACGACCAGCTGGTACCGGGCCGTGGCCTCGCGGTCCGGCCGCGCTCGGGTCCGGACCACCCCGCTGCGGGGGTCCATCTCGAAGTCTGCGTTGTCTCCGTCGCCGTTGACGATGGTGTAGACCATGTTGGCGTTGGAGGGGGCGTCGCCGTCGGTGGCCCTGATGGTCAGCACCTCAAAGCCCGCCTCCACGTTCTCCCGGACGCTGACCCGGTACTGCGTGAGCTCGAAGGCGGGGGCGTGGTCGTTGGTGTCGCTGACCGTCACCGTGAGGTACGCCGTGCTCCGGCGTCGTGGGATCCCGTCGTCCGCGGCGACGACCTTAAAGACGTGCGTGTCTTTGCTCTCCCGGTCCAGGGGCCACAGGGTCACGACCCCGCCCGTGTCCGGGTCCATCTGGAAGAGGTCGTTGGACCGGCTGTCGAACAGAGCCTCCATGTGGTAGTGGACCCGCCCGGGGGGGCCCTGGTCGGGGTCCAGGGCCCGCAGTGTGATGACCCGGGTCCCCGCCGGCTCGTTCTCCGGGACCGACACGTGGTAGTTGGGCAGCTGGAACTGGGGGGCCGTGTTAGTGGCCCTCCGGCCCCGCCTGGCCCCCACGTTACCACCACCACCACAACCCGCCTGATGAGGGGGACAGCCGGGTCTGACCCCCCCACCGACCCCCCGGCGGCTCAGCTGAGGGTCCGGGCGCATTGTGAGACGCAGCCAGGAGTTCTTGAAGTTTGGCCCCCTGCAGAGCAGCAGCAGCTCCGCCCTCCCGTCGGACGGGACGCACGGCTCCAGTACACCGCCGGGGAGAAGGCGGGTCTCACGGCCCTCCACCTCGCATGATAAACCATGGAGGTTGCTGGTGGGGCGGAGGAAGAGGAACGGCGGTAAAGACTTTAGGATACTGTGGAACAAAACCTGCGTGGAGAGACAAGACGTCGGTAAAAGATCGGAGCGGAGGTCCAGTGACACGTCGGGCGAACTGCTCCTCTCGCGTCTGACGGGACACTTTGGCCCTCGTAGGACCGGGTCGAAGCGTATCGATACCCGATCAGCAGAAGTTATCGATCTGAGCCGCACGTAAAATGGAGCGGGGTTCCTGGGTAAAAATGAGCAGTTCAACTTCCCTGAGAGTCGGACGGCCCCGTCGAGTTCTCCGATGCTGATGAAGCGGCGCCAGTAGCTCGGGGTTCGAGTCCCGTCCAAAGCGTAGACCCACCCGGGTCCCAGCGAGGCGTTGACCAGCACGGACCAAGCGGGGAGCCGGTCCGCGTCCAGGTCGAGGTTAAAGCCTCCTGAATACAAGCCGAGGGAGAACAGGACCCAGAGCCGGAGCCACAAATTGAGAACATCCATGTTGTACCACCATGGTCCGCCGGGTCCTCACAGTCCGAGGAACCACCTGCTGTCCGGGGCAGCGTCCGTTCCCTTGCTAGGCATGGAGGCGTATGGACATCGACATCAACACACACACGCACGCACGCACAAACTTTATTTAAACTACTATTAAAATACAACCTCGGACTGTATCTGTTATAAGGACAATTATTACCAATAATTATAAAAACTAAATATTTTTTTATGGTTAATACAAAAATAAGTACAGAATACAGTATAGCTGAATATCAATGCCGACCCGAGAACTTTACATCATAAAAGACAACAACTTTACATCACAAAAGAGAAATTAAACGATCTCCACATAGCTTCTGAATAATTTTTTTGTGTAGTTTTGCCGTGACACGTCAGTGACCCATCAACTTCTTCTATCAACGGTGTTTCTTTAAAACTTAGGAAATTAATACATTTATAATGCCTTCAGTACAGGTGGAGGGCTCCCCCTGTTGACGGACTCTGGTACTGCATCCTTCAGTACAGGCAGAGGGCTCCCTCTGTGGACGGACTCTGGTACTGCGGCCGTCAGTATAGGTAAAAGGGTTCCCCCTTTGGACCATGGACCTATTATGAACGAACTCTGGTACTGCAACCTTCAGTACAGGTAGAGGGCTCCCCATGTTGACGGACTCTGGTTCTGCAGCCTTTAATACAGGCAGAGGGCTCCCCCTGTGGATGGAATCCGGTACTGCACTTAAACGTTGAAGGGATTCGAAGAGATATCTGTACATTGGCCTCTCAGGGTCTTACCCGGATGAGTTGTTTAATTCTAATTACCTCATAGTGGCAAACTCCTGGAGGCACTATATGGGATTCAGAATTTAACCATTAGTCTGAATCTGGGTAAGACAGGCAAATGCCAATATACAGATTTGTGTGCTTACACCCGTTGACCTGCACAGCTACATTAGCCTAGGTGCTCTTCATTTGAAAGGCACACACTTGGAATAACCTTCCAAAGAGTCCCAGTGTTTCCTGACTCATTCTGCAGGTCAATACTTGCAGGTCTTTGGATGCGTGCAAAAAATATATAACCTCACGCTGTAATCTGCCGTTAAATTAAAGACACTTTATTTATTCAGAACATACAGTAGAAGACACAAGAACACAATTAATTTAGAGTAAAGTTTAAGAATCCAGTTCTTTCTAGAACAACATTCCTGGAACTACGAACATTAGATCCTGACCCGAACATCTTTAGAGCCATTCTTATTGTGAACATTAAAAGACTAAAAACTTCTTGACGGCTGGAGGGTGGGAACACCTCCTGAAGAGATCTGAGCCTGAACAGATTAGTGTTTATGTATTCTGTAGATATTCATGTTTTTCTTTTTCCTTTATTTATCAGATGTATGTTGAACCCACCATTTATTTGAGCTCCTTTTTATTTGTAATGCAATACAAATCTATAGGATGTGATTTGAAACAAACAACAAATACATTTCAGCAAAAGACAGCAGACCAGAGAGCTAGCTAGCATGCCTAGCTCTGACGGCTAGGTAGCAGCGCTAGCTCAGAAGGAGATGTTGACGAGGACTCCGGTGTTCCCCTGCTTCTCCTCTGGGCTCCATTTGATGAGCGGGGAACTCAGATCAATGAGCTGTGGAGCAGAACACAGAATAAACACTAACCCCAGGACACACTGACCCCAAGACACACGCCTTGCTCACCTGTCCTCCACAGGGCTTGGCGCTGTGGTTCCTGACGAGGTCGGGGGTGTTGGAGAGGTCAATGAGCAGCTTCTCATCCGGACGGCGGACCGGAGCCGGGACGTCCACCAGCGGGAACTGAAACACAAACCTACTGGTTATACTGGAGACACACACACACACACACACACACACCCCCACCCCCACCCCCACACCCACACACACCTCCATGAGTTCCTGGTTCTTGTTGTGCTGAGTGGTTGACAGCAGGTCCTCAACAGACTGGAGCTCCATCAGGTCGGCCTGGTTCTCCTTCTCTTTCTCTTCCTCCTCCTCCTCCTCCTCCTCCCCCTCCCCCTCCTCCTCTTTCTCCTTCTCCTTCTCCTTCTCCTCCTCTCTCTCCTGGTGCTTGTCCTCTTCCTCTTCCTCCTTCTCCTGGTTCTCCTTCTCCTCTCTCTGCTGGTTGGAGCCCTGGGTGGGGGGTGGTGGGCCAGGGGCCGTCTCCTCCTCCTCCTCCAGGGAGAAGGGCTGGATCTCCGAGGCGAAGACCTCCTCCTCCTCCTCCTCCTCTTCTTGCTCAGGGGCCCCTGGGGGAGCGCAGCTGGGAACGGACCAGTGAGACTGGTTAGTAATGTACTGGGAGAAAAACCTCCTCTCTCAGGACCCGTGGCCCTTTTCCTGTCTCCCACCAGTGGGTGACAGGGGGTGCTATCACCACTGGGTGCCATTACCAGTCGGCTCCTGCTAATGGGTGCTCCTACCTGGGGCGAGCGGGCTGTGCGGGGCGTGGCAGGCTGCGGGGGGTCATGGTGGGGAGGAAGGACAGTCTGCGGCCGCTGGGCGTGGGCAGGGCGGAGCGCTGGGGCCGCCACTGCTGCCCCGCCCCCCCGCAGGTGGAGGCAGGCGTGGAGGGAGGCTCTGCCCTCTGGGGGAGGCTGGAGGGACACAAGGTTAACACACCTGTGTACACACACACACACACACACACACACACACACACACACGAATCACGATACACCTGCGTGCACACGCATGCACACACACACATACACCCCAAACTCTCACCCGTCCAAACTGCAAGTGGTGACCAGTTTCTTTGGATTCTTGATGGATGGGGCATCTGGGGTCGATACACCTGGAAACAACAGAGATACTGAACACACCTGAACCAATTAAAGCATCTGAACCAATTAAAACACCTGAGACAATCCTCACACCTGGACCAATTAAAACACCTTGAACAATTAAAACACATGGACCAATCATCTTCACATGTTATGTTATTCACTTGGTGAATTCACCCCCTCACCCTCTGGGCCTGCGAGGCGTCTCAGCTGTGTGGGTGTGGGGGCCACGGGGACCACAGGGGCCCTGGGTTTGACCCTGGTACCCGGCTGCTGCTGGGGCCTGGAGGAGGCCTGGCTGGGCCTGGAGGAGGAGGCCTGGCTGGGCTTGGAGGAGGAGGCCTGGCTGAGCCTGGAGGAGGAGGCCTGGCTGGGCTTGGAGGAGGAGGCCAGGCTAGGCTTGGAGGAGGAGGCCAGGCTAAGTCTGGACGAGGGGGCCAGACTAGGTCTAGTGGAGGGGGCCAGGCTGGGCCTAGAGGAGGGGGCCAGGCTGGTTCTAGGGGAGGGGGCCTTCTCCATCAGCCTCTTGGCGGGGGTGAGGCTCAGCGGGGTGCCGGGCTCCGCACGCTTCACCGGGGTGGACCGCCCCCCCACGGAGGGGGGTCTGGCCCCCACCTCCGAGGGTCTCCTCAGGGTGGTGGAGAGGGACCGGCGGGCCCCTGCTGTGGTGGGGGCGGGGGCCGCTGGGGGCTCAGCAGCTTTCCCCAGCATCACGGAGCGCCGGGTCCTGGGTCCCCCCGGGCTGGGTTTCCCTACAAACACAACATCTTATGGTTGCTATGGTTTCCATGCCTGCTAGGACGAAGATCGACCCTATGTGGATGTACGATTGCGGTGAACTGGGCTGCTCCCAGTAGAACCAGTAGGAGACTTCTTTACCAGTGAGGGAGGCTGAGAGGCCGGAGGTCAGGGAGGAAGTGGAGGCGTGTCTCCTGGTCTCCACCCCCTTCCTGGTACTGGTGGGCGGGGCTTTGCCAGGGGGCGGGGCCCGGGCACGCCGCCCCTGCAGGCTGCTGTCCAGGCTGCAGTCACTGGTGTCCGAGGCCACGCTGGCCGTGTCCGAGAGCAGGTCCTCACAGGAGCCCGCCCTGCTGGAGCCCCGCCGCGGCCCCAGTGCACCCTAGGAACAGAGAGGGAGGCTTGTTGATGACTCTAGTTCGGTGGATCTCCAATGGGGGAACGCCTACCCCCAAGGGTACTGCAGGAGCACTGCAGGGGGTACTCAGAAAATATATAGTAAAAAAACAAAACAAAAAATAATTCACCCTTGGCAAGTTTCAATTCTGAAACAAAATACAATAGAAAATTGAGCAATCTGTGAGAAAGAGAGCACATCCAGAAACAACAAAATGTCGTCACTTTCAGGAAGAACATATTGTGATGGGTCAGCTCTACGTGCACTGACCCTCAGGGACCTATTAAAGAAAGGACAGCCGACTAAAACATGGCCGCCCATTCATTCCTATGAAAACTGCGCAATGGCGACGTCCCACGCCCTAGTGCATGACGTGCCGGATTCAGAAATACTCTTGTTTTCTAGCATTGTTAGCATTGTAGCATCATAAGGTGAGCGAGCACAGTCGCATTGTTTACCGACCATGGGAGTATAAGTTACTAACCCCCCCGATGATTCTCTATATGTCATCTTTAAATTACACTCCGCCTGCCATCTGGGCAACAATTAATATTTAACAATTATTATTTATATTATTATTTTAGATTAGTTTGTTCCTTTTTGACCTTAAAGAAAAACACCTTGAATATATTTTTTTTTGTATTTTAAAACCAAATCATAATTACGACTCGAGTCTAACACGAGAAGTTAACGGAGCCGTGCACTGAGCGCTGTTGGATGCCAGGCCGAAACAACATTTGTTTCACTACGACTCCTTTCAGCCACCCACCCCTCCTTCTCCTGCAAACAACTGCTAATAAAACGCTTGAGGAGGCATTTTGAAAAAGAGAAAACATTTTTTGCGGGGACACATTCCTGTTCCCCACTTGTATTGGAGTGAATGGCGATATCTACTTCCGGACCTCCATGAATTGAGGGACCCGTCCACAGCCCGCTTAAACAGCTGCCATACCAGGCTTGGCTGCTGAGCACTGGTGGATTGCGGAAGTATGCACTGCTCCTTGGGGCTTGGGTCACCTCTACCTTCTCTGACCCTCCCCTGGCGTTGTGCCAAGTTCCTCATTAAATTGTGAGTATTTGCAACCTTTTAATGTTTACACGTCCAATTAGAAGGCAAATACAATAAAATTATGTTAATTGTATACTTTTTTTCTCCCCAAAAATATTTGTGCCGGTGAAGGGGTACTAAACTGAAAACCCATCTTAGAGGGGATACACTGGTAGGAAAGCTTTGAGAACAACTTCTCTAGGTCATATAACCAGCAGGACCAGATGGCTCCGGGACGAAGAAGCAGAAGCAGTCCTACCTTCCCGGGGGGGGCGAAGCGGCCGGGGCGGTCGGCGGGCCCCGAGCGCTGGGGGCCGCTCAGGGTGCTGGGCGGCAGCGGCTTGTTGGGCAGCACCCCGAGGCCGGTCTTCCCCCTGAGGGACATCCGGGTCTGGGTCCTGGTCTGGGGGCCGGCCGGGCTGGCGGTGCTGAGCCGGGACCGGGGTCTAGTGGCCGGGGGGGCCAGCAGGCGGGTCTGCAGGGCGGGGGGCAGCAGCTTCAGGGGGCTGTCCCTCACGCAGAATGTCTCTCTCTTGATGGGGCTAAGGGCCGAGCTGGGGCGGGCAAGGCTCAGAAGACCCATCTTGTCCCGGGGGTCCTGGACAAACTGCTCCACGGGGGGGTCCAGGTGGGGGAGCGGGCTGCTCTGAAGGCTGCTCTCTCCTCCTCCCACCTCCTCCTGGTGCGGGCACTCTGCCAGCCTGCTGGCCAGGCTGTTGGCCTCCTGAGAGATTCTCTCGAAGCAATCCGTCAGCGAGGGGCTGAAGCTGGGCTCCTCTCCGCCAGACAGGGGGGGCTGGGACACCCCCAACCCCGCCACAAACACCCCGTCGTCCTCCTGCTCCTCCTCCCCCCTGGAGCTGCTTGGAGGAGACAGTTCAGAAGGATTAGGACAACTTCAGAGAAATGCAGGACCAGATTTAACGTTGTTGTGAAGGACAGCAGGTGAAGAACGGAGGGAGGAATTGAAGAGTACTGCGCCCTCATAGGCAGAACCATAAAAGACACCAGAGGAGAACAGTAGGTAGCCAAGCAACCTATCCAATGCAACAAATAATCAGTAATATATGGATCAAATATATGTCAATTTAGTATACACGTGAATAAAAGTTATACAAGTAATACGTGATTAAGTTATATATAAGCTAACCCTTTTAAATAAGTGATATGTAAACAGTAAGCCAGGCGATGAGCGTACCTGTCAGGGGAGAGCGACATGTCGAAGTCAAACTTCTCATCCGCCAAGGAATAATATTCATCTGGAATATAAAGAAGGCACACAGCAACACATTGACATGTCAGATTAGATGCTTTTCTATCCCATAATAACACCATCAAACAGCAGAAGGATTGTTGTGTTGTGCTTCTGTGCTCTGTGAAGTAAAAGTTCTTTACCAGCCTTAAGTACATCCATCCTCCATTCAGGGCTCAGCAGTCCAGATTCAACCTGAAAATTACTTTCATTATGATTAGATTATTCACCATAACTTTAACTATGAATACATTATTCACTCATCATTCATTCAATTCATATTCAACTGTGAATACATGATATGATTACATAGAGGAATTATGTGCAACAGTAAGACTATGTACCAGAGTGATTTTACCTTCAGGCTCAAGTTACTTTCTAATAAGTTGATAGTCAATAGTTGATAGTCAACAGTCATTGGTCAATAGTTGATAGTTAAGTTAAATTAAGCCTCAATCTTAGTTTTACGCATCGATCGGATAACGTGACCTAAAGATAAACAAGGCTAATCGATCTCTCTCTGCTCTCACACTTGATGAGACATTCTACACAATCAGCTGCTGAGGAACTAACCTGATGTTGTCGGTAATCTAGACGTAGAAGTTCTTTACTTCGACAGACTTCAGAATCCTCTGTGAAAACATGAAGAGTCAAACATTTCAAATTCTGCTTGTTCCGGATCAGCTGACAAGCTGCGCTCTCCGATTGGTTAAACTTTCGCCCCGGAAGTTCTGCTTCCGGAAGCGGTGGGGAATGTAGTTCAATCACTAATACAGCCGCAGCTTCGACTTCCTGTCTCCCGTAGACTTTCTGTCCTCTACTTCTTTTTTTTTTTTAATGAATTTATAAATGTTACGTATTCAACAATTTGTTTCGTAAAGCATTAATGTTATCATTAATAATTAATGACAAATAATGAATAGGACACCAGCCTTTGCAAATGGAGAAATATCAAACTCTAATTTCGCCTCAAATGAATCAAACCAAATAAAATTTGCTAAGGTAATCTAAATATCAGTTTTATTTTTCCCCAAAAAATCTGAAACTCAACAAATTTCAAAAAATCGCAACAACCACATACTGACGATATTAACATACAATATCAACGATATTAGCAAACGATATTAGCTCACAGAACTCACAACTCACATTATCCTACAAAATTGTGAAATAGTAAAAAACAAAATGAAATTACTTATTTTAACACTTGAAGACCATATTTGATGCATTACAAGGACACTTGTTGCATTATAACATGCATTTATAACAAGTTAAATTGCTTTGGCAATAGTCCTAACCCAGCGTTTGTAACTATGACGTTGTTAGTGATAAGTAACAGGTACTCTTGCAATGAAAACCACAACTATGCTTTAAAATGATGATGAATTAAAGGCAGTCCAGCTATTGTTACAAGCATTGTATCTCATTATAAATGTCCTTCTAATGCATTTAATTATGGCCTTTCTAGAACAGCTAAGCAGAACAAGATCTATGATATGGGAATCTATGATATGAGGACACATAAGTGGAATCTCTTTGAGTGAAACTATACTAAGTCTATCTCAGGTTATAACAAATCAAATTTCAATTTGAAAGGTCATTCTTTACAACAACTTGAAGAAGCACTTTCAGATATCTGCCACAAATGAGGGACGGTACGAAGAAAGACCTTTGGTAAGGATGGCCGGTTCATCTACAACAACAAGGACTCAGTTCTGCTGGCCCTAAAGCAGTTCAGCCAATCACACCTCACCTTGCTGTGTTCCTATAGCTATGGCTAGCACCAACAGCCTCGCTGTGTAAAGTGTTCCTATAGCTACTGCTAACACTAACAGACTCACGTTAGCTCTCTGCCGTTCTCGTGATATCATAACGTTCAGCGGGTCTGGCTAGTGAATCTAAACATTAAAAAAAACCTTGAACACAAAGTGACAGAAAGGTATAGGTAAGCCATACTGGTCGACATGTTTGTGAGTCTTTATTCAAATGTTTCGATCATCCAACCAGAGACTTCACTTGTTACTTTTACAAACACAAACATTAATTACGTCACCTGACTCTTGTTATTTAATTGATTGAGTATTTAATGGAGTCGCCATTGTTACCACGTCGCCACGGAGCCAACAGCGGGTGGTGGTGAGAGTCACCACTGGCGAGGAACTGAGAGGATGAGGAGGGATGAGGAAGGTTTAAGTTTCATGTTCTACCAACTAGGAGCGACCAGGGAGGTAGAACATTGTGGTTCTGATCTAAGATCAGATCTTTACTCTTTCAACGTCCTACGGAACATCTGGTTCCCAACTTCAATTTGTGTCTTCCTTCTTTTTCTCTAGCAGTGTATAAATAAATAAAATAATAAATAAAATAAATAAATACAACAATTACAATAAAGGAAAATAAAACATTTCTGTTTAAGGGTTCCTGTGTGCGAATTCCAACATTCCTTTTTAGACATTTTTCCCAAATTGGTTCTTTTACGGTAAATCCCTTTGGTGGTTAAGCATTTCCTGGTTCTTGTCTCCGCCCCCCCGGGCCCTAAGTCAATCAAAGTTTACGCTCAAACAGAACACACGAGAACAAACTCCCAACAAGGGTAAAAACAAACACAGTTTGGAGTCCTCCAATGGGAACAGTCCAAACGTCGAGGGGGCGTTCCTGTTGGCCGGCTCAGCATTGTCATCACTGACTCCGCCCCCATGTGGGCGGAGTTGGCTCCTCAGAGGGAGGTCTCCAGACTGTGGAGGGGGCTCCCGGGGCAGGGGGAGGGGCCTGAAGAGGAAGAATGGGGCGGGGCTCCTAGGTGCAGTGGGTGGATCCTCTCCAGGGCGTTGTTGTTGTTCTGATTGGGTGACGCAAGAGAATGGGGCGGGGCCACGGAGTTCCGCTTGGTGGGGGCGTCGTCGTCGTCGCCCACGTTATCGTCGATGAGCGGGATGTGGGGCTCCGAGTCCTCGATGCGGAACTCCGGGTGGGTCATGAAGTTGTGGATGGAGCTCCGCGACTCTGGCGTCTCCAGGCCCTCGTACGGGGACATGGTGTCCCGGAAGGCGTTCACCACCCGGATCTGAGGAGGAGCACACACCAGCCCTGAGACCTTCACACGCCTCCTAGACCTGCTGGAGACCGCCAGACCTCCACGCCCTTCACACAGCTCCTAGACCTTCACACAGCTCCTAGACCTGCTGGAGACCGCCAGACCTCCACGCCCTTCACACAGCTCCTAGACCTTCACACAGCTCCTAGACCTTCACACAGCTCCTAGACCTTCACACAGCTCCTAGACCTTCTGGAGACCTTCACACCTCCTCTTATGCCCGTTAGCTGGGAGGGGCTGGCTGGGGTTTAGCTCTGAGTTTTAGGTTCAAATTGGGTTTGATCCCAGAACTCTGAACTAAACCCCAGCCAGCCCCGCCCAGCTATGAGACCGGGACCAGGGAGAGGTCCAGGACCAAGGAGGATACTGGGACCAGGGAGATGACCCACCTGGGTCTGGATGCGGTTGAGGCCGCGGCACCAGAGCACCTGGCCCCGGCGGAGCTCCATCTCGGCGTGGTCGATCTCGTCCAGGTCGTCCATCTCGTCCAGCTCCTCCTCAGGGATCTCCTCCTGCTGCGTGCCGTGGCCAGCCGTCTTCAGGAACTTCAGACGGCTGGTGGGGATGGTGGACACCACCTGGGAGCCAATCACAACACTGCTGGTTAATACACACCGGCTGGGAGCCAATCACAACACTGCTGGTTAATACACACCGGCTGGGAGCCAATCACAACACTGCTGGTTAATACACATCGGCTGGGAGCCAATCACAACACTGCTGGTTAATACACATCGGCTGGGAGCCAATCACAACACTGCTGGTTAATACACATCGGCTGGGAGCCAATCACAACACTGCTGGTTAATACACACCGGCTGGGAGCCAGTCTCGGCGAACACACCTTTTCGATTTTGTTTTAAGTATATCGCAGACTTTATGACTAACTCACCTGTCATTTGAACTAGACTTATGACTAACTCACCTGTAATTTGAACTAGTACAAAACGACTACCTCACCTGTCATTTGAACTAGTATATAACGACCACTCACCTGTCCCCAAAGCAGCGATCCGAAGCCCAGGAAGACGCACCACAGCCACTGTTCCATGCTGAGACTCACACAGCTGAACGGCTTCCCCCCAAACTGCACGATAACGAACTGGAACGCATACATACCTTAGTAAGTGATCACTAAAGAGCTAGAGTCTGATACATACCATAGTTACTGATCACTAAAGACAGAGTCTGAAACATACCATAGTTACTGATCACTAAAGACTAGAGTCTGATTCATACAATAGTTATCGATCACTAAAGACTATAGTCTTATTCATACCATAGTTACTGATCGCGAAAGACCTAGAGTCTGATTCATACCATAGTTACTGATCACTTAAGGCTTCTGACCCATGCCATAGTTGCTCAGTTCACAGCATAGTTACTGATCACTACAGACCTAGAGTCTGATTCAAACGATAGTTGGAGATCAGCCGAACCTGATGCTTGACAGCCAATATCAACCTTACCATGGTTCAGGTAGTGCTCTAAACAGAGGGTTTACCTGGACGAATAAGCTAACACTCTAAACAGAGGGTTTACCTGGACGAAGAAGCTAACACTCTAAAAAGAGGGTTTACCTGGACGAAGAAGCTAACACTCTAAACAGAGGGTTTACCTGGATGACGAAAGTGCTGAGGACGATGCTGCAGAAGATGGGGTTGTTGAACACGCCGTCGAAGACGTTCCTCTCGCCGTGGATCTTCCTCGCGTTGATCTCGTTGAAGAGCTGCATGAGGACGAAGGTGTTGAAGACGATGGTGTAGTGCTCCGAGGGAGGGGCGTGGAGCGGGGCGTTGCGGCCGCAGTCGATGTCCAGCAGCCTTTCACCTGGACACGAGCAGAGGACAAGGTGGTGTACATTACCTGTTACAGATACAGGTGTGTTACCTGTTACAGATACAGGTGTGTTACCTGTTACAGATACAGGTGTGTTACCTGTTACAGATACAGGTGTGTTACCTGTTACAGATACAGGTGTGTTACCTGTTACAGATACAGGTGTGTTACCTGTTACAGATACAGGTGTGTTACCTGTTATATATAGAAGTGTGTTACCTGTTATAGATAGAGGTGTGTTACTTGTTACAGATACAGGTGTGTTACCTGTTACAGATACAGGTGTGTTACCTGTTATATATAGAAGTGTGTTACCTGTTATAGATAGAGGTGTGTTACTTGTTACAGATACAGGTGTGATACCTGTTATAGATAGAGGTGTGTTACCTGTTATAGATACAGGTGTGTTACCTGTTATAGATAGAGGTGTGTTACCTGTTATAGATACAGGTGTGTTACCTGTTATAGATACAGGTGTGTTACCTGTTACAGATACAGGTGTGCTACCTGTTACAGATACAGGTGTGTTACCTGGTATAGATAGAGGTGTGGTACCTGGTATAGATAGAGGTGTGTTACAGATACAGGTGTGTTGCCTGTTGCAGAGAGAGGTGTGTTACCTGTTACAGATACAGGTGTGTATCCTGCTAGAGGGCAATTTTTATTTTTTACATTTGACCTCTGATGCCAGCATTAGAAAGTTTGAATTTCCCCAAACAGTGAAAGGTTGTTTGTGATTCATCAGCAGGAAGAATCAGCGCTCTCCAGGCGGGTCTGGAGAGGCTGTTGAGGAGGGGGCGTCACCGGGGGGGGGGGGGGGGGGGTACCTGCAAACAGCAGGGTGAAGATGGTGATGAGCTGGTAGACCCCGTGACCCAGGATGTTCTTCATCATGGTCCTGGAGATCAGGGGCTTGTTCCGGCCATAGGGCTTCCTGAGCAGCAGGGCCTCGGTGGGTGGCTCCGTGGCCAGGGCCAGCGAGGCCAGCGTGTCCATGATGAGGTTCACCCACAGCATCTGAACCGCCTTCAGGGGGGAGTCCTGGGGAGAAGGGGGAGGAGGGCTTAGAGAGACGGACAGGCAGGAGAGACAGACGGAAAAGAGAGACGGACAGGGAGGAGAGACGGAAAGAAAGACAGACAGGAAAGACAGACAGACAGAGAGACAGACAGACATACAGACAGACAGACAGACCTGTGTGATGCAGGCTCCAGTGAAGGCAACGATGACCGCCACCACGTTGACGGTGAGCTGGAACTGAAGGAACTTGGAGATGCTGTCGTAGACGTTCCTCCCCCACATCACCGCCTTCACGATGCTTGAGAAGTTATCGTCTGTCAGGATGATGTCCGATGCCTCCTTGGCCACGTCAGTACCGGCTATACCCTGTAGGGGGAGACAGGGGTGACAGAGTCGGCACCGGCTATACCCTGTAGAGGTGACAGAGTCAGTACCGGCTATACCCTGCAGGGGGAGACGGGGGAGACAGGGTCAGTACCGGCTATACCCTGCAGGGGGAGACGGGGGAGACAGGGTCAGTACCGGCTATACCCTGCAGGGGGAGACGGGGGAGACAGGGTCAGTACCGGCTATACCCTGTAGGAGGAGACAGTGTGCGTGTGTGCGCGCATCAGTGGAGGAAGGAGGAAGATCCTCCTTAACATTGTTGAGAATAAAAAATGTAGATTGCCCAGACTACTAATGAATTAATGGCCTTAAATATGACTACTTTAATGCTTTTGTATATGTAATGTTCGTTTCCCTCAGTAAAGGGGCATTAGCATCTAGCATGATTTGTATCAATTCACATAATTATCCCTCCCTGCTATTTTGTAGTTCCCCAAAACACCCTGAAACATCTCGAGTCTCACATACTTATGCCACCATACGCCACTAACAGTGCAAGCAGGCCAATGGCAAACAAGCACACAGTCCTTCCTCCCTCACTTTAAAAACAACCAGCCTGCCACTGGTGTGCATGTATATATCTGCGTGCGTTTGTGTGTTTATGTGCGTCTGTGTGCTTGCGTCTGCATGTGTATGTGTGTGTGCATTTGTGTGTGTGTGCGTCTGTGTGCCTGTGGGTGTCTCTGTGTGTGTGTGTGGTGGCCCTTCTCCTGTCACAGCTCCCTTAGAGGGTTAGTTTGTTGCCGGGAGCAACAAGCTCCCTGCCTGTCTCCGGTCTGACGAGATATGCTGTTCCCATGTGACTGCTGGATTCATCATGTGACATCTGCTGTCATCTACTGACTTTTACCTCCGGCATGGGGGGGTAACAATGAGAGTGTCCCCTCAGAGTGTTACCTATTTTAAGCATATAAGCTGCCCCCACATAGCCACTAGGAAGCAGGATCGAACACACAAGCTGCATTACCCTCACATAGCCACTAGGAAGCAGGATCGAACACATAAGATGGAATAACTACTCCAGCCACAGATGGCAGCACCTTTAGACAGGTGAGGAGTGCGGGGAAATTACGTCACACCGCCCACTTCACATAGGCCACGCCCACTTGATAGAAACCAGCGCAGAGATCAGATTTAGGCCAGAACGAATAGGTAGCCCCACCGAGAGGACCGGGCCAAAGCCCGGGACTCGAAGTAGTGCACGATATTATTCTCATACGCCCTCATCCTCATCGTCATCCGCTTATCCGGGGTCGGGTCGCGGGGGGAGCAGCTCAAGCTCAACGCGCTCAACGCGCCTCCACCTGGACCTAGCCTAGCAACTACCTGGTCCTAGGCTAACCTAGCAGCTAGATACAATTCCCTCCCTTTTGCCTCATAGTTACCATACCGAAATAGGCCTACTTTAACAAATAAAGTGAGTTAAAAGCGACCAAGGATTGGACTACTTTCTTCAGAAAAAACGCAACAAGAGACAAGCAGGTCCCTCTGATGTCCCCTAAGAGACACACCTGTCTCATGAAGATAATCCTGTGCACACTTTAAAATAACCATGCTAATGCTAATATGCTGGCATGCTAGCGTGCTACCTCACTATTTAACTAACATGTAAACGTGTAAACATAACCTTTTACATTAGCTGCTAGGTTAGCCTAGGACCAGGTAGTTGCTAGGCTAGGTCCAGGTGGCTACTAGGCTGGGCTGGGCTAGTCTAGGCTAGGTCCAGGTGGCTGCTAGGCTAGGCTAGGCCAGGCTAGGTCTTACCATGGCGAATCCGACGTCAGCCTTCTTGAGGGCGGGGCCGTCGTTAGTCCCGTCCCCTGTCACCGCCACCACCTGCCGCTGCTCCAACACCGTGCTGTCGATGATGCCTGCAGGATGACATCACCATGATAAATCTAATCTAGATTTATCTGGGTTCTAGATGTATCTGTATATCTAGGTTCTAGGTGTGTCTTGGTTCTAGATGTATCTGTGTATCTAGGTTCTAGATGCATCTGTGTTTCTAGGATCTAGATGTATCTCTCTAGGGGAAGAGGAGGGACCAACCTTTCACCAGAGTGTGTTTGTCGGTGGGAGACGATCGAGCCAGGACTCTCAGCTTGGGCCAAACCTTATCGATACGCTCCTGCTCTATCTGAGAGAGAGAGAGAGAGAGATACGTGGCAGTGCTAATGCTTTTGTTTTGCCTTGCTCCTCTCCTTCAATGTCTCAATCACCTCCTGTAGGCGGAGCATTGTGGTTAAGGGTTGCTGACTGGCTCATATAAAGCCGGGTTGAAGATGGCATCTCACTCTCTCTCTTGTCGTTTGCCCGGTCCGCGAGCTCTGCGGCGGGGCACGGGAGTGAGGTAAGCTGTACCACCCAGCAAGTAAGCGTGAGGTTTGGTTTTCTGTTTTCCTTTCCTTCCATTTTCTAACCACCTTGGCTTTTTCTTCTGTTAACAGGGTTTTTGCTATTTGTTTCACTTACATGGAACTCTACGATCATGCTCAACCAGTAAAATCATTGCTTTTCCCCTCAAACCCTGTTGTCAAGACTCTTTATGTCGTGTTATCCAAATCTGCTGATAAATGTTCGTTGGTGAGTGAGACACAGAGAGAGGGGGTTAGAGTACTTGTACTGCATTAGAGAGTATTTGTAATGCATAATAAAGGTATTTTAACTGCGTTGCAGAGTATTTGAACTGCGGTGCAGAGTATTTGAACTGCGGTGCAGAGTATTTGTACTGCGTTGGAGAGTATTTGTCTGCGTTGGAGAGTACTTGTACTTTGTTGGAGGTTAATTGTACTGCATTGGAGGGTACTTGTACTGCGTTGGAGGGTACTTGTACTGCAAACTAAATGTACTTGTTCTGCGATGGAGTGTACTTGAACTGCTTTAGAGGGTACTTGCACTTAGTTGGAGGGTATTTGTACTGTGTTGCAGGGTAGTTGTACTACATTGGAGGGTACTTGTACTGCGTTGGAGGGTACTTGTACTTCGTTGGGAGTATTTGTACCTCATTCAGCTCGTTGCGGATCCTGCGGTTGAACTCGCGCCCTTCCATGCACAGGAAGTCGTCGCCGGGGTTCAGGATGCCGCACTTGAGGGCGATGGCACGGGCAGTGTTGATGTTGTCCCCGGTTACCATGCGCACCGTGATGCCCGCGCGCTGACACTGCCTGATTGCGTCTGGGACCTAGGGCAGATGTCAAAGGACAAACCCGGTCAAGGTCAGCGGAGAGGACTTTGGCCAAATCAAATGTCAAGTGTGGAGGACTCTTATTTTGTCAAAACGGATGATAGATACACTGCAACAATAAGGACTTTTATTTTTGTAAACAGATGGTAGATGAAGTGCAGCAAGAAGGACTTTTATTTCATGGTGGGGATGTGGTTGGAGACTAGGGCGGACCACTTTTATTGTGTAAACCACTATAAAAGTGTAAACCACTATAAAAGCTAGGCTAAGACATGCAAGGAGGACTTTTATTGTGTAAACCAGATGCTGGACTAAGATATGCGAGGAGGGCTATTATTGTGTACCTCGGGTCTGACGGGGTCCTCGATGCCCACCACACAGACGCAGGTGAGCGCGGAGAGGATGTCTGCCTCGTTGTCCCAGTCGGGCTCCCCGTCGGCGGGGGGGAAGTCGCGGTAGGCCAGGCAGATGGTGCGGAGGCCCTCCGACGCCATGGGCTCCACCACCTGCTCTATCACCTCCTCACGGTCCTGCGCCTTGAAGGCCTTCGCCTCGCCACTTGCCGTCAGGATCTTACAGCACCTGGAACCCCCAGACCAGTACCACATTAGACCCCCCCAGACCAGGACCAGAACCACGTCAGACCAGGACCAGGACCACATCAGACCAGGACCAGGACCAGGTCAAACCAGGACCAGGAACACGTCAGACCACACCAGGACCACATCAGACCCCCCCAGACCAGGCCCAGAGCTCCGTTCCGATATCCATACTTCCATGAGTACACTTAAACGTAGTACACTATCCGCATGCACTAGGTGCACAGATTTTCAGATGTCATTGTTGTTCCAAATCGAACTAACCGGATATTATGATCGCTACTGCCGCCGCGGCTCGTCTCCCGTAATAAACATCCCGCTTTGAACTGTGAACTCTTAGTCTTTACGCCTAGCAGCTATAAAAAGCTATAAAAGCTACAAAATGACTCCATTAATGCATGCTATGTTGAAAATGCGCCGACGTTGGCTCAGCCTGGCTCCGCCCTCTTCCGCTACGTAGCTTAGATGGCTGCCGTTGAGTACGAATAGTGTACATGGATCCACACTCAGCGGTCTGACCGTTTTGAGTACACCCTCCGTGTCCTTTCAGTACACTTATTTTCGCCCCGATCTTAATTGGAACACCCTTCATACTCAAACTAAGTATAGTAAGTAAGGATAGTATGGATATTGGAACAAAGCACCGGACCAGGACCAGGTGAGATCAAGCAAGGACAAGGACCACATTAGACCAAACAAGGACCACATCAGACCACCAGGACCACATCAGACCACCAGGACCTCATCAGACCACCAGGACCTCATCAGACCAGACCCCACCAGGACCCCATTACCCTAAACTAAATTAGACAAGACTAGGCCAGGACAAGATAAAAAGACCAGCCTTGACCAGACCAGAGAGAAAAGAGCAGAAATCAGCAGACTACTTCCATGACAACATCCCCCCACTCAGACCCTCTGTGCTACGACCTCTGACCCCTGTGCCCCCCCTGCCCCCCCCCCCCCATCAGGGTGAGGACCTACTTCTTGAGCAGGATCTCCGAGGCGCCCTTGCTGAACATCTGGTAGCCTCCGTCGGCGTTCTTCAGCACGGTGCTCATGGACTTGCGCACCGAGTTGAAGGTGTACACCTTGAAGAGCTTCTCCTCGGGGATCAGGTTGCGGACCGCCTGGTAGTCCCGCTTCAGGTCCAGGCTGAAGCCCAGCAGGGCGCACTCCGTCTTGTTGCCGATCTGCCGGGGCAGCCCCCCCTCCTTCTCCGGGGCCTGAAACACAGCCGCCTCCGTCAGCCTCAGGGCGCGGCTACACCACCCTTGGTGTGGTCGTTTAGGAGGCGAACTTTCTACATTTATGTGTACACGTTGTGTAATGGGTGGAGCAGGTGGAGCTGGACTCACCATGATTGACATGGTGTAGTGGGTGTTGTAATGGGCGGTGAAGTGGGTGGTGTAGCTCACCATGATTTTGGCAGTGTAGTGGGTGGTGTAGGTGTAGCTCACCATGATCCTGGGTGGTGTAGTAGGTGGTGCAGTGGGTGGGGGAGCTCACCATGATCTTGGTGGTGTAGTTGGTGGTGTAGCTCACCATGATCTTGGTGGTTTAGGGGGTGGTGGATTGGGTGGTGGTGCTCACCCTGATCTTGGTTGTTTAGTGGGTAGTGCAGTGGGTGGTGCAGCTCACCATGATCTTGGTTGTTTAGTGGGTGGTGCAGTGGGTGGTGTAGCTCACCATAATCTGGGTGGTGTAGTGGGTGGTGCAGTGGGTGGTGTAGCTCACCATGATCTTGGTGGTGTAGTGGGTGGTGTAGCTCACCATGATCTTGGTGGTGTTGTGGGTGGTGCAGCGGGTGGTGTAGATCACCATGATCTGGGTGGTGTTGTGGTTGGTGCAGTGGGTGGTGTAGCTCACCAAGATCTTGGTGGTGTAGTGGGTGGTGTAGTGGGTGGTGCAGCTCTCCATGATCTTGGTTGTTTAGTGGGTGGTGCAGTGGGTGGTGTAGCTCACCATGATCTTGGTGGTGTAGGCACAATTGACCCCGATGCCCATGAGCAGGAGGTCCAGGAGGCGGGCGGGGACGAGGTCGGGCTCCGGGACCTTGCGGTAGTGGCGGCCCCCCAGGTAGGCCTGCACCACCGTCATGCGGTTCATGGTGAGCGTGCCCGTCTTGTCCGAGCAGATGGCCGTGGCGTTGCCCATGGTCTCGCACGCGTCCAGGTGGCGCACCAGGTTGTTGTCCTTCATCATTTTCTGAGGAAGAGGAGGACAGACTTCAGAGTCACGGTAACCCCTCTGGTGGGGCGCCGCTACTGCAGCCGCTCTGTGTGCTGGACCAGCGGCCCCCAGCCTGGGCTCGGGGCCCGGGATCGAGTCGCAGCTCATGTGGTACCGGATCACCAAAAATATCAATTCATTATTTGTATTACTTTTTTAAATGTTATTGCTGCCCTGTAAAGTAATTCCTCTTCAAAACAAAATACTTGATTAAGCGAGCTTGTTCAGGAAACGGGCATAGGTTTAATATATTCAAAATAAAACAGGCATTGACATTGGCCGCTTGGTAACCAATTGTTTGCCACAACAAAGCAGCTGGATAATCAGATCGAGAGCTGCTCATGTTTTTTTTCTCTTCAACATTACATGACTTTTAAGTGAAAAGGCGGAACTTAAAGTAAGCTATATGGCCTAATCTGAGGCAAAAGTGTGGCGACACTACACATTACAAATAACAGTGCAAAATTATCCTCGCAAAATACACAATATACTGTCTCCCCAGCAGCATTACACACAAAAATGATAAACAGGTAACTAAGTGGTCCCTAAGAGGATTGTTTTTTGTCTCTCATTTGGACTCGGCCTGGACTGGACTCAAACCTCTTTGGACACAGACTCAACAAGCGCTGGTCTTGGACTCAATAAGTCTGGGAGGTACCTTGACGGAGTAGGCCAGGGATATGGTGACGGCCAGGGGCAGACCCTCGGGGACCGCCACCACCAGCACCGTCACCCCGATGATGAAGAACTTGACGAAGAACTGGATGTAGACGGGGACGCACTCTGACACCCAGGGGAGACCCTGCACCCAGAAGGTGTCCACCGCGAAGAGGGTGATGAGGATGACCACCGTGATCCCCGACATGAAGAGACCTGGGGCAGAAGGGTGGAGGTGAGGGGGGTGGGGGTGTGGGAGGTGGTACAGGAACAGAGTCATGGCCAACAGGAAACACTTGAGGTCCAAGCTCTCCTCAACAATGCAGGTGAAAGCTCAATATATGTAAAATGGATAATATATAGAGAGCAGGAGAGTGGGCTAGTGTGTGTGTTTCTGTGTGTGTGTGTGTGTGTGTGTGTGTGTGTGTGTGTGTGTGTGTGTGTGTGTGTGTGTGTGTGTGTGTGTGTGTGTGTGTGTGTGTGTGTGTGTGTGTGTGTGTGTGTGTGTGTGTGGTGGCCCTTCTCCTGTCACAGCTCCCTTACAGGATTAGTTTGTTGCCGGGAGCAACAAGCTCCCTGTCAGTCTCCTGTCTGACGAGAAATGCTTTACCCATGTGACTGCTGGGTTCATCGTGTGACATCTGCTGTCATCTACTGACTTTTACCTCCGGCATGGGGGGCTCACAATGACACTGTCCCCTCAGAGACATGCAGGATTCTATGAAGGTCCCTCTGATGTCTCCTCAGAGACATGATGGTCCCTCTGAAGGTCCCCATCTCAACATGTCACTGAGGAAACATGATGCTGCTAGGATAGGCCTTAGGTCTTACCATGGCAAATCTGACGTTGGCCTTCTTGGGGGCGGGACCCTGCAGATCCAATCTAAACTAATTTGTTACCCATCTTGCCGAAGGCTTGGGAAACATGCACTAACTAGAAACATACTAAGCACACACAAGCTAGCCACACACAGGCTAGCCTCAAGCAAACTTGCCACACACAAGCTTGTAAAAAGCTTTCTAGCCGCAAACTAGCCAGCCCAACCTTCTCACGCTAGCTAACATTAGCATGCGTACCTGCTTTGCCGATCTGGACGGCTAGCTTGGTTAGCTTCCCCTGCAGGACAGATTTCTCCTTCTTCGGGAGGTTTGGTTTCTTCTTCTCTCCGTCGTCGTTCAGAGGCTGCATCTCCACGGCAACGCCATCTTTACCTGCCCAGGTGAGACTCAACATTAGGAGTTGTTCATTAAGAGACACCTTTCACATTAAGCGTCTGTTCATATAGACCCCTTTCACATTAAGAGTCTGTTTATAGAGAGACACCTTTACCATTAAGAGTCTGTTTATATAGGGACACCTTCACATTAAGAGTCTGTTAATATACTGGGATAGAGAGGTTTTCACATTATGTTGGTGAGGGGAAGGAAGTGAGGAGGAGGAGGAGAGGGAGGAGGAAGTGTGGAAAAAGGAGGAGCAGGTGAGTGTACTAGCAGGCTAGTCGTAGCAGGCTAGCCGTAGGGCTAGCGTTAGCAGGCAGCCAGTAGAGGGAGCTCTGCTGTTCAGACGGGATGATGTTTGGTTCAGGGATTATGATCCTACTCAGGGATTACTGGCCCTCACTCTTTACACACACACACACACACACACACACACACACACACACACACACACACACACACACACACACACACACACACACACACACACACACACACACACACACACACACACCTCTTCCGTGTGTGTGTGTAACAGGAGGAGCAGGAGGAGGGGGAGGAGTTGGAGGAGCAGGAGGAGGTGTGTGACAGGAGGAGGAGGTGGAGGAGGTGGGGGATAGGAGGAGGAGGTGGAGGAGGTGTGCGACAGGAGGAGGAGGTGGAGGAGGTGTGCGACAGGAGGAGGAGGTGGAGGAGGTCATGATGCTAGTGTAAGAGATAGTGGGCGGACTCACCTTTCTTCCCCTTTCCCTCTTTCTTACCTGGAAACACAAGAAGAATATATGACGGGGTTAACACCCAAAAGACAGACAGGGAGGTAGGCAGACAGACAGACAGACAGAGACAGAGAAGACAGGCAGACAGACAGAAACAGACAAGAGAGAGACAGACAGAGAGACAGACAGAGAGACAGACAGACAGTCAGCCTACTTTTGTCTTTCTTCTCTTTCTTTTTCCGCTCCCTCTCTTTCTTCTTCTCCTCCTTCTTTTTCTCCTTCTTCTCCTTCTCCTCCTCGTCGTCCTCCTCCTGGTCCGCGGCGCCCAGCAGGGTGAAGATGATGCCGGTCTGAGAGTTCACCCCCACAGCCGTCACCAGCATCTTCCCAGAGCCCTCCATCACATGGGTGCCTGGAGACACAGGGAACATGAGGAGAGAGGAGGGGAGGAGAGAGGTGAGAAGAGGAGACGGGAATAAGAGAGAGGAGAGGAGAGGAGAGGAGAGGAGAGGAGAGGAGAGGAGAGGAGAGGAGAGGAGAGAGTTGAGAGGAGAGAGCAGCGAGGAGAGGGGAGGGGGGAGTACCAGAGAGGAGCATGGGATCTTTGTCCAGGGTCTTTTTGACGTGGTCTGACTCCCCGGTGAGGGAGCTCTCGTCCACCTTCAGGTCGTTCCCCTGGATCAGCACTCCATCCGCAGGCAGCAAGTCCCCTGAAGCCCAGACCATCACTTAGTACCACGAGTGATGTACTGTACCATTTAGTGATGTACTGTATATCTATATATATATATATACACACAGTACATCACTAAATACTACTATAGAGTATATACATATATACAACAGGTCCCATGGACCCCAAACACACCACTTAGTACTCATATATATATTTATAGATAGATAGATATAGATATACAGTACACATATGTATGTATATACAGTATATACATAAAAGAAATATCAACATCATTTACTTGAAACCAATAATTTACAGTAGACAAGATGAGAGTAGAGGAGAGGAAAGAAGAGAGAGGAGAGAGGAGAGAGGAGAGGAGAGAGGAGAGAGGAGAGGAGAGGAGAGAGGAGAGAGGAGAGAGGAGAGGAGAGAGGAGAGAGGAGAGGAGAGGAGAGAGGAGAGAGGAGAGAGGAGAGGAGAGAGGAGAGAGGTGTCCTCACCATACTTGACCTGGGCCACGTCTCCCACCAGGATCTCAGACACCAGGACGAGGACCAGCTGCCCCCCCCTCACCACAGAGAACCTCTGCTCCTGCTCGATGCGGCTCTGCAGCCCGCGGAACTGCTTCTCCTTGGACCAGTCGTTGAAGGCCGTCACCAGGACAACGCACACCACCGACAGGAGGATGGCCGCGCCCTCGATCCAGCCCGCCTCCGCCTCGCCCTCGTCCTCCACCCCACCTGCCGCTCGGCCACAGTCTGGACACCACCCGACCCCAGAGTTACATCACTTCCTCCCAGTCTGGACACCACCCGACCCCAGAGTGACATCACTTCCTCCCAGTCTGAAACGACTACTAGACAGCCTCTCTCTCACTCTTACCATGGCTCCCACTCTCTCACCCTCTCTCAACCTCTCCATAACTCTTGCACTCTCTCTCTTACTATCGCACCCTTTCTCTCTTACTCTCACCCTCCCTCTCATTCTCTCACCCTCAGTAGCATCACCAATGAGGGGCACCACAATAAGAAACCTTTTAACCCTGTGATGATAAACCATCTCTCCTCATCGGTTTCATTCCCCGACCAAAGAGACAGAAGGGATATGAGGTCGTCTCCAGGACAACCATTAGGAGGAGACAAGTTACTAGGTGATGAGGAGGTGACATGGTTGAGATGACGAAGATCACCTCTGGGATACAAACTTCTTTACAAACTTCTATACCCTTGAACAGATCTGACTGGCACTTATAAACAAATGTTCCTTACACAACCTTTGAGAAAATCAATACCAAATGACAACAAAACTGAACCATAAGCTAACTGGTGCAGTGATTCAAACTGAACCATAAGCTGACTGGTTCACTGGATCAGAACTGAATGTAGACGTTTGAACGTGAAAAACTTAAACCAAGAATGGTTAATAAGATAACCGTAAAAAGAGAGTAAAGTCTAGGTTAGGCAACTTATTTAAGAAACATTTTGACATATTTGTCCAACTTTTCACATCCCGACAGCAATCAATGAATCAAATGCTCAAAAAATAAGGAAGAATGACTCGGGAATCTGTGGCTGTTGCAGACCTGTAAGAAGCATGTCCATCAATCCGTTGGGCCGAATGCCATGATTGGACGGCCCCCCTGTCTGTCAACCTCCCTACCCGCCTGCACGCACCCTGACCGTAATCCCATTGGGCCTGAGTCGAACGAACAGGAGGATCTGCCCCAGGGGCTCGCTGCCTGGAGCCCTCTGCCAGAAGGGCTTAGGGACGTCAGGTGACATAGCAAGGAGAGCTAAGTAGCATGGAGAGCTAATTACATGTAGTGAGGAGGAATGCATTAAACACTTCAGCCAGGAGGCCAGCTTGATTTCTCTTATTGTTTATCCGATTTAGCTGCCAGCTATTTTGTCTACAAATTTTAGTTTCCAGTCACAGTGTGTTTAACCTTGCACAACTACTTGTTCACATTTAGGGGTTAAGGATCGGCAAAAGGCATTAAGGCAAACCTCTCCAAGGTGAGCTAGGCGTGTGTTTTGGGGGAGGGGCTTTGGAAGGAGGCCTGGATTTTTGGGTTGGATACTTTCAAAATCCATCTTACTCTGGCTGGTTCCTCCAAATTGCCTGACCTGGCTCTGATAAGATAAACTATATAAAATAGACTGAGCTTGAAAAACAAAATATTATAGTGGGAACTGGATTGACTTGGAAGAGTCATTAATAATCCAGTTCTAACCCCATTACCCTCCTGACATCCCTCAAGGTCTCCCTCTCTGGGTCTGGGAGGTTCTCCTCTGGGTCTGGGAGGTTCTCCTCTGGGTCTGGGAGGTTCTCCTCTGGGAGGTTCTCCTCTGGGTCTGGGAGGTTCTCGTCTGGGTCTGGGAGGTTCTCCTCTGGGAGGTTCTCCTCTGGGTCTGGGAGGTTCTCGTCTGGGTCTGGGAGGTTCTCCTCTGGGAGGTTCTCCTCTGGGTCTGGGAGGTTCTCCTCTGGGAGGTTCTCCTCTGGGTCTGGGAGGTTCTCCTCTGGGTCTGGGAGGTTCTCCTCTGGGAGGTTCTCCTCTGGGTCTGGGAGGTTCTCCTCTGGGTCTGGGAGGTTCTCCTCTGGGAGGTTCTCCTCTGGGTCTGGGAGGTTCTCGTCTGGGTCTGGGAGGTTCTCCTCTGGGAGGTTCTCCTCTGGGTCTGGGAGGTTCTCCTCTGGGAGGTTCTCCTCTGGGTCTGGGAGGTTCTCCTCTGGGTCTGGGAGGTTCTCCTCTGGGAGGTTCTCCTCTGGGTCTGGGCGGTCCTCATCCGAGTCCTTTAGAGGACGGAGGGTGAGGGGGGTCTTAGAAGGTGGGTCTGAAGCTCGTTGGGACTGGAGCTGTGATTAGGGCTGTACTGATGAGGCTGGCTAGCTCTGCTATGATGAGCATGGGGTTGAGCGTGTCGAGTGTGAGTCTTACTCTCCCTCCTGGTGTCGGGGGGGTTGTAGAGGGACAGGGACAGCGAGATGATGGCCGCCACCTCCAGGATGATCAGGGTGACGTCCTGCAGGGCCTCCCACACCAGGTGCAGGAAGGTCTTTGGCTTCTTGGGAGGGATGTGATTCTGGCCGAACCCCTCCCTCCGTCGCTGTAAGTCCTCGGCAGTCCCATCCAGCCCTGATCACCGAGGAGAGGAGACAGGAGGTCAGGACCAAGGAGCTGAACGGGTGGAGCAAATCGGCTAGCATCCTAGCTTCCTAGGTCTCCTAGCAACCTAGGTCTCCTGGCGTCCTATGTTACCCACTGTCCTAGGTATCCTAGCGCCCTAGCTCTAGTGGCTTGGTTTAAGAGGCGATCAGGGACTCAGGGCAGCCGATCAGGGAAACAGTGCTGAGGTGTAAACGATGGCTTCAGTGACGTTACTCATGTTGGGAGGAGCTATGCAAGTGTCACGGAATACTTCCATCACGTGCATATCTCCATAGCGGATGGTCCCAATGTGTCTCTGCATCCATGGCAACGGCACCATGGACTGCCGTATCCATGGTAACTCACCATGGATAGGCATGATAGCGCTGCTACTAACCAGCTGCGGGCTAACAGTGACGGCTCCCCCCACTGGATGAACACTAGCAGAGCTAACTGTCTCTGACAGCCCCCCCACCGCCCGCCTCCAGTCAGATACAGATGAGGACTTCAGAACCACTCCAGCTTCTGTATGTCTAACTAGCTCATAACATCTAACTAACCAATAGCTTATAAGATCTGACTAGCTCATAACTTATAACATCTAAATAGCTAATAGCTTAACATCTAACTAGCTAATAGCTTAACATCTAACTAGCTAATAACTTATAACATCTAATTAGCTAACAACTTAGAAGAGGAACGCAGAGGAGGAAGGAGATGAGAACGAGAGGTTAGACAGTATAGAAACAGGTCATTAAGGAGCAGGTAGGGGTTAGACAGTACAGAGACAGGTAATTAAGGAGCAGGTAGGGGTTAGACAGTACAGAGACAGGTCATTAAGGAGCAGGTAGGGGTTAGACAGTACAAAGACAGGTCATTAAAGAGAGGGTAGGGGTTAGACAGTAGAGAGACTGGTCATTAAGGAGCAGGTAGGGGTTAGACAGTACAGAGACAGGTCATTAAGGAGAGGGTAGGTGTTAGACAGTAGAGAGACTGGTCATTAAGGAGCAGGTAGGGGTTAGACAGTACAGAGACAGGTCGTTAAGGAGCAGGTAGGGGTTAGACAGAACAGAGACAGGTCATTAAGGAGCAGGTAGGGGTTAGACTGTACAGAGACAGGTCATTAAGGAGCAGGTAGGGGTTAGACTGTACAGAGACAGGTCGTTAAGGAGCAGGTAGGGGTTAGACTGTACAGAGACAGGTCATTAAGGAGCAGGTAGGGGTTAGACTGTACAGAGACAGGTCGTTAAGGAGCAGGTATGGGTTAGACTGTACAGAGACAGGTCATTAAGGAGCAGGTAGGGGTTAGACTGTACAGAGACAGGTCGTTAAGGAGCAGGTAGGGGTTAGACTGTACAGAGACAGGTCATTAAGGAGCAGGTAGGGGTTAGACTGTACAGAGACAGGTCGTTAAGGAGCAGGTAGGGGTTAGACTGTACAGAGACAGGTCGTTAAGGAGCAGGTAGGGGTTAGACTGTACAGAGACAGGTCGTTAAGGAGCAGGTAGGGGTTAGACTGTACAGAGACAGGTCGTTAAGGAGCAGGTAGGGGTTAGACAGAACAGAACAGGTCGTTGAGGAGAAGGTAGGGGTTAGGGGATACTCTGACCACTAGACCAGGGATGGGCAACTGGCGTCCCGCAAACGTCCCGCATCCTCACTCAGTCATGCCCGCACATAATAAAAAATATATATATAATAAAAAAAATATGTAGATATATTTTCTTTTATGAAGTTACAGAAAACTCGGTCAAGAAAGAAGAGAAGCAGAGTATCTGTTCATAGAATTCAAAGGCAAACCCATGTGTCTAGTTTGCTTAGAAACTATATCAGTCATGAAAGACTTCCACTTAAGTCGCCACTACAACTACTATAACTGCAATGAATATCATGCTTGTTTGGTTTGAGTTCATTGAGTTGTTGCACTTAATGTTCGGCCACTGTTTTTCAGTTTTGTGACATCATTGAATGATGATGTATGTCCTTTGCACTGATAAAAATACTAACCATTCAATGTGGCTGTTTGAGCATGGAAAACATGAAATTAATGTATGTTGGTTCAATTAACATACCGTACATAGGTTATGAATCTGGACGATTTTTTAGGTGATGGCCATCCCCAAAATGCACCAGAATACAGGAAATCATATCTACCAAATTCAAAATTTTGTAGCTTCTCTTTTTTACGTTTATTTGAAGTGCGCAGTCATGCGGCCCTCTGACGGTTATGATGAAAAATGTGGCCCTCTTTATCATGAAAGTTGCCCATCCCTGCACTAGACTATCCAGTTGATGTTTTAATGAAAAATGAAGATTGAAGTGAGCTGTCCTCAGACTATAAATAACCAGAGTGCTGAGGCGTGTCCAGACATGTCCTCTTCCACCCACCTCCCCATGGACACATCATCAACACATTCCCATGGCTCTGCCCAGGTGAGTCAGCATCACGCCCGGCCAATCAGCTCTCAGCACTAACAACATGATGAGTGACGTCATCATCTTTCATGACGACAGTGTTGAAGTATCATCCTTGCACAACTACTGAGCACCACCAAGGTTGTGGTGGTTTTAACTGAGTGGTGTAAGGAATGATTGTCATTGAGGTGGTGCTCAGTGGGTGGGGTTGGATCTAGGTGATTAGGGATCTGATTTGATTGGATGTGTACAGCAGTAGAACTCAATCAATCATATTGGTGGGAAGCTAAGCCCCTCCCCCTGGGAGGAGCTCGGATTGTAACGGCAACACACCTGGTGAAATCTCCTAACCCCACGGAGACCATAGTTACAAACACCATCCCCATGGTTACCTACACCATAACCATGGTTACCACCAACATAAATAACACCATCACCGTGGTTACCACCAACATCACACCATCACCATGGTTACCACCAACACCATCACACCATCACCATGGTTACCCCCAACACCTCACCATCACCGTGGTTACAACCAACGTCACACCATCAACGTTGCTAACCCCAACATCTCACAATCACCATGGTTACCAAAAATCACCATCTAGGATAACCCGATAAAGAACCCGATTTGGCCTGGGTGTGTAGCAAAGCGGATGTCGTACCATTGACGGGGGAGGTCCTGAGCTTGGCGCAGAGCCCGCCGACGTCGCCGTAGACCTCCTGGATGTGGGCGGCGCCTTCTGACCCCTTCAGCTCCATCAGCGCCTGCAGCTCCTTCACGGAGACGCTGAACTCCGGGGCGCTATGATTAGCCTCCGCACGGCCGCCGCGCTTCGACACCCGGAACGAGTTGTTAGCCATGGCTGAGCTCCGACAGGAAGTAGAGCACAGGAAGTATAGAGCCTGATCTCCGGGACCACCAGAAGTAGGGAACAGGAAGTAGATAGCCTGGGCTCCTGAAGGAAGGGAAGTAGATAGGCTGACCTCCCGAAGTACAGGATGTAGAGGACAGGAAGCAACACAGGAAGAAGAGGGCAGAAAGTAGAGGACAGGAAGTGGAACCGGAGGTCTTCCTCAGTGGTTATTCCGTGTTTCCCTCGAGGTCGCTAAAGGTCCGACATGAAGAAATCCATTTCCTCCATTCTCTTCCTGGGGCTGAGGAGGTCAGAGGTCACAAGCCTACATCTGAAAGCAGCAGAAACATTTCCAGAATTAATATCAACCACATCAGACATGGGTCAGTCATGATGAGATAAGGGTTGAAGTTACACAATGGCAATAGGGATCGATTCTATCTGGAGGTAATTAAGGCTTCTCTATTACAGGTTAATAATGTGTCTGGGAAATAGTTTGTAAAATATGGACAACATAGATTTGTATCATACACATGATACAGGACCATGTTCACCCCTAAATGTCCCACAAATATCGACATAGAACAAATAAATCTCCACACACGCACACGCACACACACACACACACACACACACACACACACACACACACACACACACGTTTGTTCGTTCTGTGCTACCGTAGATGATGGATGGGAGTTGGTCGGTGACCCACTCCCTATGTAGATATTAAGTGCTCATTCTACGTCAACGAAATTTGCTTTCATGGGATGATGCATTACTTAAAGCGTACAAATGATTACCTTGGAACAGAGCATAACACCGGGACACTGGGACCTGACCATGCACTTATCACTGTACTGGTGTTTCTGCCCGCTAATTACATTAAGGACCGTAAGCCGGTCTCCCATTGGGTCACACACACTGGAGAACCGTGAACACACTCCCGCTTTACCGGCTGCACATGCACAATCAACGTTAACGGGAATATAGACGGACAAGGCACACATGAAACGCCAGTGCGCAGGAGCGTGTTTGTGTTGCTTGGCAACCGTCCAGTCCCAGTCCGGTGTGGAAGTATTTGTGTGTGCGTAGCCAAATAAATGATGAAGTAAACCATCAAACAAACCCTAGTCTGTGGTTTATTACAGTTCACTAACATATGGCGCTGATAGGACCGGTGAACAAAATCATCTTCACATCGGAGCGCTTGTAGCCGCGACATAATCACTGCCCTGAAACAACCATCCTTCTCACGGTGATCATCACATGACACCAACATCACCGACGGACTATTTGTGTGTTTTTAAACGAAACCTCTCCGCGTGTGAGCTCTACTCCTCAGATTACGACCTTTGGGATTTGACCCTCCGACTCAAATCATCCCATTTAATCTGCAGGTGCAGGTTGTTTACCTGTCTCTCTGACCAATCAGAGCGCTTTATGGTCCCCACGTGGGGTCGAACCCGTAGATAAAACTAGAGATGGATTCTGTTGGTCAAATCAAACCGTTTGAAGAGAGATCTGGATTGGCTTTATTGTTCTACCTAAATATAATATAACATAAAATTATTCAAATTGTATTCAATTTAACACAAACGGAGGGAAGAGAACACAGCTCATGACACAGTGAACAGATTACATATTTGTCCTTTAAAACAAACATGGGACTTAAGACCAGATAAGAACAAATAACAGACTAGTAGTGCACTATTTACACGCATGGACCCTGAAAGTTGTCCCTGAAAGGTTGATGAATATATTAACTGTTAAAACCAAACATGTTTCCTCACCAGCAACACTGTGCAAGAACAAAACCGCACCATCACATAGTTTGGAGAACAGAGGGTACTCACAGTCTCCCCTGTCGCTCTCCTCGCCCAACTCCGTCCGAGCCCCCTCACTCTGTCCGAGATCCCTTACTCTGTCCGCGACCACTCACTCAGTTCGAGAACCCTCACTCTGTTCGAGCCCACCTCACCTCGGTCGGCACCCCGCTGGGTCTACTGAACACACTCCGTTCAGAAATAAGATTCGACCTTCAAGCGGAGCAGCGGGATGGCGGTAGCTCCAGCGGAGAGGAGAAGAGAGCCGGCAGGATGATTATCTGAGGAAAAGCCTCTGGCTAATCTAATTAGACAACCGGTGGCCATGGGTGTTCGCTACTGCTGCGGGCGACTCAACTTAAACTCCTGAGGGAAGCACGGCAAGCGCTCACACACGCGTCGCTGCGCATCGCCAACGGTACTTCCACTGTGTTCGAGACCCGCCGCCGCCAAACTCTATCTCAGCTCAGTCAGCTGTCCCTCCTCATCACAACCTCACAGAAAACATTCTGACGGTTTACTCTGAATGAGCGGCAGAGGAACATACCAAGTGAGACCTGGGGAGGGGGCGACAGGTGGCTCACACCTGCTCTCTAGAGCGAGGGGGGGAGGGAGAGCGAGCTAAGGGGAGGGAGGTGTCGGGGAGGGAGGGGGGGGGGAGGGAGGGAGGCGGTTGGGAGAGAGGGAGGTATGGTAAGGGAGCAAGGGATGGGAGGGAGGGAGGTGGTGGGGAGGGAGGGAGGTATGATGAGCGAGGGGGGACGGAGGGAGGTGGTGGGGAGGTATGGTGAGGGAGGGGGGGAGGGAGGTGGTGGGGAGGTATGGAGAGGGAGTGAGGGTGGGAGATGGCTGGGAGGCAGGGTGAGGGATGGGGAGGGAGGGAGGTGGCGGGGGTAGGGGGGTGAGGAGGGGGATGGAAGCGAGGAAGGCGGGGTGCTGAAATAGTTCCTTTGTTAAAGCCTGAACATGAGATTAACAGTCGATCAAACTCTCAGTGGTAGAGCTACAGGTAGAGGTACAGGTAGAGCTAGAGGGGTACAGGTAGAGGTAGAGGGGTACAGGTAGAGGTAGAGGGGTACAGGTAGAAGTAGAGGGGTACAGGTGGAGGTAGAGGGGTACAGGTAGAGGGGTACAGGTAAAGGTAGAGGGGTACAGGCAGAAGTAGAGGGGTACAGGTGGAGGTAGAGGGGTACAGGTAGAGGGGTACAGGTAGAGGGGTTCAGGTAAAGGTAGAGGGGTACAGGCAGAGGTAGAGGAGTACAGGTGGAGGTAGAGGTACAGGTAGAGTGGTACAGGCAGAGGTGGAGGTAGAGTAAGAGCTACAGGTAGAGGTAGAGCTACAGGTAGAGGTACAGGTAGAGGTAAAGAGCTAAAGGTAGAGGAGTAGAGGTAGAGATGGAGATACAGGAAGAGGTACAGGTATATACATGATATATATACATGATATATATGGATAATATATATACATGATAGATAAATTCATGTTAGATAAACATAACAGATGATAGATGATACATGATAGATCTAAACATGACAGATCAACATGATAGAAGGTATCTACGAGGTAATACAACAAAGTATTTAAATGAGGGGACCTGTTGGTTAACGAGGTGGGCGGAGTTACTTACATGTGTCCACAAGCACGAAGACGTGTCTCTGAGTAGGAAGTGAGGTCATCTTTCTGATATTTAACATCCTGTCTCCGAGCGGCTGCGGACCCGCGACAGACTAGCAGTGGACTGCTCCGTCGCCGCGGCGATAGGAGAGCACGACCTCATCCAAACAGGATTAAGCTAAAAATAGCCACGCATATCTGCTGGGAGTCAGAGCCGCTGGCAGTGACGACACCTGGTCAGCTCCTGGCACCTCCTCCCCGGTCTCCTGTCCCAGCTCCTCCCCTCCACCACCTCCCATCTTCACCTCCTCCCCAGTCTCCTCTCCCACCTCCTCCGCCTTCCGTCTTCATCTCCTCCTCTATCAACTCTCCCACCTCCTCCACTATCTAGTTTCCCATCTCCTTCCATATTCACCTCCTCCCCTATCTCCTCTCTCACCTCCTCCCCCCTATCTCCTCTCTCACCTCCTCCCCCCCACCTCCTCTCCCACCTACTCCACCTCCTCTCTCTCCTCTCTTCACATTATCTCCTCTCACCTCCTCTCCCTGCCCACCTCTCCCACCTACTCCCCTTCCCCCTCCACCTCCCCCTCCGGTTCCTCTCTCACCTCCTCCCACTCCCCCCCTCTCCCAGCTACTCCCCCTCCCTCTCCCCCTCAACCTCCAACTCCCCCTCAACCTCCACCTCCCCCTCCACCTCCTCTCTCACCCCCTCCCCGATCTATTCTTTCACCTCCTCACCCTCCACCTCCTCCCCCTCGATCTCCTCCAATGTTCCTCTCCCCCCCCCCCGTCTCTCCCTCTCCCCCCTCCCACCTCTCCCCCGCCCCTGTCTCCCACTCCCCATTCCCCCTCTCCCCCTTGTCTCCCTCTCCCCATCCCCCTCTCTCCCCCCTCTGTCTCCCTCTCCCCCTCCCCCTCTCCCCCTCCCCCCTCCCCTGTCTGCAGGAGGTCAGTCTACAGCAGGGAGGACGCACCGCGGGGGGCAGCTGGTGTTCGGACCACCTAGTTCCATAAATCAGCCACGTGCATGCTCCTGGACGTGCACGCACCTGGATGTGCACGCTCCTGGACCTGCACGCTCCTGGACCTGTACGCTCCTGGAGCTGCATGCTTGAGACAGGTACCCATGTGCAAACACACACACTGTTGCATGCTCAGGGACCAGACTATAAAGGATTACAACAGGCTCCACACACACACACACACACACACACACACACACACACACACACATACACACACACACACACACACACACACACACACACACACACACACACTCACTCACTCACTGATGCATGTACTTGCAAATATTCCTAATACGCCACAGGCGGATTATAGCACACACACACACACACACACACATAGATTTAACAAGCACACACATGCACACACACGCACACAAACACACACACATAGTCTTATAGGTCTGTGCACGTGGACCTCCTAGACAGCCCTTGCAGCCGATTGGCTGGCTGGAACTAAACACTAGCGGGTGATGACATCACCACTACCATATCCCTGGCGTGACCTCGCTGGGCTGACGACAGTTAGCTCGTAGCCAAAGAACCAGTTTACTGGTGGCTGAATTTGAGTTAGCTCATAGCGGTATAAAGAGTTAGCTCATAGCAGTATAAAGAGCTAGCTCATAGCGGTATAAAGAGTTAGCTAATAGCGTTATAAAGAGTTAGCTCATAGCATTATAAAGAGTTAGCTCATAGCAGTATAAAGAGTTAGTTCATAGCATTATAAAGAGTTAGTTCATAGCGGTATAAAGAGTTAGCTCATAGCATTATAAAGAGTTAGCTCATAGCGGTATAAAGAGTAAGCTCATAGCGGTATAAAGAGTTAGCTCATTACATAATGAAGATTTAGCTCATAGCGGTATAAAGGGTTAGCTCATCGTGGTATAAAGAGTTAGCTCATAGCAGTATAAAGAGTTAGCTGATAGCAGTTCAAGATTTAGCTCATAGCGGTATAAAGAGTTAGACAGTAGCAAACACACACCCACGCACACACACACACACACACACACACACACACACCACACACACACACACACACACACACACACACACACACACACACACACATAGACACGCACACACACACACACACACACACACACACACACACACACACACACACACACACACACACACACACACACACACACACACACACACACACACACACACACACACACAGAGAAAATTAAAACACTCACACAAACGCATCCACACACTCTTACACACACAATCACACGTGTTTGGCTCCATCTTGTGGGAGGGGAGGATAAACGCAGTGTCGGACTGGCTGGTTCTCCGCAGCTTCCGTAGATCCTCACAACACGACAACATGGCTGACTGGGGTCGGGGTAAGTCTTGACACGTCAGCCAACTCATAGATTTATGTTAAAATAATGATTGTATGATTAAAGTCAACACTGCTGTATCAATCTTATTGAGTGCAGTAGACGGTTCAGATGAAAAACAGGACGACTAACAATATACTGTGTAGTTCGTACACTAATAGTGAACTAATGAACCACTATCACTAAGTCGAGCAGCCATGAAAGAATCCTGCCTGTTTACTTCAGGGTTTAGTGTTCATGTTTGTATACGAGGATAGACGAGAGTTCAGCTCACTATGATCAGTCTTTATCAGTTCAGCTCACTATGATCAGTGTTTATCAGTTCAGCTCACTAACGATCAGTGTTTTATCAGTTCAGCTCACTATGATCAGTGTTCAGCTCACTAATGCTCAGTGTTTATCAGTTGAACTCAGTATGATTATCAGTTCAGCTCACTAATGAGGAGTTTTAAATGCAGGACATGGAGCAGTTGATGACATATTGGATGCCGAGAACAAACTTCTGGCGGAGAACCTGGCGAGCAAAGTGTCCCGTCTGAAGTCGGTACGTGAGGAGCACAGTTGACTGGATATCAATACAGTTAGGAGATCTATTGATTGGTTAGCAATTATTGATAATAATAATAATAATGATTGATGAGCAGTTTTTAGCTAATACTTCTCTAAATCGAATGGCGATGAGGCTTTGCCTTACTCAGATTATTCATATTTGTATTAATTGGCATATAATGTACAAGCCTGTATGTATTTTTTAACTAATGTTCTTTAACAAATACAAATTATCCCTGGGTGTTCCTGAAAGTGTTTGTTGTGTTTTGTGGAAGCTGGCCTATGACATCGACAAGGACGCAGAGGACCAGAACATGTACATCGATGGCATGGTGAGATCTTCTCAAGATGATTTTATATTATTTATAAAATTGTGTGTTATGTATGTATGTTCCACGACTACTGTGAATGTGAAGCGTCTCCAACTTCCTGTGTTGGTCGTCCTTGAGCTCTGACTTCCTGTGTTTTGCGTCTTCAGGACTCTGACTTCCTATGTTGTGCGTCCTCAGGACTCTGACTTCCTGAGTGCGACGGGATTGCTGACGGGCAGCGTGAAGCGCTTCTCCACCATGCTGCGCTCCAGCCGGGACAACCGCAAGATCATGTGCTACATGTCAGGGGGGCTGGTGGCGCTCTTCTTCCTGCTCTACTACCTCGTCTCCCGCCTACAGAGATGAGCACCACCGCTCCGACCCCACCCTCCACCAACATTCAACCCCCGTACCCCTAGTCCAGACCCAGACCGACACCCCGTAACCCAGACCCAAACCCAGACCCGGTACCCCAAGCCGTGACCCTTTACCCCAAGCCCAGTCCCGGTACCCAGACCCCGAACCCCGTGCCCAAAGCCCAGACCCGTAGTCCAGACCTGGCACCCCAGTCCAGACCCCCCTACCCCTAGGCCGAGCCTGGTACCCCTAGTCCGGACCTGGTACCTCTAGTCCAGGCCTGGTACCCCTGCTTCAGACCAGCCGGGAGGCCTCTCATCTGGGAGAATCATCACCAGGACTTCAGTTTACAACCCCACCATCCTGTCACAATAATGAAGTTGTTCATGAACTCCAGAGAGATACTAGAGTCTGAAGATCAGAACCTTTACCAGGGCGTACTGGGCGACCCACAGCGGAGCCACTGGGCGGACTGGAGCCTTCCACAGCTCCCTCATCGAACCCCGGTCTGATGGGGCAGATGAGGTCCAGTCCCAGTGAGGCCTCACCGCCCCCCTCTGCTGGTGTTTCAGGAGCCTCAGTTGTATGAGAGCTCTGTGCACACATGTATTAGTTGTGATGGGATTGTGTTGCCTGGGGAGAAATGTGTTTATCCTTTTAACTCTAATAATGTATATAGACTTTGGTTTTGGGATGGGGACATTTTTGTGAAAAGTAACAAGTGATAAAGAAGCTTGAGGATTCAGTTGAGTATCAGGATTATATGGCATGGTTGAAATAAACATTATGATAGTAACATTAAATAAAGTGCGGCTTTTTAAGGAGAGATGTGCTCTACTGCTCATCAACCCTCAACCCTGTTCACATCAGACATTCCTTCTGTCATGAGGCTAGAGTGGTTTTCCGATGCCGATACCAGTATAGAAAATTCCTCAGATTCCGCCTAAAATGCAGTATCGGGTATCGGCGACTATGCAAGTCTATGCGCCGATCCGATACCATCACGTGACTCATTTATTACACAGGCAGAGAACATCACATATTCACTACAGTGATGTGATTCGTTCGTTAACGGTCGGAGGCGGAAAGTCTGAATGGAAAAAGCGTTATCTCCAACCTACTGTTCGAGCTAAGTCGGAAAACATGGATGCTTACGCTTAACTGGAAGAATACGAATGTATAATATAATAATAGATTCTAAATGTATATGATAAGAACAAGTGCTATTAGTAGTGCAGTGGGATGTAGGATGGGTTCCTGCAGTGTGGGTGGGAATCGAGAACCGGTTCCTACTCAGAACCGGTTCGAACAATTCTATCGGAATCGTACGCCTCCAACGTTATCGATTCTTCACCACGTTTTCCGGTTTACGCAAATTTTTTGCGACGACCCTGCGCGCGCCGACAACCTTAAAACAACAAGGCAGCATCGTGGAGACAGTAAGCGATCGCAAGTCTGGTTCCATTTCACCAAACGCAATGAAAATTCTGCCGTATGTAATCAGTGCAATGCTATCATTTCGTGTAAGGGTGCAAACACCAGCAACATGCTAAAGCATTTGTCTACCAAGCATGGAATTAAGTCCCAAGAATGCCATGTGTTCAAAAGCCTGCATACGAGTCAAACAAGCTCTACTATGTCCTCCGTTGACAACGGTAACGTTCACATTACATATCCTGCATTAGCAGCCCACTGTCGCCTTGCAACTGCAGTTTTTATAGTAGTAGTGTCGTAGTTTTTATTAATAATGCCGACCTATACAAATTTCATGCATTTTAGATGATCGCTCTCAGGCAGCTGGTCCCTCGACATCGGCTCAAGTTACCCCTTTCACTCCCAGAAAAGGCAGATATGGTTATATTCTTGCATAAGAATATATGTTCACTATTTTGTTGACTTTTTATAATCCTTCCTAGAAAAGTTTTAAACTTTAATTTAGTGACGTTTGGTTTAAGCTTACAGTTATATCTAAAATATGTATATAAAAGTATAGTGTTAAATCATAATTTAGCATGTTCAATTGTAAGTAATAATAATAATAATAATACATTTAATTTAGAGGCGCCTTTCAAGACACCCAAGGTCACCTTACAGAGCATATAGTCATCATTCAAAACTATGTAAAACAGACTAGGATGTGATCCTTCCTATTTTTTTTATTACTTATTTATTGTCAGTCTTACTTATTTAGACTATATTTTCTTGTTTCTTGTTCTTGTGTTAGTATTTAGAAAATAAAATGGTTACTTTTGGTGCAGAAGACTGTAGAACTCTTTTTTTTGCCACTCAATGAACTACTCAGGAATCGGTAAGAGATTTGATAAGGAATTGGATCGATGGGCAGAATCGACAATGGCATTGATATTCATAAAAACGTATCAATTCCCACCCCTTGTGATGTAGGGTTGGTTCCAGCAGTGTGATGTAGGGTGGGTTCCTTCAGTGTGATGTAAGGTGGGTTCCTGCAGTTTGATGTCGGTTGAAAGTAATACATCTTCACTCTTCTGCTCAACTTAGGAGTGAATAACGTCTGCTCACGTGCATTGGCTGTTACACCCTAAAGTGTGCCTGTGTAACGCAAACTGAAGTTTAGTTCCTACCTAATGATGCAAACTCAATATTGATTACTGATTAAATACATAAATATAAACAAAAACATATTAAATAATGACATAAACAATATTTATGGCAGTTAGAGTAGTGATGTGTACTGGTGGACCGACCATATACTGGGAGTGCTGGGTGACATGTGATCCACTAATTAATAAAGGAAACATTAATTCTGTTGAGCCTGATGCTTAATTCCATCTAGTTGTTATTCAGTGTAACAGAAGATAGGATGTTAATGATGATGATGAATGATGGAGAACAGGACAGGACAGGCTGACCCTGGACAAAGAGCAGTTAAAATACAGAAGAACAAAGAGGTGCAAAGAACTGGAAGCAGTAATTAGTTTTGCCTTTCACTAAATCCAATTAATGATAATATTCTTCTTAAACCTGTAATTAGTTTAACAGGTTTAAGAAGCTATACTTCTGAGGTTTAGTAACAGTTAAATATAGGTATAAAAGGATGCACCAGATCTTGCCAGATCCTAACGCAAGGAAACCCTGATGCTGACTATTTGAGAAAATATAATTCCTAAATAATAGTATATATACCGGTTTTATAGTAATAGGATCATTATTTGCAGAATAAAATTATCTACGTTTTATTGTTAATTCTTCTTAATTTATTATATTCGTCCCTGGAAAATGACGGCCACCAAAATTATTTCATGTTGCCGAATGAAATCCTCACTTGCTGTGGTTTAAGCTCCTCAACATCGCTGTAAGGGGGTGGGTGAGTACTGGCGGTATAGGCTACTGTACTGGGGCTGAACTCCCTCTCGGGGTTCCCCTCGCTCGCTAACCATGGACATCGCTAACCCCCCCCCCCCTCCCCCCACCACCACCCCCACTGAGCTCGTGCACGCCACTCGGGTGACGAGCGTCCAGTAACCGTTCTGATTCGCGCTCGCTCGTTTTCTTTCGGTCATTTCCGGTGCACCTCTTTCCTGTGCGCAGTGCATGAAAAATATAATATTCTGAGTCGCCATTTATAGACTTGATGAAGCCAGCAAAGTGTCTCTAAATGTAATATTCTAACCGTATAATCCCCTTTAACAATAACCTCGTACGTCATCGTCAGCGGGATCGGTTAGAACAGGTGAGGATAGGTTCGGATAGGTTCGGCTCCAGTCGTGCGTCGGCGGGTAAGGAATGGATGAAGAAACCGAAGCCGAGTCGGCGACGAAGGCACTCGGACCCGAGTCGTCCGACACCGAGTCGGAGGCCGAAGTGAGCGTGACGCTGCTCGGCGGCGCGGAGAGCCTCGACCTGGGAGCCGTGGCGCTGCCGAACGAGGAGGCGGCAGAGGCGGCGTTCGGAGGCAAGACGTCCGGTCACACAACCGGGAAAACACAACTAGGATGGTTAACACAACGAGGATGGTGTAAACAGAACTAGGATGGTGTGAAAAAAACTAGGATGGTGTGAAAACAACTAGGATGGTGTAAACACAACCAGGATGTTGTAAACACTACTAGGATGATGTAAACAACTAGGATTGTGTAAACACTACCAGGATGGTGTAAAAACTAGTATTATGATGTAAACATTACTAGGATGGTGTAAAGTACTAGGATCATGTTGACACTACTTGGACAGTGTAAACACTAGTATGATGAAGTTAACACTACTAGGATGTTGTAAACTACTAGGATGGTGTAAACACTAGGGATGGAGTAAACACTACTAGGATAGTGTAAACCCTGCTTGAATAGTGTACATATTACCACTAGGATGGTTAACACTACTCTGATGGTGTAAACTACTAGGAAGGGTTCAACACTACTAGGTACTACGATGGTGTAAACACTATTCAAATTGTGTAAACACCATAATGTAAACACTGCTAGAATAGTGTAAACTAATAGGATTGTGTAAACTACTTGATGGTATTAAGACTACTAGGATAGTGTAAACAATACTAGGAAGGTGTAAACAACTAGGATGGTTCAAACACTACTAGGATGGTTCAAACACTACTAGGATGGCGTAAACACTACTATGGTTAGGTTGACTATAGGCTGCTACTATGCTAGCGTGCTACCATGTGAGGCTGCTACTATGCTAGGGTGCTACTATGCTAGTGTTATGCTATGCTAGGGTGCTGCTATGCTAGTGTTTTTCTGTGCTAGGGTGCTGCTATGCTAGGGTGCTACTATGCTAGGGTGCTACTATGCTAGGGTGCTGCTATGCTAGGTTGCTGCTATCCTAGGGTGATGCTATGCTAGGGGTGCTGCTATGCTAGATGGCTGCTATGCTAGGGTGAATTTAGCAGTCTGGTGAGTGAATTCTCCAAATGGTTTTCATCACCATTCCAAAAGTTAAACACAGAAAAATAAAAGGTAATCACACACACACATGTGTATATAGATGTTTATGTGCGTATATGTCTCCCCAGAGGTAACCACGGTAACAGTGGGTGATGTACAGTCGTCGTCGGAGACTGTTTTCACCACGACGGGGAGCCTTCCAGAACACGTGTTTGTGAGTTCATACAATAATCTGTTATGATATACGATCATATGTTCACACTGTACATTACATAATTATACACTATACATTATGTCTTATAATATATCATAGTATATAATTTAATATATATCAATGGGAATGTAGATTAGAATAGATTATAATGTTATATAATATATTCTAATCTCTTATATATTTTAACGGAGAATATAATATATTATTAAACATAATATGTAAAATAATATATATTTGAATGGAGAATGCATCAGATAATATATTATAATGTTTAATATAATGTATTATATCTCAAATATATAATCAAATGACTGATATATTTTAATGTAGAATATCATATATTATAAATACTATATTTGAATGAAGAATATCATATATTATTATGAAGAATATCATATTATAATTAATATATATTTCAATGCAGAATATTAAGTATTTGAATCTAGAATCTCATATTATAACGTAGAATCTCATATATTTGAATGTAGAATTGCATCTCTTTTAATGTAGTATCTCATATGTTTGAATGTAGAATCTCATATATTATAACGTAGAATATCATATATTTTAACATAGAGTCTCATATATTATAACTTAGAGTCTTATCTATTAAAATGCATGGTACATTTGGGCGTAGAGTGTGCTATGTTCTGATGTAGAGCGTGGTAACTGATGGGCGTGTGTGCAGAGCGGGCGGACCACCCTGCAGCTGGCCGAGGGGCTGGGCTCCCAGAAGGCCACCCTCATCGTGGTCCACGCAGATGGCAGCATCGTGGAGGCTGCTGGGCTCAAGGGCGCTGCGGCAGCACTGGCCTCCGGTATATAGATACATAGATCTATAGATCGACACTATAGAAATAAATACATAGATCTCTCTATGCATAGATAGAAAGATAGATAGATAGATCTCTCTCTATCTATCTATCTATCTATCTATCTATCTATCTATCTATCTATCTATCTATCTATCTATCTATCTATCTATCTATCTATCTATCTATCTATCTATCTATCTATCTCTGTATATATATATATACAGTGTATACAGTATAGTCCAGTTTTACAGTACAGGCCAGTGTATCCAGTGTGTACAGTATAGTCCAGTGTAGTACTCTGTAGTCCAGTGTGTACAGTGTGCTGTCTGTACAGTATTATCCAGTGTAGTACTGTGTAGTCCAGTGTGTACAGTGTGCTGTGTGTCCAGTGTAGTACTGTGTAGTCCAGTGTGTACAGTGTGCTGTGTATCCAGTGTAGTACTGTGTAGTCCAGTGTGTACAGTGTATCCAGTGTAGTACTGTGTAGTCCAGTGTGTACAGTGTGCTGTGTATCCAGTGTAGTACTGTGTAGTCCAGTGTGTACAGTGTGCTGTGTATCCAGTGTAGTACTGTGTAGTCCAGTGTGTACTGTGTGTACAGTGTATCCAGTGTAGTACTGTGTAGTCCAGTGTGTACAGTGTGTACAGTGTATCCAGTGTAGTACTGTGTAGTCCAGTGTGTACAGTGTGCTGTGTGTCCAGTGTATCCAGTGTAGTACTGTGTAGTCCAGTGTGTACAGTGTGCTGTGTGTCCAGCGGGCGGCCAGGGGGCCGTGCTGGCGGTGGCGTCGGAGAAGGACGGCGGCTCCAAGTACAACTGGGACCCCTCAGTGTTCAACAGCCAGCTGCCGGTCCGCTGCAGGAACACCAGCGGGGTGCTGCACAAGAGCCGTCTGGGCTCCGGTGAGCTGACACACACACAGAGACACGCACGCACGCACCCACATAGAAACACACACACATAGACACGCACACACATAGACACGCACACACACAGAGACATGCAGGCACGTACACACATAGACACACGCACATAGACACGTACACACACATAGGCACACACACACACACACGCACACGCACACACACTACATATAGAGAGTACATACAGAGAGTGTGATGCAGTCTGAAGCCTCCTAGCGTGCGTCTGGGTCAACATGTGTGTCTGTGTCCAGGGGGCAAAGGTCGCTGCATCAAACACAACAACAAGTGGTTCACGCCCACCGAGTTCGAGGGCATGGCCGGCCGCGCCAGCAGCAAGGACTGGAAGAGGAGCATCCGCTACGCCGGGAGACCGCTGCAGTGCCTCATCCAGGTAGCCTAGCAACACCGCCTCCCGGCGCCTAGCAACGCCTAGCCCTTAATGCTAGTATGTTAGCCCTCTTAATGCTGGTATTATGGTAGTATTGTTGGTAGTATTAATGGTAATATTATAGTAGTATTAATGGTAGTATTATAGTAGTATTAATGGTAGTATTATAGTGGTATCATAGTCGTATTATAGTCGTATCATGGTAGTATAGCAGTATCATAATAGTATTAATGGTAGCATTATAGTAGTATTATAGTAGCATTATAGTTGCATTAAAGTAGTATTTATAGTAGCATTATAGTAGTATTAATGGTAGTATTATAGTAATAATAATGGTAGTATTATAGTAGTGTTAATGGTAGTATTATAGTTTCATTATAGTAGCAATATGGTAGCATTAGAGTAGCATTAATAGTAGTGTTATGGTAGTATTATAGTAGTACTAATGGTAGTACTATAGTAGTATTAATGTTAGTATTATAGTAGTATTAATGGTAGTACTATGTAGTATTAAAGCTGGTGTTTATCTTCCAGGAGAGGATCCTTAACCCCCACGCAGCCTCCTGTACATGCTCTGCCTGCTGTGACGACCTCAACCTGGTACCGCTATTACTGTAGCTCTATGTCTCTCAACCTGGAACCTCTATTACTGTAGCTCTATGTTTCTCACCCTGGTGCCTCTATAACTGCAGCTCTATGTCTCTTACCCTGGTACCACTATTACTGTAGCTCTCTCACCTCTCTCTCTCTCGCTCTCCCTCATTCTAGTCTTTGAAGGAAGGAGATTCGTTGGAAAGTGAAAACATCAGCATGGTAAACAAGCAGCCATTCATACTCCTACTGACTACACACACACACACACACACACACACACACACACACACACACACACACACACACACACACACACACACACACACACACACACACACACACACACACACACACACACACACACACCGTTTAATTTTCTCTCCCTGCATGTCCCTGTCGGTCTGCATGTCTCCCTGCGTGTCCTGTCTGTCTGCCTGTCCTGTCTCCCTATGTGCCTGTCTCCCTGCGTGCCTCCCTGTGTGGTGCAGACTGGCCCGGTGAGACTCTTCGTCCCCTATAAGAGGAGGAAGAAGGACTCTGACCCCTCGGAGAAGAAGGACGACCTTTCACCCAAGAACATCACGCTGACCCCGGGGGCAACCTGTAGGGGCACATACACACACGCACGCACACACACTATACACACACACACAGATACACACTCACACACTCACACACTCTCACACACTCACAGATACAGGCACACAGATACACGCACAAACACACACACACACAGATTGGTTGTCATTGGATGTTTTTAAATGTGAGTGACCTGATTGGCCGTCTGTCCTCCAGTCACGGTGTCTCCGTCGGGACAGATCACCACCTCTGGAACTTTGACCTTCGACCCCCCCACCCCGTCAGAGAGCCCCGCCCCCAGTGACGTCTTCACCACCACCACAGGTGAGAGGGGTTAGACAGTACAGGGACAGGTCATTAAGGAGCAGGTAGGGGTTAGACAGTACAGAGACAGGTCATTAAGGAGCAGGTAGGGGTTAGACAGTACAGAGACAGGTCATTAAGAAGCAGGTAGGGGTTAGACAGTAGAGAGACAGGTCATTAAGGAGCAGGTAGGGGTTAGACAGTACAGAGACAGGTCATTAAGGAGCAGGTAGGGGTTAGACAGTACAGAGACAGGTCATTAAGGAGCAGGTAGGGGTTAGACAATAGAGAGACAGGTCATTAAGGAGCAGGTAGGGGTTAGACAGTACAGAGACAGGTCATTAAGGAGCAGGTAGGGGTTAGACAGTAGAGAGACAGGTCATTAAGGAGCAGGTAGGGTTAGCCACTACAGAGACAGGTCATTAAGGAGCAGGTAGGGTTAGACAGTACAGAGACAGGTCATTAAGGAGCAGGTAGGGTTAGACAGTACAGAGACAGGTCCTTAAGGAGCAGGTAGGGGTTAGACAGTACAGAGACAGGTCCTTAAGGAGCAGGTAGGGGTTAGACAGTAGAGAGACTGGTCATTAAGGAGCAGGTAGGGTTAGACAGTACAGAGACAGGTCATTAAGGAGAGGGTAGGTGTTAGACAGTACAGGGATAGGTCATTAAGGAGCAGGTAGGGGTTAGACAGTACAGAGACATGTCATTAAGTAGTATTAACCCCCCCCCCCCCCCTCCTCCCCACAGTGCTGAGCTCCCTCCCCGCAGCGGTAACCTTGACGACGCCCCCCCTCCAGTCCAAAGTGTCTGCCCCTCCCTCCCCAGGGGGGCTGGTCAACGGCCTAGAGGTCATGACCTCTCTGGTGCCTGGCGACGGCGAGGTCACCATGGCGACGGGGGCGGGGCCGGGGCTGGGTGACGCCCCAAGGGGCCCTTGGCTCTACCTGGAGCAGCTGGCTGACACGTTGCTTGGCAACGCCCAGCAGCTGAAAGCTCTGATAGGGCAGGCCAAGCAGGAGGCCGGCCAATCAGAGCACTTCGCCTCCGGTCACCTGACCAGGAAGGAAGTCAGCCAGGTACAACCATATCCTTTGGCGGTTTCCCAAAGTGAAGGCTGCAGCTTTGCTAGAACACTTCCGTGCTAGTCGCGTCCTATGGAGATGGGGTTAGAGTGCTGGCTAGAGTGCTGCATAGCGTTTGTAGCGCTCAGAGTTTGGAACGACTTGCTAGTGTGGAAGTGCTTCCGCTTCCGCTTTTTAATACTGCTCCAGTGGTAAATATTTTAATATTTTAATTGTCTAAATTGTTATTGGCGACAGTAGTTTGTTTAAACACCAACTACTTACATATTAAAACAAATCAATCCATGCAAAATATAGCCTATCATTACGTTGCAAAAAAACGTTTGAAAAAAATCGCATAGGTACATCTTTTGCGTTTACATGATTGATCTATAACAAGCAATGCGGCAAAAAATATTTCTGAAAACGTTCAAATAACTTCACTTGTGTAAAGCAATGTGTATCGCTTTCCATACACGTGAACACAGGATTGTGGGTATTTTGGCTCGTTGATGATCCATCGATGCATCCTTGAAAAATCTCTGAATTCTCAAAAATAAAGGACGCAAAAAGGGCTTGAATTTCCGAGTGTTCTCAACATTCTGGCGTTACAATTGGCGTTCTATGACGTAGCGTCCTTAAAAAGGCGGCCGTTGGGCATGCTTCCTTCACATTGGGAAACAGCAAGTATTTTTTATTTTTTTTATCTATACATATCTATATATAACGACCTGTGTGCATGTGTGTGTGTGTGTAGTTCCAGAGTGTTTCCTTCCAGACGAACGATCCAGAGACCAAGAGAAGCTCCGACCTCACAGAGATCACCATCAATGTAAACACACACACGCACGCACGCGCGCGCACACACACACACACACACACACACACACACACACACACACACACACACACACACACACACACACACACACACACACACACACACACACACACAGCTAGACAGAGTTGGGCAGGTCTGTCTGTGTGAAAAAAAGATACAACATAAGACACATCTAACATTCAGACAGACAAGGTTGTTGGCATACAGGCAGACAGACAGACTGACAGGCAGACAGACAGACAGACAGACAGAGGTAGGGTCATTCCTGGGCTTATGCTGTGCCTGTAGGATGTGTTCATAGCAGCAGGACCTCTGTCTGCTGATCCCAGGTCTGCAGGGAGTAAACAACCTCTTTGTTGTCACGTTAACAATTATAATGATGATGATGATGATGATGATGATGCCCCCTACAGCAGATGTGTGTGAACTGCGGCCGCACGGCCATGAGTGAGTGTGCCGGCTGTCACAAGGTCAACTACTGCTCCACCTTCTGCCAGAAGAAGGTACGGGCGTGCGCACACACACACACACACACACACACACACACACACACACACACACACACACACACAGGGACACAGGCACACACAGATACACACACACACACACACACACACACACACACACACACACACACACACACACACACACACACACACACACACACACACACACACACACACACACACACACACACACACACACACACAGAGACACAGGCACACACACACACACACATTGTGTCCCCAGGCTGAACTAGTTGGTTTATATTTGGTTAAGTTGAGTTAAGTTGTAATATTGATCGAAGTAGTCATAATAATGTCTGTTTTGTTGTTAAGTTTCTATTCATATTTGGTTGACTTGTTGTTAACCACATATGCTAACGTGTTGCTAGGACTGGAAGGAGCACCAGAACAGCTGCCAGCCGGGAGCCGCTCTGCCCCTGGAGGACGACCCCCTGGCCAGCATAGAGATCACCAAGGTCCTGGTGTAGCCCCCACCTGGACCAGGTCCCCAGCAGAGACCCCCAAGACTCCCCCGAGGGACCCAGCAGACCCAGGAGGGACCCCCCCAGGAACCCCCATGAGGAGCGTTCTCCTCTTCGTCATTCCTTCATCGTCTGAAGGGGTCCCTCCCAACCCGTCTGGCTCCCTGGATCAGCTCCAGGCCAGGGGGTCTGGACCAGCTCCGGGGGGTCTGGGGTGTCCAGTCAGACCTTCATGTTTACACTGGGCATTAAAAGACTCATTTAACGTAATGAACCGTGGATCTGACGCCGTGACGCAACCAGCATGAACTATAGCAACCATTCAGCGTTCCTCACCACATCTCACAGCCTGGCTGATGTTTTAGTTCATCTCTTTTAATTGTGCTTTTCGTTTTTCCCAGAGTGTGTATCCTGGACCTCCGTGTTGATCAGAGTAGTCCTGATACATCAATAAAGAGTGTGAACTGTTTGTGCTGTCTCTGAAAGACTCTAGAAAACAGAACTCTATTTCAGACAGAAGATGTTTAGCTGGCTGTGGTTATGGTATTCCTCGCTGCGGGGGGGTCAAGGTCTAAGAGGTTAACCCGGTCTCGTCCTAGAGCCCCAAAGAACGACAACACAACACTTTTCATCAAAAAAAGTTTATTCCACAAAGATGGATTTCAAACGCTGCGACTTTGTACAAACGAGTTTCTAATCCTCCGCGGATCCTGGAGGCTGAGCAGATCCAGGGTTCAGGTTCCTCCAGAACCAACAAAGAGCCGGACCCAGGCAGACCGGGTCATGTCTGTGGTTCTATGAAAGGTTCTGCTACAGACCTGGTCCCCCTGGACCCGCTACAGGTCCCTGGTCAGACCCGGGTATTGCATAGAGCTGGTCAGACCTGGTCCTGGTCAGACCTGGTCCCTAGTCAGACCTGGTCCCTGGTCAGACCTGGTCCTGAGTCAGACCTGGTCCCTGGTCAGACCTGGTCCTGAGTCAGACCTGGTCCTGGTCAAACCTGTCCTGGTCAGACCTGGTCCTGGTCAGACCTGGTCCTGGTCAGACCTGGTCCTGGTCAGACCTGGTCCCTGGTCAGACCTGGTCCTGAGTCAGACCTGGTCCTGAGTCAGACCTGGTCCCTGGTTAGACCTGGTCCTGGCTACATGCAGCACCTGTGGAAACACTTCTTGAAGAACTTCCTGAACTCGGTGTTGAAGACGGTGTAGATGACGGGGTTGAGGGCGCTGTTGACGTAGCCCAGCCACGTCACCACGCTCATCAGGCCGGGAGGGACGTAGCAGGTGGAGCAGCGGGCTCGCATGGTGTGCACCACAAAGAACGGGGTCCAGCAGAACAGGAAGGTACCTGGGGGAAAAGGAGGAGGGGGGGGGGGGGGGGGGGTCTTGATCACAACTCACAGCCTGATGGTTTGATGGTAAAGAGTTTATCCTGGACCGCGTGTTGCACGGTCCTGATACGAGGGGTCAGTAAAGAGTGTGAACTGTCTGTTGTCTCTGAAAGACTCCTTTAGAAAACAACGCTATTCTAGATAGGAAGATGTGGAGCTACGTCGCTGCAGGAGATGAGTCTCATCTAAGATACACTCATTAACGAATGAATCACACCCACTCAGGGACAGCATCATGTTGTCATGGTGATGGACACACCCAGGTGGTCTGCTAGCTCTGCTTGTGGGTTGGAGGTCCTAGATTTAAACGTGGGCTGGTCTCATCGTGTGTATAAAAAAGGGTTAATTGATTAAGTTGATTAATCCACCCATTGATTAAAGGTCTGGGATGGAAGGAGAAAGGCATTGTTGGTAACCGCTGACGCCATTGACACAGTTCACCTGGTGAACGGAACACTCCAGAAGGTTAATCTAGAAACATCCACAGAGGCACCGTCTGGAGTCTGGAGCCTCCACCCTCCACCGGCAACCTTCAAAAATAGAAGAGGCAAGAATCGTAAACGAAGTGCCGGTTTGGGGTCGGTTCCTGGCCGAGACCGTATCCAGTGGAATAGCCTACGTTGACTGATGGTTAATATTATTTTCGGCAACCGTTTTACTGCTGTGGCGATTCCGTGCCGGTTCTGGTGGAAATCCGCAAGGAAAAGTCCAATGCATTGGCTATTGTATACGACAATAAACAATCTTGTATCTTGTATCTAAAGCATGGACCTCTTATACAGTGAGAGACAGCTCTCAGAAATGCTGAGATCAGCTCTGTACCACACATGATGTGTGATGGAAAAATCCATGTTATTTTCCTTTCATCATGTAAGCTCTGTCTCCTATTCCTTGCACTGTCTAGCCACCCTACCTGTTCCTAGCGTTATTTAAAGTTAACCTTTGTGCCTGGCGTACACCGGTCACGAGGGAGCAGAGATCCAATTATGCATTCTTCTACTTGATGAGAACACAGGAGACTCAGTCCTTCAGATTAACATTATTTGATTTGGACAATGTGGGGTCTAATAGTGGTGACTACTCAGTTGGACCATTTAACCCCCCTTGATCACCCTAAGTCAGCGAAAAGGCACACCATACAAATGGCAGTTAGAAACAGAGTGTGAAAATACAATTTTCCCATTGCAAATAACTTCATATTAATTAAGAAACACTCCAAAAATATTCTCAACGTTTAGTAGCATTTACTGTTGGTGTGCGTTAGTGCCGGTATTATCGGTGTCTGAATCCTTCTGTTGTTCAGTTGTAAACGAGACTGAGGTGTTGTGCGTTGAGCAATCAGTGTGCAACAGCTTAGAGATGCCATCACTGCACCCACTCAGAAGAGAGTCCTGCATGGCAACATGGAACACCAGGCCATGCGTCATCATCATCATCATCATCATCATCATCATCATCATCATCATCATCATCCTCATTATCCTCATCCTCTGCAGAACTTCACAATAACGGGCTACAACACCACGACCCCCCCCTGGTTTCTGTGTTGGGAGCCAACTCATGTCCCCTTGGTGGTGTGGGGTGTAGCACGGACCTCGCTACAAATACATACTGCTCTCACAGAGGGACTGTCGTGGAAATATCAATCGTAACTATAAGATACAATTATTCACTAATTATATTAACCTTGTTTATATTTGGCCTTTATTTTCCAGGAAGGTCCCATGGAAATATAATATCTTGTTTTCAAGGGAGTCCTGGCCACTTATATAATTACTAGTCAATTAAAAAATGAATTGTACGCATACTCCCTGTATCTAGAAAGCCCTGCCTTCCTCTCTCTGACTGAGAGGTGACAGTTGGCTTTGCCACGGTGGCCCTGAAGTCTGATACTGACGCCATGTAAATCCACTGACTCCTTATTGTGTCGATTCCTTTAACCGCCTTGCAGCCTTGCAGACCTGTCCACTCCACCCATAGTGCATTGCACTAACTTGGTCTTTCCCACCAATCCTAACCTCTCCACGATGGTCACCCCCCCTCACCCTTGTTTCCTTTGTATTAACCCTCGATGTGAACGTTCCGCTATAAGAATCGTGTCCACCCATCGTCTCACTGAATGTATTCCTGAACACTTTGCTGCCTGTCTCTTCCCATGATGACGCTCTAAACTTAAATCGAATATTGAGCTGGCCGAAGTGTCCTAAAAACAAGTTATTCTTCATCAGGGAGGCTGAGTTCTCCAGACCGTCTGGGGGGCTTCAGCCCAGTCTCCTCTCTCTGTCTGGAGCTGGTGTGAGTTTGAGGACCTGAGGGACTTACTGTCATGCAGGGTGTTCTTAATAACTTTAACAGACTCATTAGCCAACACGCTAGAGCGAGCCACCTGCCAATCAGCCCGGGCTCAACACCTCCCTGGACCAATCAGAGCGCCCCTGCCAGGGGCCCGGCGGCGGCCCTGGGGGCGGGCCCCAGGGGGGTGGGGCTCTGAGGACGGCCGCTAAGTGGATTGGGGATCAGCAGCTGAAGGAGCGGCCTCGCCCTGCCCTGCGCGCTATTAATAGAACGACCTCCTGAACTCCACCGAAAGCCTCCAGCATAGGGGGGAGGTCCACTCAGACCCCCCCTCACCGACCACCACGGGCAGCACCCTCATGGCCTTGTATTCATTATTGGTAGGTTATTGATAGGTTATTGAAAGGTTATCGGTTCTGACTCACCGACCACCACGGGCAGCACCCTCATGGTCTTGTATTCATTATTGATAGGTTATTGATAGGTTATCGGTTCTGACTCACCGACCACCACGGGCAGCACCCTCATGGCCTTGCGCTCGCGCCCGTTGATCTTGGCCCTCTTCTTCTTGTTGGGGTCGGCGGCGAGGCGGACCTGGGAGAGGGTCCCGGCCGGCCCCGCCCGGAGGTCGGCGGAGGGCCGGCGCGAACCCGCCTCCTCGCCCTCGGGGGGGTCACGCTCTATGAAGGGGGGCAGCGGGGGCGGCAGCGAGGCCAGCGGCGGCAGGGTGGCGGCGGCCTCCTGCAGCCTCCTGCAGGCCTGGATGCTGCTCCTCAGCTTGAGGCGGCGCGCCTCCTCCCACTGCCGCAGGCCGCGGAACATGGCGCAGTACAGCAGCAGCATGATGGGGCAGGGGATGAAGAAGGAGCAGACGGAGGAGTACAGCACGTAGTCGTCGTTCTCCAGCTTGCACTCGCTGGGGTCGCGGCCCGGCACGTCGTTGACCCCGAACATGACGGGCGAGGCCACGGCGAGGGCCAGCAGCCAGGTGGCGGCCAGCAGCCCCGTCTGCCGCTGGTCCACATGCCGCCGGTTGTAGTTCAGCGGCACGGACACGGCGATGAACCTGCGGGGTCACACGACGCCGTGGTTACCCGGGGTTTCCCTGGAGAGGCCACAGGGCGCCACCGGTACCCACCCCCAGACCAGTCCTAACTACAGGGGAACAGGCTAACTCCCTGCCAACATGCTATGCTACGTCTATTACAAACATGCGACCTCCACTAACTCCATGCTAACATGCTATGCTAAGTCCATTATTAACATGCTTCCTCCATGCTATCATGCTATGCTAAGTCCATAACTAACATGCTTCCTCTATGCTATCATGCTATGCTAAGTCCATTACTAACATGCTACCTCCATGCTGGCCCCACTGACCTGTCGACGCTGATGGCGCAGAGGTTGAAGATGGAGGCGGTGCACAGCAACACGTCCATCGTCATCAGCCCGTCACACACCCCCATGTCCAGGGACCACAGCCCCCCCTGGAACTACAAAAACATACGCACACGCACAAACACACGCACACACACACACACACGCGCGCGCTCAGTGGTCTCCTGCTGACTCTCAGCTCGTTAATGATTCTCTCTCTTTCTCTTCTTCATCAGGGACAGCCCCCCCCCCCCCCCCCACCTACACCTGGCTCACTGGGTGTTTGTTTTGGTTTGTCAATTGGGGGGGGGGGGGGGGGGGGGGGGGGCTTTTGCCGTGGGAATAGAACGTTGGGGTCTTGGGGTGAAGCTTTGTCTCCCGTCTGCAGGCCAATCAGAGGAGGGGACACGGTTTGTTTGTTCAGAGCTTTTTGTATTTTCACTCAACAAAGATTCATCAACGTGACAGCAATGGGTAGCTATGATGCTATGTTAGCACTGGGTATCTATGATGCTATGTTAGCACTGGGTATCTATGATGCTATTTTAGCACTGGGTATCTATGATGCTATGTTAACGTATGATGGGGTTAGTTCGCGAGGTCAGAGGTTAGGGTTAGTTAGGGTTAGTTCAAGAGGTCAGAGGTTATGGTTAGTTTGAGAGGTCAGAGGTTAGGGCTAGTTAGGGTGGTCAGGTAGAAACAGCTTGAGAAGTTTCTTTAGAGACTTTTTTTTTTACGTTTTGCAGAGTAAAGACCTGTCTCACATCTGACCAGCAGACAGGCTGCAGAGTAGAGACCTGTCTCACATCTGACCAGCAGACAGGCTACAGAGTAGAGACCTGTCTCACATCTGACCAGCAGACAGGCTGCAGAGTAAAGACCTGTCTCACGTCTGACCAGCAGACAGGCTGCAGAGTAAACACCAGTCTCACGCTACAGACAGGCTGCAGAGTAAGGACCTGTCGCTCGCTACGGATAGGCTGCACAGTAAAGACCTGTCTCACGCTAGGAGGGTTAACTGTCATTCACACGTCATCAGTTATAGATATGAACGTTCTGGCGCGTCTTGCTCACCTCGGAGTACACGAAGAGCGGCAGCACGAGCACCGCCAGCATGAGGTCGGCCACCGCCAGGCTCACGATGAAGTAGTTGGTGGTGGTCTTCAGGGCCTTCTCCATGTGCACGCTTACGCACACCAGCACGTTCCCACACACCGTCACCACGATCAGCAGCACCCCAAACAGGAGCGCTGGCCAGTCGTGCGGGGCCCCGGGGATGCCCGGGCCCCGGCCGGAGGGAGCCCCGGGTTCCGGGTCCGGGAAGGAGGAGAAGTTGGCGGGCATCGCCTCGGAGCCCGTGCGGTCCCAAGACGCGTCATGTAGGCATGTCTCCGGGGGGTGCTCCTCCGGGGGGGGGGTTAAAGGTTAAAGCGCATGTTCGGCTTTTCGAGGGCGAGAACAAAAGTCCAGTGCGCCGCGCGCTGTCCTTCATTACGCGCGCCCCCGCTGTACAACGCGCGCCCGTTGCGCGCGTGTTCCGGGCTTTATCGCCGGACCGTTACGTCACCAGACTAAACAAAACCAGTTCATTAAAGAGTCGTTCCTCCGCAGGAAGTTTGGGTTTCACCACCAAGTGTTTACTGAACTAAAGTAAAAGTCGAGGCGGAGCGCGCGGAGGAGAAAGGCGATTAGCCAGAGCAGCTCCTCCCCCTAAAGCCGCTTACACCTGGGCGCGAGACCGGAGCCCGCGTGCTGCAGGTGAGCAAAGCAGGGGAGCTCTGTCCCCGCCGGGCGGGAGTCTGACCGGAGGAGGGGCTTCACGGTGACCCCGGTGGTTCTGATCCTCTGACTCCCTCACCTGAGCACGCGGACACCTGAGCAAGTGCTGCAGCTCATTGATAACGACGCGCTGGTTTACTGTGTGATGACGTCATTAGGACTTAAACTGAAGAGTTTGTGTTCAATAATATTAGCCAACATGTCTTCTTCCTCCTCCTCCTCCTCCTCCTCCTCCTCCTCCTCCTCCACCTCCTCCAGCTCCTCCTCTTCTTCCTCCTCCACCTCCTCCTCCTGCTCCTCCTCCTCCTCCTGCTCCACCTCCTCCTCTTCTTCCACCTCCTCCCGCCCTCTTCTCCCTCCTCCACCTGCTCTTCCTCCTCCTCCTCTTCCTCCTCCTCCTCCTCCTCCTCCTCCTCCTCCTCCTCCTCCTCCTCCACCTCCTCCAGCTCCTCCTCTTCTTCCTCCTCCACCTCCTCCTCCTGCTCCTCCTCCTCCTCCTGCTCCACCTCCTCCTCTTCTTCCACCTCCTCCCTCCCTCTTCTCCCTCCTCCACCTGCTCTTCCTCTTCCTCCTCCTCCTCCTCCCCCTCCTCTTCATATAAACTCACACACATGTGAACTCCTTCAGTCTGAGTGGTTGATGATGATGATGATGATGATGATGATGATGATGATGATGATGATGATGATGATGGATGGGGGATAGATGTTTGATGATGAAGGCCACTGTACTTTACTCTTTCAAATTTATATCTTACACTGTATAGATTTAATCATAGACCGTATCGATTATATCATAGTGATAATAATAATAAATGATATCACAGTGTATTAATTATATCATAGACTATACTATACATATTATATCACAGACTGTTTAGATGATTTCATAGTATATTCATTTTAAGTTAGACTTTATAGATGATATTAGTGCATGTGCTCTATTGTAGACTGAATAGATTAAATTGAATTCTAACGCCACCCTTGCTATGCTTAGATTTAAGGGTAATGAATGGTCCTCCCTCTGTCGCCCCCTAGCGGCCATCTGAGTGTAGAAAAGTCAATGCTTTAAAGGTCCCATGGCATGCTACTTTATGGATGCTTTAATATAGATATTAGTGGGCCCTTAACACAGTATTTGAAGAAGTTCCCGAAATTCAGCCGTGTTGCAGAATAACAGCCACTACGAGCCAGTCGCACATTGAGCTTTCCCCAAACGAGCCGTTTTGTTGTCTGTAGCTTTAATGCAAATGAGGAGGAGAGAGGCGGGTCAAGGAGGAGGGTGGGGGTGTGGCCCTGAGCAGTTAGCGGCCACGGTACCATGAGCTCTGTTTACAGTGGATGTATCGTATGGAAGCATATATGTATCAAAATTCAAATGGCATTGTAATTTGCAATTTGAAATTCATTCACTTCATTACATTATGCAATTGACAATTCATTATGCAATTTGATAATGTAATTTGTAAATACGTTATTCAAAGTGTATTTTAACATGCAAAGTGACAATGAAATCCTCGATAAAATGTGCCGAAGTTATAACAATAAAAATAGAATAACATTTGTCAAATTTTTTAAGTTCCTTTATTCAAATTGAAAAGCTATAGCGTCCCCGTCAGTGGCGGTGGGTCAATATAGGGTACTAGGGCGCCGCCCCTCCGTGAAATATTCACTTGAATATATCTGCTAACTATTAATCAACTATTATCAATTCGAAATAAATCAACAAAAATACATAGCGTTTATCCTTGTTTAATTGTGTGATATTATTGTCACTGCCAGCAACCATTTAAATAAGTCTGAATGTCAATGATTTGGGCTAGGCTAGTTATTGGTCATTCGAAATAAAGCAGTCCTCCAAGTCAGGGGCGCCGGCCACGTTGGAGTTAATGTAAGCTCGCTAACTTTTTGCTGTCTATCAAGCAGAGACAGCTTTTCATTGGCGCAAGAAAATTCGCCCTTGGGTCGCACCAGTGTGCGCCCCCGGCCAAAGGTATCGCTTTTCTTTTTTGTTATCACCACATGATTGGACAATTCAGTAAGTAAGTTACATATTAATTTTGTCTTTCGGCCTGTAGCATATAAACCAAAATTAAGCTACTGTCCCATATTTCTAACTGCATTTGAAGTAGACATTGAGACTCACAAAAAATGGACGCTATAGGACAGTGATCACGATTTGTCTCAATATCAGAATAACAACAATGGGTCAAATAGCAATGGCTGGTGGAATGGCCATAAAGTAGGTCTGTATATGCAGTGTAAGCTTGTCAAGGCCCTGCAAGTCAGGATGTAGACTATGAATTGGAATGAATAGTAGGTAATAGGTAATAGGAAGTGGCCATTCCCAAAATGCACCAGAATACAGGAAATCAAATCTATGAATTTAAAAAACAATTATGGGGGGGGGTGGGGAGAACCCCAGACCCCCTATCTGGGCCCCACCAACATTTTTGATCACCAGCCACCACTGGTCCCCGTGATTCCAATGCCCTTTGCCACGCTCCGTGTTTTGCGAAATTCAAATTACATTTCAATCCGCAAAACACTTTGCAAAAGTGTTTTGCGTATCAGCCAACCGCGTCTGGGCGGGAACCTCGTCACTTCCTCGTCAGACCAGCTGATCATCCCCGACCTAGTACTTGGCACTTAATGGATTATCAGCTGGTCTGACGAGGAAGTGACGAGGTTCCTGCCCAGACAACAGAAGTGTTTTGCGGATTGAATTGTAATTTGAATTTCGCAACACACGGAGCTAGCGAAGCGCATTGCAATCACGGGGACGCTATAGCTTTTTAATTTGATAAAGTACCTCAAAATATTAGACAAAATGTTATTCTATTTTTATTGTTATAACTTTTACAAATTTTATTGGGGATTTCATTTTCACTTATATTAAAATACATTTTAAATAACGTATTTACAAATCACATTATTAAATTGGATAATGAATTGTCAATTGCATAATGCAATGACTTGTTGAATTGCAAATTGCAAATTGCATTGCCATTTGAATTTTGCTACATATATGCTTCCATAGTATCGCAATGGCGAGGCGCACACAGCCTTTGGCCGTTTTCTGCAAATATTGTAGAACAATCTGGGGGCTCCGGCAGGAGTCCTGGAGCTCTTTAATAATATTATATTATACATAGATATCTATATCATATATTATCACGGCCAAAAGCTGTGTGCGCCTCCAGGCGAAATTACGAATCTCAAGCAACTGCATCGGGTTCTCCGACGTCTCTGGTTCTTACACGTACACATCAATATGAAGTAGACTGAACCACATGGAGGAGAAGGGATTGTTGACCGCGATTGTCTCCCGCCGGTGCCTCGCTGCCGGGATGGACCAACGCCTCGGCAGCGGGCAGTGCTTAGGCACCACCGCCTCGGCAGCGGGCAGCAGGAAGCAGGGCTCAAGCGGGAGACAATACATTTCTGGCTACAATCCCTTTCTCCTCCATGTCGTGGTTCATGTACTTCAGGGAGACAAAGCCAAAGTTTCTTCCCCCAATTCCATCTCAACCATGGCTGAGATAACCCCCACTACGAGTCTCGTTGTGGAGATACCAGAGACGAGAGTCTGACGTGTTGTGCGCCATAACACCAACAGCAGAACGGTTATCCAAATAACAAAGACGTGTACAACACTTCGTTACGGGTTACAGTCCTGGAGCTCTATATCTAAATAATATTATATAATTCAATCATATAACATATATTATCACGGCCAAAAGCTGTGTGCGCCTCCAGACGATTATGAATCACGAACGATTGCATTGGGTTCTCCGACGTCTCTGGTTCTTCCACTTCCACATCAATCTGAAGTAGAATGAACTGCGCTGCCTGCTGCCGGCTGCCCGCTGCCTGCTGCCGGTAGACACACACACACACGCACGCACGCACGCACGCACGCACGCACGCACGCACGCACGCACGCACGCACGCACACACACACACACACACACACACACACACACACACACACACACACACACACACACAACACACACACACACACACACACACACACACACACAAACACACAGACACACAGACAGACAGACAGACACACAGACAAACACACACACACACACTCACACACAATTCCCCAACCCCCCAACACACACACACACACTTTTTATTGAGAACCCGCACACACGTACACACACACAAACACTCACTCACACACACACACACACACACACACACACACACACACACACACACACACACACACACACACACACACACACACACACACACACACACACACACACACACACACACACACACACACACACACACACACACACACAGGTATAGAGGACAGCTAACAAAAGTTAGGAAGAGGGCAGGAGGATAAGGAGGAAGAATTAATAATGTTTGTGAGTGGTTGTGTGTGTGTATGTGAGTGGTTGTGTGTGTGTATGTGTATGTATGTGTGTGTGTGTGTGTGTGTGTGTGTGTGTGTGTGTGTGTGTGTGTGTGTGTGTGTGTGTGTGTGTGTGTGTGTGTGTGAGAGTGAGTGTGTGTCTGTAGTGTGTGTGTGTGTGAGTTAGAGAGTGTTTGTGTGTGTCTGTGTCTATTTCTTTATTGAGAGAAATATAGATGGATAAGTATCAACATAAAAACACGTGACAAATAATTGTAATAAGAATGAAGTCTCCATGGAATAAAATATAAATCATGCATACACATACACAGAAACACATGCACACACACACACACACACACACACACACACACACACACACACACACACACACACACACACACACACACACACACACACACACACACACACACACACACACACACACACACACACACATGCATGCACTCACAATAATTCCATGTCTTCTGTGTGAGGCAATCATGAGCTATCGACCGGTCACCTGACGGGTTTTACTAACGAGACGGCTGTCATCGAAGGCCAATTAAGGAAGCGCTGGCCGGTAATAAGGTTGAACCTTTATCGGCTGAACCAACACGGCGGTGGAGTGGGGGTGAGGAGGCGGCTGGTGTGTCAACACAAACGCAGTAAAACACACAAGCATCTGCTGCCGATCAATAACCTCATTATGATCAATAACCCGATTAGGACCCAGAGCCAGAGATCGGCTACTTAAGGGGAGGAGAGGATTCTCCCTCAGAGCACTCCTCCAGTCCGGACTAGATACTGCACCGTGAGTCTCCTTTCTCCTCTCTCCTCCTCTGGTCTCTCTTCCCTTCTCTGGGCTCCTCTCTCTCTCTCTCTCTCTCTCTCTCTCTCTCTCTCTCTCTCTCTCTCTCTCTCTCTCTCTCTCTCTCTCTCTCTCTCTCTCTCTCCTTCTCTGGTCTCCTCTCTCTCTCTTTTCCCCTCATCTGGTCTCCTCTCTCTCTCTCTCTTCTGGTCTAATTTCTCTCTCTCCTTCCCTGGTCTCCCCTCTCTTCTCTCTCTCCTCTCTCTCTCTCTCTCTCTCTCTCTCTCTCTCTCTCTCTCTCTCTCTCTCTCTCTCTCTCTCTCTCTCTCTCTCTCTCTCTCTCGCTCTCTCTCTCTCTCTCCTCATCTGGTTTCCTCTCTCTCTCTCTCTCTCTCTCTCTCTCTCTCTCTCTCTCTCTCTCTCTCTCTCTCTCTCTCTCTCTCTCTCTCTCTCTCTCTCTCTCTCTCTCTCTCTCTCCTCATCTGGTCTCCTCTCTCTCTCCTTCCCTGATCTCCCCTCTCTTCTCTCTCTCCTCTCTCTCTCTCTCTCTCTCTCTCTCTCTCTCTCTCTCTCTCTCTCTCTCTCTCTCTCTCCTCATCTGGTCTCCTCTCTCTCTCTCTCTCTGCTCTGGTCTCCCGTCTCTTCTCTCTGCTATATTCTTGCTGGTTTATCAGGTATGACTCTAGCTGTAGTTGTAACAGCAACAAGCTGAACCTTACTAGGATTCCACTTAGGTTCTGTCATGATTTCCTGTTAAGGTTTTTCCTCGTGGTTCTGAAGCTTGTCTTGTCGGGACCTCAACTCATCATGGTCTGGTTGAGCTGCACGGGCCAGCTGGTCCTGATGTCCACCCTGGTCCTCACCACCTCCTCCCTGTCCAACCCCAGGTAACATTAACCTTAACCTTTAACCTATAACCCCTAACCCTACCATAGGTAAACAGCCTCAACCCTTAACCCCTAACCCTACCCCAGGGGATCAGCCTTAACCTTAACTTCTAACCCTACCACAGGTAACTAGCCTCCCACTTCATAAGGCATGCTAATTGCTCCTAGTGCTGCTAGTGATGGTTAATGCTCCTAGTGCTGCTAGTGATGGTTAATGCTCCTAGTGCTGCTAGTGATGGTTAATGCTCCTAGTGCTGCTAGTGATGGTTAACCACTCCTAGTGCTGCTAGTGATGGTTAACCAATCCTAGGGTTTCTAGTGATGGTTAACCACTCCTAATGCTGCTAGTGTTTGTTAGCTGCAGAGATCTGGTTGTACCTGTACAGGTGTGGTTCTGGTCATGGTGACGGTGACGGTGTCAGTATAAGGTGCTCTGTGTCCCCAGGCCTGATGAAGACAACAACGTCCTTCAGAGTCAGACGGGTGTCCACTCACGGGGGAGCTGCTCACACGCGCCGCTGGGAGAGCAGCTCAGGTAGCTCCCTGTTAGCATGGCCCTGTTAGCATGGCCCTGTTAGCATGGCCCTGTTAGCATGTCTCTGTGTTAGCATGACCCTACTAGCATCTCTCTCGGCCAGTATGCTTTAATTTGCATGACACATTAGTGTGTTTGTGTGTGTGTGTGTGTGTGTGTGTGTGTGTGTGTGTGTGTGTGTGTGTGTGTGTGTGTGTGTGTGTGTGTGTGTGTGTGTCTCAACAAAAAACAATCAAATGTCTTGTTTTGACTTCCTGTTTCCGCAGCCTGTCGGGGGGTTCCCTGGGGTCGGGGGGGTCGCGGGGGTCATTGCGGCCGCGGGAGGAAGAGCGCCGTCAGCTGGGAGACATCGAGTTCTCCAGCCGCTACGCTGAGTACCTGCGAGCCAAGGCCAAGCACATCTCGCTGTGCACGTTCCTGAAGCGCATGCAGACCGTCAGGACCAGGTGTGGACCACTTTCACAACACTTTCACACCAGAGTTAAAGCACTTTTACACCACTTTCACACCAGAGTTAAACCACTTTCACACCACTTTCCAATCAGACTCAAACCACTTTCACACCAGAATTAAAAGACTTCCACATCACTTTCACACCAGAGTCAAACCACTTTCACACCACTTCCCAATCAGACTGAAACCACTTTCACACCAGAGTTAAACGACTTGCACACCACTTTCACACCAGAGTCAAACCACTTTCACACCACTTTCACACCAGAGTGAAACCACTTCCACACCACCAGGGAAACCGCTTTTTCACAACAAAGGTGAAACCAGATTAATCCAAATACACATGACTAAATTACTCTGTCCTCTCCTCTCCTCCCTCTCCTCTCTCTCCTCCTCTCCTCTCTCCTCTACTCTCCCCTCTCCTCTACTCTCCTCTTTCCTCTCTCCTCTTTCTTCTCTTCTCTCCTCTGTCATCTCTCCTAACTACTCCTCTCCTCCTCCCTCCTCTTCTCTTCTCTCCTGTCTCCTCTCTCAGTTCTGTCCAGAGGGAGGAGGAGAAGGTGAATGAGCTGCTGACTCAGTACAGGTGTCCTGGCAGTGTCCCCTCGAACTCCGATCTGTAGGATGACACACACGGGGGCGGGGATAGAAATGGGCGGGGCTGAAATATAACGGGTCATATAGGGGCGTGGTCAGAAAAAGGGACCTCGGATAGGGTGCAACTATACAGACTACAAGGAAGGATAACGTTAGGTATAAACTTTAAGTTATTAGATAAGAGATATGTTAACGGTTTAAGTGAGATGGTTAAGTGTAGGTATTAGTCAGAGATGGTTGAGGTATCAGGTTGGGGTAAGAGTTGGCATAAGGGTTAGAGTTCGGGCAAGGGTTAGGGTAAGGCTAAGGGTTAGGGTTAGGGATTAGGTTATATGTTTGCATCGTTCCATTCTACCAACTGACTGAAGTTGTCTCAGGGTTCAATAATATGATATGATTTCATATTGTCCACAAGTTATGTGGGTATTTCCTTCTCGTTTCTACATGTATTTGTTGTGTACTTCGATATGAATAAAGATTATGATACAACCACTTTTCCTCTGAAGTCTTTTTTTTAATGGTTTCACATCTGATTTTATTAAATATAACTTAAAATATTTAATAATATTCAATACACTCTAAGTGTCTTTTATCGGTTGCTTCTTTCTTCTGGCGGTCACACATGACTGACGGAGTTCTGTCTCCACCCTGTGGTGGTGCATCACTATGAGTCTGGACCTCCACCAAGCGAAGAACAGAGGAGGATCACATCTCATCTGCATTTTAATAATCAAGACGTGACAAAGACGTATTCAACATAATCATTATCAGCAGTAAACAGAGTAAACAGTCTGTAACTATCTTTGTAACGTTATTCGCGGACAATTTTCCCTCAGAGGAGAACCTGTTGGGTTCCTGGAGGAGGTGCAGGCGGGGTCCCACCGCCAGGGGGCGCTGGGGTCCAAGGGATTCGGTGGTGTCAGACACGGTGCCCCCCGGACCGACCACACCAGCCCATACCCCAGACGGGACCAGCCCAGACCCCATACCCCATTCCCTGCGTCCCGCGGCCCCAGAGCGCACGGACAGCGAGACCATTGGTCCCGGGTTGGACTCAAACTCGGTGTCTTCCCATCGGAGAGAGGACCCCGGAGCTCTTCGACCGGGTCTCCAAGACCCTGCGGTGTGACTTCACTAGGGGGGCTCTGGTCGCAGATATCTCGTGGAATCTTAGGAACCGGAGACAGCGGGCAGTTACTGCGAAAGATTATTCTAGAGAGACTAAACCCCCACCTGTCACTCCCGGACCACCGATGGGTCCCGCGTCCCCTCTGACCTCCGGCCCGTTTCTCGCGCGCTAGCCGCCATGCTGTTGCTGGCCGTAAGCCTGCTGTGCCTGCTCGCGGTAGGACCGGTGCAGAACGCGGACGCCCAGGAGAACCCCCTGGTGCGCCCCGTGCGTCATCGCGCACCCCACGAGGAACGGAGCGGAGGCAGCCGGGGATGGCGTGGACCTCACGCGGGCCTCGGGGAAGGGCCGGCTGCCATGGTTACGATTGGGGAGGAGAGACGCGGTGGTGTGAAGCCCTCCGGGACAGTTGTCAAACTACTTGACGATACACCCTATACCGATCGACATTATCTGATCGATCAGATATTAGAACTCCCCACCTGTAGCGACACCAGCGCAGCGCGGTGCCGCGTCCGGAGGCAACGCGTAAAGCGCGATGCGCAAAGTGGAAACAGCGCGTCTGGCTCGGACGAGATTCCGGCCCATCGGAAGCCGCCGCTGCCACTGCCCATGGGCCAGGTTCAGACGCCGGCCACCGAGGCCGGCGACTACGAAGAATTCACCCCGCCGGACTTTGGCGACCTCACGCCGCTCGTCCCCGGGGGCCGCCGGCCGAAGTGGAAGCCGGTGAGGAACCCCTTCTACCCTCTGAGCGCCGAGGCGTGCGGAGCCTACGCGGTGATGCTGGCCGCGGGGGTCATTTTCTCCACGGGGATCCTCTGCAACGTGGCGCTCATGTGCATCGTGTGCCACAACTACCACATGAGGAGCATCTCCAACGCATTGCTGGCCAACCTGGCCTTCTGGGACTTCCTAGTGCTCTTCTTCTGCCTGCCGCTCGTCGTCTTCCACCAGCTCACCAAGACCTGGCTGCTGGGGGAGCTGTCCTGCAAGCTGGTCCCCTACCTGGAGGTAGATCCCTGTCTCCTACTGTCCTCTACTGCAGTGGTTCTCAAACTTTTTTTCTCAAACTTTTTCTCAAAGTACCACCATGACAGATATAAAATATAACAACATACAGTAGCGTAGGCATGCGGCCCTATTCAGTTACGCACATCTCATGCAGGAGGCACATTTATTCTTAAAAATAATATTATTTATTGTTAGCTGTTGTCTGCTTTACAAAGTGGTAGCACTAGAACAGAGACACGGAAACACATACACATACACACACAGCAAGTGAGAACATTATCACATTTTAAATGTATTTCCATTCGTACTAGTATTTTGATAGTAGCCTACTGTTTTTAATCTAACGATTTTTTGCGTACCACTTGATAGCGCATCGCGTACCACCAGTGGTACGCGTATAATAGTTTGAGAACCGTCTCGACCTGTCCTCTAGAGGAGGAGAGGAGGTGGAGGGATGGGGAGGAGAGAGAGGGGGTGGGGTTGGGTGGAAAGAGGTGGAGGAGAGAGGAGGGAGTGGAGGTGGAGAGAGAGCAGGTGGAGAGAGAGGAGGTGGTGGAGAGAGAGGAGGTGGTGGTGGAGGAGAGAGGAGGTGGAGGAGAGAGGAGGTGGTGGAGGAGAGAGGAGGTGGAGGAGAGAGGAGGTGGAGGAGAGGGGAGGTGGAGGAGAGAGGAGGTGGAGGAGAGAGGAGGTGGTGGAGGAGAGAGGAGGTGGAGGAGAGAGGAGGTGGAGGAGAGTGGAGGTGGAGGAGAGAGGAGGTGGAGGAGAGAGGAGGTGGTGGAGGAGAGAGGAGGTGGAGGAGAGAGGAGGTGGAGGAGAGTGGAGGTGGAGGAGAGAGGAGGTGGAGGAGAGAGGAGGTGGAGGAGAGAGGAGGTGGAGGAGAGAGGAGGTGGAGGACAGATATCAGACACACTGCCGTCTGGTCTTAACAAACCTCTTCAGATGTACTCTAACTATTCAGGTAGGACCAGCAAAGACTGGACATGTTTCCTCCTCCTCTCCTCTCCTCTCCTCTCCTCTCCTCTCCTCTCCTCTCCTCTCCTCTCCTCTCCTCTCCTCTCCTCTCCTCTCCTCTCCTCTCCTCTCCTCCCCTCTCCTCTCCTCTCCTCTCCTCTCCTCCTTTCCTCCTCTCTCCTCTGTCCTCTCCTCTTCTCTGCTCTGCTCTCCTCTTCTTTACAGAGACCTCTGCTCTGTTTCAGCTAAATGACATGTTTAGATAGAGAGAGGGGGAGAGAGAGAGGGGGGGGGGAGGGAGAGAGGGGTTTGAGTTATCACCTGTATCCCTATAGCTCTGTGATTGGCTGCTTGGTTTGTACATGTGTTGATGTGTCTGGCATCAAGACTCAAACGGCACCAGGGTCGTGGGTTCAAATCCTTTGTAGCTCAGTATGTAGAGTAGGACACAAACACTTGTTAGGTTCAACATTATAGAAATATGGGTATGCATCTGCATGTATATATAATGTCTGTATAGATAACCTTATATATATGAGAATATAGAAGGGTATGTTTATTTATATACATAAATATATATATTTATCACACAGCTAGCCTACAACTAGACAGGCAAGCCAACATACACTTACTGTCTAGAACATGGAGCCTTAGGCCCAATCCCATTTCTATCCCTTCTCCCTTCCCCCTACCCCTCCCCCTTGTTTTGAAGGGGTAAGGGGAAGGGTTAAGGGGAAGGGGTAAGGGGTAGAAATGGGATTGGGCCTTAGTTTATGGAAACATCCCCTTAGGTTATGTTAACATCACCTTAGGTTATGTTAACATTCCCTTAGGTTATGGAAACATCCCCTTAGATTATGTTAACATCCCCTAAGGTCATGTAAACATTCCCTAAGGTCATGTCAACCCCCTTAAGGTCATGTAAACATCCCCTAAGGTTGTGTAAACACCCCTAAACTCATGTAAACATCCCCTTCGATTATGTTAACATCCCCTAAGGTCCTGTTAACATCCCTAATGAAATGTAAACACCCCTAAGGTCACGTAAACATTCCCTTAGATTATGTTAACATCCCCTAAGGACCTGTAAACATCCCGTAGGTCATATAAACATCCCCTGAATTCATGTAAACATCCCTGAGGTCAATCTCAACATCCCTACGGTCATGTGCCCACGGTCTCCTTGTAGGTGGCGTCGCTAGGGGTCACGACCTTCACGCTGTGCGCCCTGTGTATCGACCGGCTGCGCAGCGCGGCCAGCGTGCAGACGTCCTACCAGCCCGTGGAGAACGCCGCCTCCACCGCCGCCAAGCTGGCCGTCATCTGGGTGGGGGCGCTGCTGCTGGCGCTGCCCGAGCTGCTGCTCCGCCAGCTGCTGACGGAGGAGGGGGCGGGGCTGGGGCCGGGGGCGGAGCGCTGCGTGGTGCGCGTCTCCACCCGGCTCCCCGACACGCTGTACGTCCTGGGCCTGACCTACGACGGTGCACGGCTCTGGTGGTGCTTCGGCTGCTACTTCTGCCTGCCCACGCTGTTCACCATCGGCTGCTCGCTGGCCTCCGCCCGCCGCATCCGCCGCGCCCAGGCCGCCGTCGCCCGCGGCAACCACCCCAACCACCGCAACAAGCAGCAGCTGCGGGCGGAGAGCCAGATGAACTGCGCGGTGGTGGCGCTCGCCATCCTGTACGGCTTCTGCTCTGTGCCCGAGAACATCTGCAACGTGCTGAGCGTGTACCTGGCGCCGGGCGTGCCCCCGTCCGCCATGGACGCGTTGCACCTGGTCAGCCAGCTGCTGCTGTTCCTCAAGTCGGCCGCCACCCCCGTGCTGGTGTTCTCGCTGTGCCGGCCGTTCCGCCGGGCGTTCGGCGACTGCTGCTGCTGCTGCTGGGACCAGTGCTCCGACGCCGGCTCCGACCCCGCCCCCCCCGGCGACGACCCCGCCCCCGGCCCCGCTCCCGGCGATGACCATGCCCGCCACCGCGTCGACACCCCCGCCACTCAGCTGGAGCTCCTGCCGCTGCGCCCCCCCCCCCACCGCCAGCCCGCAACCGCCAAGCGCTACACGGCCGCGGACATGCACTGCTGAGGTCACCGGGTCAGAGGTCAAAGGTCAGACTTAGGGTCGTGGGGCGGTGCGGGGAGATGATGCCGCATTGTCAGGAGGCTGAGACCGCCGCCCCTGAGGGCGCGGGCCCCTCGGGGGTCCTGATGCCCAGCCCCCCCTGAGCACGCGTCCGTACGTCCTGCGTCCGTTCGGCCGTGCGTACGAGCGTCCCGTTCAGTCGTACGTTAGTTGGTGTTGGTTTGTACCTTCGTTCTTCGCTCTTAGATGAACAAACACTTGATAGCATAGATTTCACTTACGATCCCAGAGTTTATCAGTAATGTGGTATTCACTCACCAGTGTTAAGACTCAGAATTTGCACATTTATTTTGGTACGATTTTATTTCAGATGATGTTTCTATTGAACTTGTTAACGTCTGCACATGCGTGATTGATGATGTAGCGTGTGTCTCTCTGTGAGTCTGTTGATGTGTTTGATATTTAAAGAGAGATACGAGAAGTTATTTTAGTGAGTTACTGTCACTTTAATAAATAAAAAAATGGATGAGTTTCCAGTGTACGTTAAAGATTTTGATCAAAGGTTAAAGGTCACGTGATGAGCGGTCACTGGCTCATAGGGGGTTCAGGACGAGTGACCAGGGGCACTTAGTTTTGTGTTTATCATATAAAGTATTATAATATGTATTAAATTAAATATTGTATCTTTATATTATATTGTTATGTTTATTACATTGTTACATGTTTTATGTTATTATATGCATTATATGTGCATTATATTATCTATTCTATTCATGATATTATATTATTATATATAATGAAAGGTGAAAAAAAAAAATTCCGCCACTTTTGGATTCCGTTTGTTTTAGATCGTCAAACGAAGCTGTTATCTGATAGGATAAACTACACTGTGATATGATTGGAAGTCGTTCATGAGGTTCGTTCGAGGTGGAGAAGGGTTTGGTCAACGGTGGTTTGGTTTGGTCAACAATGTTGGGACAAACCCTGGTTTGGTCAACGGCAGGTTGGGCTCAGCGGCGTCTCTCTCACAGGGTTGTGTTCTGTGGCCTGATTGGTCGATGAGTATATGGAATTAACTTCTCCCAACTAAATATAGTGACGACTACATGCTGTCACACACATCCACCCAACAACACACCGTCTGTTTTTATGTAATTATTCGGGATTCCAGAATGGAGTGGTAGTTCTTTGTTCTACCAGCTCATTAATTCATAACTGTTGACCATAGCACCTCATGAATATCCATATCTCATTATCATAATCTCTCCAGATGTCTTCAACAGAACTATCTCTGTTTTAGCAGATCAACATCGGTCTGTTTCCCCCCCCTCCTCCCCACTCTTAATCTATGGCTGTGCCAACCTTTTCCAGCTAACTAGTTAGCCTTTTATCCAGTTAGCAATCCTGCTATCCAGTGAGGTGCTAACCAGTTAGCCTGATATCCAGTTACCATATTACCCAGTTCACCTGCTATGCAGGCAGCCTGTTGACCAAATAATCCGCTATCCAGTTGACCTGCTATCCAGCTCTGTATAATGATGCTAGTCTGCTAACTCTAGCTCTGTATGATAATGCTAGCCTGCTAGCTGTAGCCCTGTATAATAATGCTAGCCTGCCAGATGTAGCTTTGTATAATAATGCTAGCCTGCTGTTTGTAGCTCTGTTTAATAATGCTAGCCTGCTAGCTGTAGCTCTGTATAATAATGCTAGCCTGCTTGCTCCAGCTCTGTATAATAATGCTAGCCTGCTAGCTGTAGCTCTGTATAATAATGCTGTCAGGGGGATAAGGGCTGTATTGTCTCCACTCAGCCCTTTGTTTAAATCGTCAAGCGTTTCTAGGTCATCGCCTGGGATCCAACCCCCCCACTAAACCCTGGACCCCCCCCCCCCCCCATTACCCTGTTGTTGTCTCCTTTAACCCCCCCCCCCCATTACCCTGTTGTTGTCTCCTTTAAGGACCCCCCCCTCCCCTTGGCTGATCTACAGACAGTCTGGTTGATATCAGAGGACTGAATGAAAGAGTTCCTACAACATGGAATGTGACCATGGCTAAAGCAAGGCACCAACATGGCCGGGATGAGGGGTTCCATTCCCCCTATGAGAGCAAGGCAATTACACAGCCACAGTGAGGGGTTATATTCCCACTGTGAGAATAATTCTCCCTCTCCCCCCTCTCCCTCACCCCCCTCTCCCTCCATCACTCCCTCCCTCCCTCCCTCCCTCCCCCCTGATGTTTCCAGGCTGACAGCCTAACCAGATCCTCAACAGACAGCGCATTGTTCTGCCGGAGAGGAGGAAAGGAGTGAGAGAGAGGGGGAGGAGGATGGGGGAGAGAAAGAAAACCTATTTTCACACCAGCTCTCTCCTCCGTTCTCACACTGGCTCTTTTGTTTCTACCGTCATGGCCTCCATCTTTAAAGCATTTCTATGAACTTACAACCAAGTTGAATAAACAGTTCAAATGTACAGCAAAGAACGTTCTGGAAGACTTTATCTAGAAGGGACCAGTATCCATATCTTCTTCAGAACAACACCAACAAGCTGTGGTGCGTTGTGGTGTGTTGCTGATGTGTGGTGCGTTGTGGTGTATTGTTGTATGTTGTGGTGCGTTGCGGTGCGTTGGTGTGTTGTTGTGGTTCTGTGGTTTGTTGCGGTGCGTTGTGGTGCATTGTGGTGTATTGTGGTGTGTTGTGGTGTATTGTTGTATGTTGTGGTGCATTGGTGTGTTGTTGTGCTTCTGTGGTGTGTTGCGGTGCGTTGCGGTGTGTTGTGGTTCTGTGGTGTGTTGTGGTGCTACCCAACTCAACAGCTCTCCGCCGTTTAATTCCCTCATTGAAGCGCTGATTGTTCTGCTCTGGAACATCCATTCATGTTCAGCTGAAGGGTCCTACGACCTGGAATGTGCCCCAGTATAGCTGCTGGGGCAAGGCATGAGCGCTGCCAGGGTGAGGGGTTCCATTCCCAGTGCTGGGGCAAGGCATGAGCGCTGCCAGGGTGAGGGGTTCCATTCCCAGTGCTGGGGCAAGGCATGAGCGCTGCCAGGGCGAGGGGTTCCATTCCCAGTGCTGGGGCAAGGCATGAGCGCTGCCAGGGCGAGGGGTTCCATTCCCATCAGGTAAGAGCTGCTGTACTGATTGAGACCGGGTACATCCGCTGCCCTACATGTTTTAATCACCCTGAAACAACAATTAACTAACGAGGTGGCCCTAACGAGTTGGTCCTAATGAGGTGGCCCTAACGAGGTGGCCCTAACGAGTTGGTCCTAACGAGGTGGCCCTAAGATGGAGGCCCTTATGAAGTGGCCACAGGTGGCCCTTATGAAGTGGCCTAAACAAGGAGGTAATGTAGTGAGCAATTATCTATATTATATTAATAAAAGAAGACTGTATTGTGTCGTTGTGCGTGTTTATATGGTTGTGTTCT